>NC_136261.1:369087641-369316527 GCF_964187855.1 Myxine glutinosa | reverse complement strand
GCGCCCGGTGTATATCATGAGGCCACGCCTACCCCTCGGGCGTGGCCACCGCCCACTTGGTGCGCGGAATGATGTCACCACGCCAGTGGGCTTTTGTGTCCGCCACAGTATCATACATGATTCCAACCATTTTGGTTATTTAACTGATTTTCCTCTAATCCGGGTGGCGGCCATTTAGTATTTCGCCAATATGGGGCCCCCGGGGGGGGGGGGGCGCCCGTCTTGGCGCCCGTCAAAAATCGAAAGAGTATGGCATGGGCAACATCTGGGCCAAATTTGGTGCTTTTGGAAGAATTTGAACCAAACGGCCCCAAAATATCCCTAAGTAACACTGAAATGTAACACTGAAAAACAAGGCATTTCTGAGGCAGGATATTTCTGCTAATATTATTTGATTCCACATTATCACGCATAACGCCGACACAGACAAATGTATCTTGCGGCCCCGCCTCCATCAAACTGAACGACCGTCATAGCCACGCCTACCCCGGTCCTATTATTTTGCCAAGGAATGTAGTTTACGTAGTTTTCGTGGAATCCTTTCAAACTATTAGAATTATAATACCAAAGGATATTACAGGAAGTAAAACTCAGTCGGATGGTGGCCGAACGAATCATTGCCATTGATAGAGGCAGCTCGGAAATATGCCGTCTGAAGAATATTATTATGAACGACAAGGTGTGGGTGGTTCGTGTGCAGCCACGTGGCTACTGGTTGCATCATTCAAGATGAATTTGACCGATCTATTTTTTCCATGCTTTTTTTGCCTTGGCCATGGTCTGGAGAACTCAAAAGTGATCCCTGCCTTGATAATCAGGTGAACAGACCAGGTAGGCTCTCATATGCAGCCGAAGCGATTTTTTAAAGAAGATACTCAAACTTTAGTTTTCCAGGTCGCAGATGGGACCGACATTTTTTTCCGCGCCATCCCGACATAGAAAGTACCAGCGTACTCTCTGATCTATACATGAGTAAAAAGCTCGTCAAAAATGATGGGTAGGAACAATTTATTCAATGGTGCAGCCTCGTGAGCGTGCCAAAGTCTGAAGCCTCGGCCTCATGTCAGGTGTACTCGTAACTTTTTTATTTATTAGACATCTTATGGATGTCAATGAAAACTCGTTTTACTCTGCACACATTACATGTCATGTGCAGCAAATTTCACCTCCCTGCCCCTTGTATTTATTGTTATAAAAAATAAAAAAAACGCTGATGTGCACCACCCTTGAGGCTTGTTTTGCAAGCCACCGTCTACACCTCCAATCAAGAGACAATTACTATTTCATGGAAAATGGTTTTCATGTTTTTTTTGTCCTCAAAAATAGACCGTAGTGAACACATTCGTTTTAAAAGATTGGCTTTTAAAACCTACCCTTGTGGACATCTGAACAAACACACAAACTGACAATGTGGTTTATATGGTAGATATAGATGTCTGTACTATTTTGAGATATGAAAATTATAAAATCACAAAAATCCCCCTCCCTTTCCCCCACCCACTCCTCCCTCCCCCTCCCCCTCCCTCCTCCCTCCTCCCCTTCCCCCTCTCCCCTTCCCCCTCCCCCCTCCCCTTCCCCCTCCCCCCTCCCCTCCCCCCTCCCCCTCCCTCCCCTTCCCCCTTCCCCCTCCCCCTCCCCTCCCCCTCCCCCCCTCCCCCTCCCCCCTCCCCTCCCTCTCCCCCCTCCCCTTCCCCCCTCCCCCCCCCCTCCTTCTCCCCTCCCCCCTCTTCTCCCCTCCCCCCCTTCCCCCTCCCCCTCCCCCCCTCTCCCTCCCCCCTCTTCTCCCCTCCCCCCCTCTTCTCCCATCCCCCCCTCTTCTCCCCTCCCCCCCTCTCCTCCCCTCCCCCCGTTCCCCTTCCCCCTCCTCCCTCCCCTCCCCCGCCCGGCAATGCCGGGTACTTCTGCTAGTAAGCTTATAACCTTTGACTTGCCTTATCAGATGGTTAACTTTCATTAGGATCGGTGTGGAATGACGGATAACAGACAGACAAACAAACAAAAACATATTCGGTAAACAAATATACAGTACAGCACTGTACTAGTGAATCTTTGATTTTGTAAATAGCAAACACTTCTCAAATTGCATATAGTACTCGCATAATAATGATAAACGGGACATTCTCACCATGAATACGGAACAAAATCATTTCATTCCTTCTAAAAAGAAAGTTTTTTTCATCCTTCGTGTTTTCTAAGCATTCGTTCATTTCTAGTTCCGAATCATTTGTTCCTAGTTTTCCCACCTGTGAAACCAACTTCCACACTCTCTTCAATGTCATTCTTCCCTCCAGGTATTTATGACAGCTGTTCACCACCATCTCAATCCAAAATCGATCGTCCCCAATCCAAAACCATGATCTTTCCTATTGTCCTGGTTACCGGAAGCATGACACAATTACCGTGCACCGGCCGATGACGCGAGCGGTCATGTGTCCGGACTCGCCCGGGCGTGTCCAGACTTGCCTTTCTCGGGCGAACACTTGCCTTGCATACCACGCCCCGTCTAGAGGCGTGACATACCTATTTTGCATACCACGCCCCGCCTGAGAGGCGTGGATTTTGTGTGTTCGGTTTGCGATATAAATTGCCGCCCGTTCGAGCGGCGGATTCAGTGTGCTTTTGAGTTCTTTGGTTTTGAGCTAAATAAATAGGTCGGTGAAACTTCGTTCCTGTGTCGTCCATTTTGTCTGGCTTTATCGTGCGAGCACAGCTACCACAATTGGTGACCCCTTTCTACGAACACGGCGATGGAGTCGGCTGTAGCTTTGTAGCTCCCGGGCTTTTGGGAGTCGCACGCGGCCATTTGGTTTGCTCAAGCGGATTCTCAATTCGCCCTGCGGAACATTACGGAGGACACGACGTGCTACCACCATGTGGTCTCCGCGCTCAATGCCTCCGCCGCGGCCCGGGTCCTGAGCTTCCTGCAGCACCCGCCGGACGCCAACAAATACGGTGCGCTCAAAGGCCTACTCCTCTGTGCGTTTGGACTCACGGAGACCGAACGTGCACGACAACTACTACACCTCCCGGAGCTGGGTGAGGCCCGTCCATCCGAAAGCATGGACCACATGCTTGCTCTTCTCGATGACCACAGCCCGGACTTCCTCTTCCGCGAGCTGTTCCTCCAGCGGCTACCCGGGCAGGTACGGTTAGCTTTGGCTAATTCGCCCATCACTGACCCTCGTTCCCTGGCCAAGGAGGCCGATAAATTTTTCTCGGCCAGGCGACATGTCGGAGCGGCCGCCTGGGACCCTGGGCCGACCGAGGCAACGCCCGCGCCACGACCGGCGACACCACCGGCCGAGTGCACGCCACTGACGGCCGCCGCGACGCCCCGCCGACTGAACCCGACGCGACCGCCGGAGCCTCCACCAGAGCGGACCATGTGCTATTACCACGCCAGGTTCGGGCAGAAGGCCAGAACGTGCCGCCCACCGTGCACTTTCGGCGGGTCGGGAAACGACCAGGCCGGTGCTCGCTGCCTGCCATGAGCGTCGGCCATTCAGGCAGCCTTCTGTTTATTATGGACACAGTGTCCGGGTTGCGTTTTTTGTGCGACACCGGCACTCAGCTGAGCGTGATACCCGCCTCGGTGCAGGACAAACAGGCCGCGCTGTGCGGCCCCGCCCTGGTCGCCGCAAACGGTTCCTCCAGCCGCACCTTCGGTTCGCGCAGCGTCGCACTCTGCTTCG
Source organism: Myxine glutinosa (assembly GCF_964187855.1). Classification (NCBI taxonomy): domain Eukaryota; kingdom Metazoa; phylum Chordata; class Myxini; order Myxiniformes; family Myxinidae; genus Myxine; species Myxine glutinosa. The sequence goes on along the minus strand of NC_136261.1, from coordinate 369,312,835 downwards.
GGGGCCAGCGCTTCAGGTGGGACTTCATCACGGCGAACGTGCCCATGGCCTTGCTGGGTGCAGATTTTCTTTGCGCGCATGGGCTTTTGGTCGACGTCAAACGGTGTCGGCTCATCAACGCGGAGACTTTCAGCTCGCTCGCTTGCTCATTGAGCAGCTCCGCTCCGACCAAGCTAGCCTGCGCGCTCCCGGCCGTGGACGAGTTCACCCGCCTACTCGCCGAGTTTCCCGCCCTCACGCAGCCGACGTTTTCGGCCGTCGCCGTCAAGCACGGCGTCGAACACCACATCCCGACCACAGGTCCACCGGTCTACGCCAGGGCTCGTCGCCTCGACCCGGCCAAACTCGCCGTGGTGAAGGCGGAATTCAACGTGCTGGAGCGATTGGGCATTGTGCGATGCTCGAATAGCGCATGGGCCTCGCCCCTGCACATCGTGCCCAAACTGGGTGGCGGATGGCGACCATGCGGCGATTACCGCCGCCTCAACGACGCCACCACCCCCGACCGGTACCCGATACCACACATACAGGACATTTCCGCCCGTTTGGCGGGGCGGGTGATCTTCTCCAAGGTCGACCTTATTCGGGGCTACCCCCAGGTACCTGTCCGGCCGGCCGACGTTCCGAAGACGGCTGTAATTATACCTTTTGGCCTCTTCGAGTTCCTTCGCATGCCGTTCGGCCTTAAGAATGCGGCCCAGGCCTTCCAGCGACTGATGGACAGTGTGCTACGCGGTCTCACCTTTCTGTTCGTCTACCTGGATGACATTCTCATCGCCAGCACTTCCCGGGCGGAGCACCTCGTCCACCTGCACGCGCTTTTGGAGCGCCTCGGCCAACACGGCCTCATCATCAACCCGGCGAAATGCCAGTTTGGCGTAACGGCCGTCGACTTCCTGGGGCACCGCATCACGAAGCGCGGGGCCGTCCCGCTGCCTACCAAGGTGGAGGCAGTCACAAGTTTCCCGCGCCCCCGCTCCATCAAGGCCCTACAGGAATTTTTGGGGATGGTAAATTTCTACCACCGGTTCGTGCCTCGCGCCGCCCAACTCATGCGCCCCCTGTACGACGCCCTCCGGGGCAAGCCGGCCAAGCACGACGTCGCCTGGACCACAGAGATGGACACGGCATTCACGGGCGCAAAGCTGGCCCTCACCAACGTGACCATGCTGGCGCACCCGGCGCTCGATGCACCCATCGCCTTCACCCACGGACGCTTCCGACTACGCGGTGGGCGACGTGCATGAGCAGTGGGTGAACGGGGCTTGTCAACCGCTGGCCTTCTTCAGCCGGCAGCTGCGCCCTAACGAGCGCAAGTATAGGGCTTTCGACCGCGAGCTCCTCGGCCTTTACCTGGCTGTTCGCCATTTCCGCCATCTTTTGCAGGGCCGCCGTTCACGGCGTTTGTGGGCCACAAACCCCTGGTCTTCGCTATGGCCAAGGTTACGGAGCCGTGGTCGGCCCGCCAGCAGCGCCACCTCTCCACCGTGTCCGAATTTATGACGGACATCCGGCACGTCGCAGGCAAGGACAACTCTGTGGCTGATTGCCTCTCCCGGTCCGGCGCGAACGCCGTCCACCTGGGTGTGGACTTCGCCCACATGGCGGCCGACCGGACCGCCGACCCCACGGTGCAAGCCCTCCGGACAGCGGACACAGGCCTGCGGTTGGCCGATGTCCCCTTCGAGGGCACAGGCACGGTTCTCATGTGCGACGTTTCCCTGGGCCAACTTCGCCCCATCGTGCCCACCGGATGGCAGCAGCACATTTTTGTGGCCCTCCACGGCCTTTCCCACCCGTGCCGGAAAGCATCACAGGAGCTCGTGGCAGCAAAGTTCGTCTGGCACGGGCTCCGTAAGGACGTCCGCGACTGGGCCAATGCCTGTGTCGCCTGCCAGCGCACGAATGTCCACTGGCACACCCAGGCCCCGTTGGCACCATTTGACGTGCCCGCGCGGCGCTTCGACCACGTCAATGTGGACCTGGTGGGACCCCTTCCCTCCTCGCGGGGCTTCACCCACCTCCTCACGATGGTGGACAGGACCATCAGGTGGCCGGAGGCCGTCCCGCTGGCATCAACAACATCCGCCGACATGGCGCAGGCCTTCATTGGCCCTTGGATTGCCCGTTTCGGCGCGCCCTCGGACATCTCCTCCGACAGAGGCCCGCAATTCGCCTCCGATCTTTGGGGCGCGGTTGCCCAGGCTTTGGGGGTAAAGCTTCACTGCACCACGGCCTACCACCCCCAAGCCAACGGCTTGTGTGAGTGGTTCCACCGCTCGATGGAGGCCGTTCTCAGAGCCAGCCTCCAGGACGACGGTTGGGCCGACAGGCTCCCGTGGGTCCTATTGGGCCTCCGAACGGCCCCTAAAGAGAACCTCCAGGCTTCCACTGCCGAGCTGGTCTACGGCCAGCCACTGCGCGTGCCGGGCGAATTCATCCCTGACACCACCGGCCCCTGGTCCGCGGCTCGCCAACGCTCGGACCTCCAGGAGGCCGCCAGGAGATTTGCCCCCGTGTCCACGTCCCACCACGGCTGCCCCCAACCTCCTGGAGGTTTCCGTTTCTGGTGTTTGTTCCCCCTCCATCCCCTCCCTTAACTCAAACAGCTACACAGCTGACTAAAAAAAAAAAAACACCGTTTAGAGGCCATTTCTCCCCGCAAAGCGGGGGTTGGCCTTTTCGGGGACAGTGGTAGTTGTTGTTTTTCGGTCCTCTTTTTGAAGCAATGTTTTACGGCCGGATGCCCTTCCTGACGCCAACCCTTTTTGCCGCCTTCAACGACAAACAGGGAATTACCAGTGAACTGGTACTCAATTTGCCGACCTCGGAAGGATGACAGGCTGAGTCAACCCCCCTGGCATTAATTCGGTGATCGACCGAGATTCGAACCCAGGATCCTAGGATCCTAAGCCGGCACCCTAGCCGCTAGCCCAACACAGCTGACTCCGCACGTGAAAAAGCTGAATGCCTCAACTCTGTGTTTGCCTCTAAATCTTGTGTCCCAAACCCATCCCTCTCTGTACCCACCATACCCAGTCGTACCCTGCTGCTCCTGGACTCTGTGTCCTTTCCTCCTGACAAGGTGGAAAAGTTTCTGTCAACCCTCGACTCTGATTCTGCAACTGGACCCGACGGCATCAGCCCACAGGTCCTAAAATCCTGCTCTGCCGCTCTATCTCACCCTCTCTCTGTTCTCTTCACCCTCTCTTTTGCTCAAGGTCAACTGCCATCTGCTTGGAAATCAGCCAACATCACCGCTATGCACAAAAAAGGTGCAAAAACAGATCCTAGCAACTACAGACCAATCAGCCTTCTCCCAATTATCAGCAAAGTCATGGAATCCATCATTGCTTCGGATATGAAATCTTTCCTCTTCTCCAATGGCTTGATCTCTGATCATCAATTTGGTTTCAGACCAGGTCACTCTACTCTGGACATGCTGCTTCTGCTTTCTCAACAATGGATGGAGGTCCTCAATGCCAAACAGGAAATTAGAGCTGTCTCCCTCGACATATCACGTGCCTTCGACACGGTCTGGCACCCCGCTCTGCTCACCAAACTCTCCTCCTTTGGTATCCATGGAAATCTCCACGCATGGCTGGCGGACTTCCTCTCTAGTCGTCGTCAACGTGTGGCCCTGAATGGGTTTCTCTCATCTCCTCTTCCTGTTCAGGCTGGAGTTCCCCAAGGCAGTGTTCTGGGCCCCGTGCTTTTTCTGGTCTTCATCAATGATCTCTCTGACTCTCTTGAAAATCCTCTCTATCTCTTTGCTGATGACTCCACTCTCTGCCGCTCCATCCCTCTTCCCTCAGATCGGCAGTCTGCAGCCTCCTCACTCTCTGAAGACTTGGACAAAATCACAGACTGGTCAAACAAGTGGAACATGTCTTTCAATCCTGACAAATCTCACACTCTTACAATGTCTCTCCGAAAAGATCGACTGGACAACCCTCCCATCTACTTTCTCAACAATCCTCTCCAAGAAGTTCTGTCGCTCAAGCTTTTGGGTCTCACTATCTGCCATGATCTTTCTTGGGAAAACCACATTTCCAAGCTGGCCTCCAAAGCCAGTCGCCGACTGGGCATCCTCCGTCGTGCGAAGTCCTTCCTCGGCACAACTGAGCTCCTCACCACATACAAGGCTTTCATCCGCAGCTCAATGGAATACTGTTCTCCCCTATGGGCCGGTGCTCCTGCCTCACACCTAGCTCGGCTTCACGCTGTTGAAACCAAAGCTTTCAGAATTATTGGAATCTCCCGCGATGAAGCTATCTCTGAGGGCCTTTCACTCACTCACCGCAGGCAGGTAGGTGGTCTTTCTGTCTTATACCGACTCCTCTCCGGCCTTGCACCCCCAGCTCTCTCTGTGCTCTGTCCCCCAAATATTCCTACAGGTCGCACAAGATCTGCCAGCAACCCTCTGATGGTTAAACTGCCGAAATCTCGGCTCTCTGCTCACCTTCACTCTTTCATTCCTCTTTTCTCCCGCCTCTGGAACAAACTCCCTCACTCCCTTCAATCCCACTCCTCCCTCCAGGTCTTTAAAACAGCTGTTCACCACCATCTCTTATCTTCCCCCATCCAAAACCTTGATCTTTTCTACCCCCGCTAATTCACCCCAGATCCACCTTGTTTGAAATTCCAACTTCTTTCCTGGAAGTCCTGGCAGTGTCCATATGTTTTATACCTCTCCCACCGCCCCCTTCCCATGCCCCCCCCCCCCAAAGCCCTCGCCCTCTCTCAGATCTCTCGATGTCTCCATGCCTCTCGGTCCCTGCTCTCAAATGTTGTGTTTGTGTCCTTCCCCCTCTCTCCCCATCTTGTCTACCGCTCCCGATGTTATATGTTTTATGTATCGGTTTGTCTTTTTGTGTGATTAATGTTCGCTCTTTCACGAGCCTCGATCTTGTATACAAAAAAAAAAAAAAAAAAAAAAAATAAACCCCCACGCCCCCCCAGCACTTCGCAATGTGGAGTACGTTTTTATCCGGCACGACGCACACCGGGGACCGCTCCGGCCGCCGTACGATGGACTTTTCCGGGTCCTGAAGAGGGACGACAATTCATTCATTGTCGACATCGGCGGCAAGCCGGACCGCATCTCCGTGGATCGCCTCAAGCCGGCCCATTTGGATCTCGACCAACCTCCACGGTTGGCCCTTCCTCCACGACGGGGCCATCCCCCGTCAACCAAGCCCCCCGCCCGACCATCCACCGACACGCCACCTACCACCCCCACACGAGTCGCCAGGGGTCGTTTCGGCCGGGTCATCAGGACCCCCCTCAAACTGACTCTCCCGGTGCAGGTTAATTCTGGGGGGGGGGGGGCGCATGTAGCGGTTACCGGAAGCATGACACAATTACCGTGGACCGGCCGATGAAGCAACCGGCGAGCGGTCATGTGTCCGGACTCGCCCGGGCGTGTCCAGACCTGCCTTTCTCGGGCGAACACTTGCCTTGCATACCACGCCCCGTCGAGAGGCGTGACTTACCTATTTTGCATACCACGCCCCGCCTGAGGCGTGGATTTTGTGTGTTCGGTTTGCGATATAAATTGCCGCCCGTTCGAGGGGCGGATTCAGTGTGCTTTTGAGTTCTTTGGTTTTGAGCTAAATAAATAGCTCGGTGAAACTTCGTTCCTGTGTCGTCCATTTTGTCTAGCTTTAACCTTGCAAGCACAGCTCCCACACTATCCTCATTATCCACCCCAGTCCCTCCTCCTTCCAAATTTCCATCTTCACCTCCTTGGAGTTTCCTTCTGTATCCATCTTGTCCACACCTTGTCCACACCTTGTCCACGGTGAGCTCCAGATGAAATGATTAGATCACTTCAACTCATTCACAAGATGTGACTTCTGTTGTTGTTTCGTATCCAGCCTTTGGCTGCTGGTTGCATCATTTTCTGGAAGTGTGGCTGTGCCGCAGACGCAGTGCCACTGTTAACAGTAATAACTACAAGGGCACTCGGTAGAGTGCATACCCCTGGTAGAGGGCATACCCCTGGTAGAGGGCATACCCCTGGTAGATTGCATACCTCTGGTAGAGTGCATACATCTGGTAGAGTGCATACCACTGGTAGATTGCATACCCCTGGGAGAGTGCATACCCCTGGGAGAGTGCATACCCCTGGGAGAGTGCATACCCCTGCTAGAGTGCATACCACTGGTAGAGTGCATACCCCTGGTAGAGCGCATACCCCTGGTAGAGCGCATACCCCTGGTAGAGCGCATACCCCTGGTAGAGTGCATACCAGGGTGATTCATTCCATTTTTATCCCACTGATCGAATCCGGATTTGAACCTTCACCAAAACCGAATCACCTCTTCCTTGTCACACACCCAACTTATCCACCAAGTTTCGTCCGAATCTGTCCATAACTTTTTGAGACATCGTGCTGTATATCATTGTTAGCCCGATCATTCAATGGTGAGGTTGGTGTTGGCTTCACGGTTAAGATGGCTGGCTTTAAATATTCGGGTCCTGAGTTTGAGCCCCTGCCATGATGTTGAACACCAGGTGAGCTGACACAGCCTGTCATCCTTTTAAGGTGGGAAAAATGAGTACCTGCCGACTGGTAATGGGGGCATTGCATCAGTGCACGTCCTGCCCCCAGAAAATGATGCAGCCAAACAGCCACAAGCTGCATCTGAACCACCACCAATCAATGGTGAAGAATCCCGAAAATAATTCTCGTATCCGGATCCGGATCTTGACCAAAATCGAATCGATTCTTTCTTGGCACCTACCGCAGCGGTACACCGAATTTCGTCCGAATCCGTCCATACCTTTCTGAGATATCCTGCACACAAACAGACAGGGGAAAAAACATAACCTCGGTCCACCTTCGTTGGTTGGAGGTAACAATAAAATTCCTTTCACGCCATTTCATTGGCTAAGGAGTGCAGTACTGGCCAGGTCGCCACTCCGACGCAGGATACTCGAATGGTTTATTACTCCCAGTAAGCTGGTACTCACCTGGTCCACCTCGGAAGGATGACAGGTTGAGTCAGCCCACCTGAGCCCAGTTGCTCGAAGCTCTCCAGTGGATAAATATGTGATATCTTTCCAGAAACCGCGCCCAGGTGTTATTTTAACGGCACGACAGGTGCTCAATCTCAGGACCTTAAGATGTTAAACCCGCCACCTTGACCGTTAAGGTAACACCAGGTTTATGTTACCCCATAACCCATTCACAAGATGTTACAATTTCCATGAAACGTCATTATTTATATTTTAAAAGAAAATCGAACGAAGGCGAAAATTAAATAACCGGATGTTCGGGGGAGGGTTTTGTTATATGGGAACAAGAGGATGTTCAGGGATTCCTAACCAGGTACAGAAAGGTGAATTGTGTTTCGTAAAGAAGGTGAAATTAAAAATGTATTTAATATTTCAAATGTTATAAAAGAGATTATAGTGGGGCGGCTTAGCCCAAATATTCAAAAGAATTGTGCATTTTGTGAAACAAGCACCAAATTTGGCACAAGTGTACATTAATATGTTGCGAACATTTTCAGATATTGGGCCACTTGAAATTCCGTAATTTTATTTTTCAAATTTTTTCAAATTTCGTAATTTCAAATTTTTTGGGTGACACCGTCACAATTTCGGTCTTCGAGGCCGGCCGATAGGCAAAGTGTGACCGGAAGGGACGAGGTTCTCCTGACCACGTGGCCCTCGATCTGGGAAGCGAGAGGCGTTCCATTAGTGGACGCGCCCCTCACGCCCGACTTTTGGGCGGCCCCGGCAGGCCGTTTGTTTTGACGTTCCGTGACAGGCCCCGCACCCCCACCTCCGGGCCGACCGGAAGCTTGTGCTGAGTACATCATACCTGAACAACTCAGTGAGGCAGAACACAGCAGTGCACACCAGGGTGACCCCTTCAGTGCATAAACCAATTAACCTGTCCACTGCAGGGCATATAGAAATGAAGTTATTTTCTGCATATAATAATAATATAAGTTCAGTTCTATATAACAATTTCTGTTATCACCACTACCACTACAACTACCACTACTACAAGCTTTGTCTGGAATTTTGTGGACTAACAGACAAACAGACATACAGACAAGCTGGGATCAAAACATTACCTCCTTCCACCATTGAGTGTAGAGGTAAACATCATGGAAATTATATCATGCCCTAGAATTAATTCATGCTTACCCGTGTATTTGCTTCACTGGTTCACAAGGTCTTTTGCATACATGTAATTCAGACTCTCGTCTTCATTGCTGACCACACAATGTTCGCAACATATTAATGTACATTTGTGCCAAATTTGGTGCTTGTATCACAAAATGCACAATTCTTTTGAATATTTGGGCTAAGCCGCCCCACTATATCGGCCGGCCTCGAAGACCGAAATTGTGACGGTGTCACCCGAAAAATTTGAAATTACGAAATTTGAAAAAATTTGAAAAAAAAAATTACGGAATTTCAAGTGGCCCAATATCTGAAAATGTTTGCAACATATTAATGTACATTTGTGCCAAATTTGGTGCTTGTATCACAAAATGCACAACAGGGTTGCTATGCTGCTACACTATTAATGTGTTTGTGTTTCTGTCCGTTTGTCTAACAAAGTTTGTGATCCGCGTCGTGTCCACAGATGGACGGACCCCGAGTCTGGACCCAAACTCTGCAAATCCTTGGGTCAAGATCTCCCGGGATCTCAGGACGGCGACTCGAACCGAGACCCACAATCCGTACCCGGAACATCCTGATCGGTTTGATCGTTGTGTACAAGTTCTTTCCTCTGATTGTTTCTCCTCGGGTCGTCACTACTGGGAGGTCGAGGTGAGGTCGAGTAGTTGGTGGAGAATCGGAATCTGTTTGAACTCCATGCGGAGAAAAGGGAAAGGGAAAGAGTGCTGGTTGGGAGGGAATCCCGAGTCTTGGTGTTTAATGAAATATCAAAACAAATACTCAACCTGGCACAACTGTCAAGGAACCCACCTGTCCGTGCCGGGGGATCCCGAACGGTTTGGGTTCTTGTTGGATTGTGAGGAGGGAGAGTTTACGTGTTTCGGGGACTCGCGGGTTCTGCACGTGTTCAGGGGAAACTTCCTGGTCCCCGTTAAACCCGAGATTGGGGTTTATAAACATGTTGGTGACTCCGTGCGGTTTTGCTCGTTTTAATCATTTCGTTCATTCCGTTTTGTTCATTCATTCCCTTCTGATTATTTACTTTGTGATTACAACAATGTATTTACAATCTGATTGTTTCTTTGTTAATAAAGTTTATAAAATTTAATACATTTATTGTTTTTCTAATTTTGTGTTTGATGAAAATGCATTTAATTCCTTCACATTCCTCACATATTCACAACAATATCTGGGCATGATGAATGTCCAATGATTTTGGGATGAGAGTAAAAGTCATGGGACGTGGTTTTCTGAATTGTTCCAGTAAAAAAACCCCAAGAATCACATCAGACTCCATCCTCATCCTGTCAGACTACCGTCTCCACCAACAACACACAACTATTAATTATTTAGTCGAGGGTCGAATCTTCCCCTTTCTTCCTGCTGCCCAAATTCATCAAGTGCTGTTCGGTCCCCATGGACCGGCCCTTTCCCTCTTGTCTCTCTCTCTCGCTCACTCTCTCTTTTTCTCTCCTTCCCTTGCTCTCACACTCTCCCCCTCTCTCTCTCTCTCACACTCTCCCCCTCTCACTGTCCTCTCTCTCACACTCTCTCCCTCTCTCTCTCACACTCTGACCCTCTCTCTCCAACACTCTCCCCCTCTCTCTCACACTCTCCCCCTCTCTCTCTCCGACACTCTCCCCCTCTCTCTCTCACACTCTCCCCCCCTCTCTCTCTCACACTCTCCCCCTCTCTCTCTCTCACACTCTCCCCCTCTCTCTCTCTCACACTCTCCCCCTCTCTCTCTCTCACACTCTCCCCTCTCTCTCTCCCCCTCTCTCTCTCACACTCTCTCCCTCTCTCTCTCACCCTCTCTCTCCAACACTCTCCCCCTCTCTCTCTCACACTCTCTCCCTCTCTCTCTCTCACACTCTCTCCCTCTCTCACACTCTCTCCCTCTCCTCTTTCACACTCTCTCCCTCTCTCTCTCTCCCCCTCTCTCTCACACACTCTCTCTCTCGCCCCCTGCAGGCCGTTTGTGGTGGGCGTGGCGTCATGGCGGCTGTGAGCAACTGCTCTGTGTTGTAGTGAGTTCTTTGTGAGTTTTCCTCCTCTCCTGCCCTCCCCTGCCCCCCCCCTCCCTCTCCTTTCCATCCTGTGTACTTTGGCATTTTGTTTTCATCCTTTCTATACCTTTGTCTTCAAGAGAGAGAGGTTTGAGAGCGGACCCATTTTGGGTGCGGCCTACCGGCTTCGACGACGCTTTGTAAGCCTTTTTGTGCTTGTAATGCACGTTTATTATTTATTCTAGTTTGATTTATTTCGGTTTGGTACCTACTTGTCCGGTTCGGACAAGTGGGGGGTGTTAATTCGCTGGGATGGCGAATGCACGCTCTCGGTTAGAGGCGTTCGACAACTTAACAAGGAAGCATGCATTTGTGTGTGTTCCACCCGAAGGAACTTCCACTGAGGACATTGTTTTGTCGGTGGGGAAAATAATCGGTTGTGAAAATGTACGAGCAGCGTCGAGAATGAATCAAAAAGTTGTTGTATTTGTGTCCGATGAAAAATTCGTTCACGATGTTGTAAGTGCGGGTTTAACCACAGAGACAGGTCTCTTTGTCTTGGCGTCGCCTATGGACACTCCATCGATGAGGGTCGTCATATCTAACGTACCCCCATTTATAACCTGCAACCAGCTGATGTCCGTTTTGTCCCGATACGGAACAGCTGTGTCAAAAATCACAATGATCCCGCTCCGGTCTCAGGATGAACGTGTTAAACACGTGATGAGCTTCAGACGGCAGGTGTATATGGTGCTTCCGGATCGAGGCGATGACACGGGGTTAAACATCACGTTCAAGGTAAAGGTGAACAACCATGAGTACCAGATGTATGCGTCATCGGCCTCATTAACATGTTTTCAGTGCGGAGCTTTTGGCCATGTGAAAAGGTTTTGTCCGAAGGTATCGTGTGTAAGGTGTGGTGAAGCAGGTCATAGTGACGCTGATTGTAAAAGAGATAACACCCCGGTCTCTAACGTACGAAACAACGTAAACCGAAATACCCGAACGGTTCCTACCGACGCTCCCTCGCACTCGAGGAGTAGGGATAATACTCCTGTTCGTCTTAGTGAAAACGGCAACACCGCTGATTCGGTAAATAATGAAATAACCCCAGATAACCCACCTGTGGTGGCAGATGCTACGTGCAGTGAGGAGATGGAAGAAAATCCCATTGTGGTGACAAAGAAACGAAGAGCACCTGGTGCTTGTAACTCCAACATTACTTTGAAAAGGGTAGTGTTGGATAAAGAGAGTGTGGGTGCAGACGCCCTGGAACGTCTTTCTCAGGTGTCCACAAGCTGTGTTGACACCAGGGAGAAGGAACATGAATTAATTAATTCTGAAACATTATCGGGCAGCACCGAAAACCTGGGAGAAAAAGTAGATGGTGAGACTAAAGATGATGGTGAGCCCATTAGTGAGCCGCCACCTTCACTGCCTGCTGAGACCGAGCGGATTGGGAATGTCTCAGCCCCAAGCTCCTCTTTACCCCTGCAAGATCTAAATCATGACACTGGTTCGTCAACTGAGCCAGTGAACATCTCCCTGCAGGAGGGTGAAGCCGAGATTTCAGCTCCTGCTGAATGTCCCGGGTACCAGAGTGAGGATGACTCTACCATAGAACATTCCAGCAAATCTTCGGACTTGGCTGGAATCAAAATGGGGACTGGGCAGACTGATATATGTGACCCGGGCGGAGCTGTTTCTGATTTGTCAGATTCAGAGGATGAAGTTGAGATGACTGAGTTGTCTCAATCTTCATCAGATCAGTCATCCATAGCCCCTCAACTCGTTATTTCTTTTCTGAATGACACCTACCGACACCGAAATGTGATTGTAAAAGATCATTTTCCTGATTTAATTTCATTCATCCAGGTTGCAAAGGACATAATTAGGAGGCCGGATGAATTTCATTTAACAAGGTCGCTGTTTCATCGGCTTAGAAAGGCTGTTACAAAAGCAGGGAGCGAGATTTCCCAACAACCGCTCACGCCTTTTGATAATCCATGAAAAAAATCACCTTTGGAACCTTAAATATGAATGGCGGAGGTGCAAGCCAAAACCGCCAGGTTCAGGTGAAAAGTTTATTTGAGCGCAAGAAAATTGATGTACTCTTACTCCAGGAAACCCATATAATTCAAAATGGGGAGTACGACTGGTGTCGCCTCTTTAAAGGACAATGTTTTTTTAGTAACATGTCTTCTTCTTCTGCTGGTGTAGCCTTTTTACTCAGACCAGGCCTAGTACCTGAGTCATGCCTCTTCCAGGAGGTGATTAAAGGCCGGTTTATTTCATTGGAACTGGTCATTAATAATTTTCGGTTTACACTATTCAACGTTTATGCACCAAGTGAGAGTGTGGAACGAAGAGCTTTCTTTTCATCTTTAATTCGACACATGCAGTCGATAGATCTCAATAATTGTATTTGCATGGGGGGTGACTTTAATTGCACCTTTAAACCCAGTATAGACCGAAATACAGCAGAACCTCATCCCGAAGGTAGTACTGATTTGTTAAATTATTTTTCGGCAGTGGGTGTGCTAGATGCATGGAGACTGCATTACCCGAACAAATCTGAGTATACTTGGGGACGATGTGCCAATGGGAGAATGACTTTCGCTGGACTTGACCGTTGGTACATAAACTCACAGTTCAGGAATGCGGTTATCTCTCCAAAGCATTTTCCATCTTTGTTTTCTGATCATCATTTAGTTACCATGGGCCTCTTTTTCCCTCAACCCTTACGCAAAAGTGCATACTGGAAATTCAATACCAGTCTTCTCGAAGATGCTTTGTTTAAAGACGCCTTCCGTGCTTTTTGGGTCATCCAACTTTCAAGAAAGCCCTCTTTCTCTTCTTTAGCATTATGGTGGGATAACAGAAAAGCTCAGATTAGAGTGTTTTGTCAGCAGTTTGTTTCAAATGATACTGACGTAAAAAATATAACAATGGCTTGTTTAGAAGCTGATATTATACGGTTAGAGTGTAAACTGGCTAAAGATAATATCAGAAGAGACCACAGGTTATTGGTTGAAAAGAAGGCTCAACTGAGAGAGCTGATTCAGGAGAAAGCAGCAGGCCTGTTAATTAGATTAAGAATAAACAATTTAAAGGTATCAGACACCCCGAGTAAATCTTTCTTCCAAATGGATTTTGTAAATAAGTCACCCAAAACCCTTTTCTCTGTACAAGACTTTAGGGGAAACATGGTTGCCAACCCTGGAGATGTAAGGTTGTGCATTAGAGAGTTTTTTTCAAAAGTCTATGCAAAACAAAATGTTTGTGAGCAAACCATGGAATTTTTAACTTCTCACCTTTCATCCCTAACTGAGCCTCAGTGCCTGGGCCTGGATTCAACAATTACTTTGCCTGAGCTAACGCAGGCCCTAAGTGAAATGGACCCGGGGAAAGCTCCTGGGATTGACGGCCTACCGGCAGAATTTTTCTTGGCTTTTTGGGACCTTTTGGGCCCTGAATTATTGAATGTCCTGGAATCATCCTTGGTGCTTGGAGAACTCCCACTATGCTTCAGAAGAGCAGTGGTGTCGCTGATTCCAAAGACTGGGGATCTACGACAGATAAAGAATTGGCGGCCGGTCTCGTTATTATGTACGGACTATAAAATATTGTCAAAAGTGTTGGCCAGTCGGTTGAAGACGGTAATCGGTGATCTAGTCCACCATGATCAGAGTTACTGCATCCCAAACAGATCTATTTATGATAATATTTTTTTGATTAGAGATTTAATGGAATGTGATTGCTTGGAAAAAGATTTTGGGATAATATTCCTGGATTTGGAAAGGGCTTTTGACAGTGTGGATCATGTTTTTTTGTATCGGGTGCTAGAAGCATGTGGCTTTGGTGTCAATTTTAGGGCCTACGTGACTTTGTTGTACAACAATATATTTAGTTTATTTAAAATAAATAACGAACTCAGCTCTCCGGTACAGGTTCAAAGAGGGGTGAGACAAGGATGCCCGGTTTCTGGGTTATTATTTTCCTTGGTAATGGAATCACTCCTAATTTTATTTAGGAAAAATATTTCAGGAGTGAATTCAGGAGTGAATTCAGTGAATTTCAGGAGAAAATATTTCAGTCCCCTGGGAGTCCTTCAGTAGTTGTATCGGCTTATGCAGGTGATGTCTGTGTGGTTGTTAAGAAGGAGAGTGATATCCCAGCACTTGTTGAATGTTTCAATCTTTTTTGCCTCGCTTCTTCTTTGAAGTGTAACTGGGACAAGAGTAAGGCCTTATGGATTCCCTGTCTCAAGAACATTCCACCTGGAAGAGTGCTGGTACCACCTGTGCATCTACCAACAAAGTTAAAATGGGTGGAAGACGGAGTCAAATACCTTGGGGTTTTCCTGGGATCTCCACATTACGTCCTCAAAAATTGGGACGGGATTGTTGAGCATGTCAAAAAAAGACTGGGACTGTGGAAACGAGCTCTGCCCCCACCTTTCCTACAAAGGCAGGGTTCTAGTGGTGAATAATTTGGTGGCTTCTTCCCTGTGGCATAGGTTTATCTGCCTTCAGCCGCCAGAGTCACTACTAAAGGCAGTGCAGAGGCTACTCGTGGATTTTTTTTGGAGTGGTCACCATTGGTTACTACCAAATGTCATATGTAGCCCCTTGTCTGAAGGTGGCCAGGGACTGATCGACATAAAAAGTCGTATCATGGCTTTTCGGCTGTGTACCATACAGCAGTTGCTGTACAAGGAACGACTGCCAAGCCGACTTCTGGCCTATCACGTGCTGCGAAAAGCAAGCGGGCTCGGATATGGCCTTGAACTTTTCTTAGTCCAACTCCAACATGTCGACACATCTCATCTACCATCATTCTATCAGAGCCTTCTGAATGCCTGGCAAAGCCTTTCGACTAGTCGCCAGCAAGAAACCTATGCTACAAGCATGTTTGTGGAAGAACCCCTTTTTTACAACCTACTGTTTCCTGCAATTCCAAGAAGCCGAGACTTTTATCAACACTTTATTACAGCGGGCATAATCAAAGTGTTGGACCTCCGCCATGATTCTGGTTGGGGGTGGAAGACGGTGCAAGAGATAGCCGATATGACTGGAATATGGTCAAACAGAATAATCGGAAGAATACTAAAGGGAATAGTAAAGAAAAGCTTCCAACTTGGACTAAGATGGACCCAGGAAGTTTTGGTGACATCCAATGACTGGCATTTTCCTGGTTTATTGGTACAGCCTAGTCACGGAGACTTGCCCCCAATTAGTGAGGGACAAAACATTTTTCAGAAATGCAGTAGTAAAGACCTGTATCGGTTATGCACTGCAGTTCTGCTTGGGAACTCACCGTTAAATGGAGTGGCCAGGTGGAAAGGGCTAATGCCGGAAGGACTCCCATCTGAGCCTGCATGGGAATCAGTATACAGTAAGCTGGTAAGCAAAAGGACAGGTGATCTCCAGTGGCGAATGATACACTGGATCATTCCATCTAATAAATTAGTGAGTCATTTCGCGCCCATATCTACGTGTTGCCCGTTCTGTGTTTACACAGAGGATGTGTTCCATGCGTACGTTGATTGTGCAAGGCTTGTGCCTTTATTTCAATGGCTGAACTACATGGCTGGAAAAATGAAGATCACTTTTTCTCTGCGATCATTTATTTTTGGTTTCAATGATATGAAAGAACATGTACATATGTTGTTTTTGTTTTTAGTGGCCACGGCAAAAATGGCAATTTATTTATCGAGGAAGGAAAAACTGAAAGGAAAGCCGATTGGGCAATGTGATGTCTTGTTCTTTTTTAATGCCTTGATATCTGCAAGACTCAAACTTGAATTTTGTGATTCTGGAAGAAAGAAATGTATTGATGAGTTTATGAACATCTGGTGTTTTGATGGGATCTGCATGGTGCAGGAGAATGAATTATTGATATATTTGTAGGTTTGTTGGGATTGAATCTGTGTGTGGTCGGTTTTTCTGTTGTTGTTTTTCTTTTCTAGTTCATTGTACTGTTTTGATTTCCTGTCATTATCTCTTTTTCTTTTCTGTATTTTTGATTATTGTGCCTGTATTGAATAGTATCTTCACCAACTGGCTTGTATTTTTATATTTTTGTAATAAAAAGTCTAAAAGTCTCTCTCTCTCTCTCTCTCTCTCTCTTCCTCTCTCTTCCTCTCTCTTCCTCTCTCTTCCTCTCTCTTCCTCTCTCTTCCTCTCTCTTCCTCTCTCTTCCTCTCTCTTCCTCTCTCTCTCTCTCTCTCACACTCTCCCCCTCTCTCTCTCACACTCTCTCCCTCTCTCTCTCTCACACACACTCTCTCTCTCTCCCTCTCTCTCTCGCCCCCTGCTGGCCGTTTGTGTTTTGGGGCGTGGCAAGATGGCTGCGCAAGTGTGGTGAGGTGTGAGCTGCTCCAACCTCCGATCTTTCTACCCCCACCGCCCCTTGCTCGTTGCTCTTTCCTCTGTTTTTTCCACTTTTCTTTCTAATCCTCACATTGTCTACTCTCTGTCTGCCCCCACCACTCCATTTCAAAAACCCGCTACTGCAACTCCCCATCCCCCCCCCCCCCAGCTCCCCGCCCGCTCTGCCCTCCCTCTGCCCGCTCCCCCCCCCCCCACACCCCTTCCTCCCCCCCCCCCATCACGTTCCCCGCTTATGTTGCTGTCTCGATTCTTTTCCTTCCAGCTTCTTCTATTTTTCCTTTGGGATGCAGAGAGAGAGGGAGAGCCCACGCCTTTCGGTGAGGTCGACGGGTGAGTGGTATTCCTATCGACACTCTAAGGAGTTGCGATGGGTTTTCGCCCCCTTCCTCATTAAGAGGTGTGTTTTACCGCGTTCGTTTTTCTCGTGCTGGTACATGCCGAGTGGCGTTTTCTTTGCGGTTTTTTTCCCCCCTGCTTTTACAGAAAACTGTACCTGACCCCTTGCCTTTTTACCCCGACCCTTCCCTTTTCCCCCGACCCCTCCCTTTTCCCCTGACCCCAACTCGGCTTAATCCGGGTAATTTGAATTAGGGGCCATTCAAATATTACGTAACGCTATGGGGGGTGGGGGGGGGGGTGTACGGCTGAGCGTTATGAAGTGTTACGAGGGGGTGGGGGGGTGTTCGCATCGGCGTTACGTAACAGTAGTGATCTAAGTTTTTAAACCAAAAGTGGGATGACTACTCATCCCATTTTTGCTGAGACCATGTTGATACTGAAGTCGAAGTCACAACTAGAAACCACATTTAACTGTATTAAATTTAGTGCTCTTTATTACTCTTTATAATATTGACGCCACAACGAATTGTTTGTATAGCCTCTTAGGGTCTCGTAAGTTATTCCAGTTCCCATGCGGGTTCGCGTGCTTCGGTGGTCAGTATCGGGGTACCGGACTCGATTGATTGCTCCTGTGGAAGTTGGAGCCCCTCAGTGTCGACACCATCATCGTCTAGCCATTCCAGGACCGGCTCGTTCTCCTGGTACGCCACCAGGCACATTAGCTCCCGCTGTCGTTGTGCGGCTACGCGCTGCGGACGCATACGTTCCACACGCTGCTCCAGTTTTCTTGTCCTTGTGACAGCGGGCATGGGCCTTGCCTGACTTTATGGAGGATACAGTCCACAAGTTGAACAAGTCCGCCTCTGGAGTTCGGTTTCCAGAGTAGGACATGCGAAGTCATACGGGACTCCCTTTGGGAATTTTTTACGGGCTCCCGGCGTGAGAATGCTCTGCCCAAGGACAAGGCTCTGGAACAGCGTTGGAAACTTCCCATCGGTCGTGTTGCAAACGAGCCCGTCACCCGTCTGCTGCATGGGCAACGGGGGTGAAAGGAAGCGATCTCGGACTACACTGAACAACGAGCTTCTGGGCTCTCTGCAACAGTCTCGATCGTTACACATGACCAGTTGTACCATATACTGACTCTCCCGTACATGTATCGCCTGCCAGTCTCTGTCCTTCTCAATAATATCGTCTTCCGCATCTGCCGAGATGTATTCTGCCACCGTTGGGAAGTCGTCTATGACAGTCTGAGACCAAACTTCCGCCAGGACCTTGCCCGCATGGGCGAAATTCTGGACTTCCAGCTCATCATCGACCGTCTTGCCCGATCCATCAAGATGACCCGAAGTGATCGTGGGGCAGCACGAGCCCTGCCAGGTCGTGGCTGAGCGGTGCCATACGTCGCTCAACCCGATTGAAGGCGCTCCTACCTGGGGCGTTGGTCGCGATGAAGAGGGCATCCAAATCGTTCGTACAGAAATAGTCAATTGCACACTGAATCGTTTTCTCATAACGCGGATTTTCGTCCGGGCCGCCATCCACGGTCACAATCATGACAGGTTTTGGAAGACCGTCTTTGCACGACAAGCTGTCCCGAAATTCGGTCAAGGAACAAATGCATTTCATGTCGTGGAGGTGGTTGAATGCAGTCGATGATGAATGCTTAGCACTCCTGATGCCGATATAGGTGGGGCCCGAGTACGTCACAGCACCACCGGTGATATAGTTACCCTTGATCATTACTGCAGCGATGACGGACGGCACCAATTTATGCCGGGAAGCAATGACGAAGTCATGGTCACTCAATCGGACTTTGTATTCCATATGCATGATCAACGGCGCCTGTTTATTGGCGGCCGTTAGGCCAATAGGAACCCTGGCTTTGTCATCTTGGGAATGGAAGGTAACTTCATCAGGACCCAACAGGGATGCCAAGTTTTCGAGATTTGCGATAGATGCCCTGACAAACATCGCATCTTTATGCCCGGAATGTACGTCATTTTGAGCTCTCGACAGTTTTACTGGTACAGTTTTGCAGTGCCTCTTCCCATCCCGCGTTGTAGAGTTGCGCGGCAGAAGGCGGAGGTAAACAGAACTTCGAGATAGCTGAAAGCCACGTTTTGTCAAGGCAGCGGTTAGGTCATCCAGAGTCTTGACCGTTCTAATGATCTCAGAACGTCGTCGCTCATCAGCCGCGGAACCACCTATAGCGATATCCACTTTAACTTTGTGAAGTAGGTTCTCATCAACTATCGCTGGCCTGCCCACAGTTGATTTTCGGAGTTGTTTACGTTGGTCTTCATCTAAGTTATCCAACTTTCGTTTGTAGTTATCCCGGTACCGTTGTTGCCGCTCTCTGTTTTTCACGCAGTTTTTGAGTTCAGATTTAAGCCCATCCAGTTTCTGCTGTTTCTGCTTCAGATCCCTACGCTCATCCGCTGATAAAAGTCCTTGGCCTTGACGTTTGGACAGATAATTCACTTCATCTTGTACAACGTTAAGGGTGGCGTCCAATGCTTGTTTTTTCGGCGCTAGCCGCACCTTGGTTTCCTCAGCTGAGCTGGTAGTCGCAACGGGTTGCACGGGTTTCGTCGGTTTGGGTTGTGCCGCGGGTTCGATAGTGCCATCAGTCTCCTTCTCTGCTTGTAGTTGGTCTGTCGCCGCTGTCGGTACCTGAATAAAATAAAAATCCCTATTACTTTCCTTCGAGAACATTTTCAGACAATCATCAAAAGTATCAAAAGTAATTCTCCAAAAATCTCAGGAGGAAATCGGCTCAATAAACCCGTTTAATTCAAATCCCCCGTCTGTTGAACTTTCCCGTCACGTGGTCACCACTCATCAGCATCGTCAGTGAGTAATCGTACGATTATATTCTATATATTCGATTATATTCTAGTTCAAACCTATCAGTGGCAGATCCAGGAATTTGCCCTACGGGCGCACGGAAAAAGGCCCGATGAATCTCATTTGCACCCGCCCCGCACGACGGCCAAAAAGGGGACCCATAAATCCCCGTAATAGTCGAAAGGGGTGCCTTAGACACCCTGAGGGGGCAATTGCCCCCCCCCCACCCCCCACGGCCTGGAATCAGGGCGGTAAGCGTGGATGGTGTAAGCTACAATGCAAATTCATAGCAGCGGAAATGGGAACACTACATTTTGGTGGCAGGAAGCAGCACTGTATACAACGAGACCGCTCAGAGAGCGAGACTTGGCGAAACGACGTGAACTTGGTGTCAAATTAAAGCCAATATATGGTTTCATATAAGTATTTAAGAGGAACTATAGCGCTAAAGTACAAAATATTTGATTTATAAGGGTTTGAAAATACGGTGTTACCCAGGGGTAGGGGGTTTTGACTTTTCAATGTCATCAGAGGTCAATGATTTTGGTACCAAATGAAAGCCAGCATGCGACTTACTATATGTGTTTTAGAGGAAGTTTTGGTCTAAACCTAAACCGTAAGATTTTGGCCGATTTTGATAAAATTGACCTCTGGTCAATGACTCAGAGCCAATTCCGGAAAAAAACCGGACGATATTTCTTAAAGCTAGTACCATTGTACCAACCTGCAACAGCTCCAGTTTTTGTGGAAATAGTTGAATCTGCTATTTAGGCATTTCGGGATAGAAATAGAATGTAGTTCCCGGTTGTGACTAAATGGCATAAAATTTGCGGTGTGTATACTATATTATCGCCCAGTCAACACGGAACGCACGCCAGAAACAATATCTTAAAAATTGCTCATTTATTACCATGATTACAGTTTCAACATAATTTCTAGATAGATAAGTTCTCCTATATATTCTGAATGATACATTTTCATGATATTGAGAATATTAGCTGTATTTGCAGGGAATTATATTGTGAGTCGCATCACTCATTTGAAGGACATGAAAATGTACATACCTTTGACCAAAATGAAAGCATCCGGCCCTTTCGTTCTCGTTGCTTCTGTTTCCATTCTTGTAGCTTTTCCGTCACAGCAAGCTGAATGTCGTGTTGCTTTTTCAGTTGGGCCCATATTTTGGCGACTTGTAATTGCACAGCTTGTTTAGAAGTTGAGGGGTTTGCCTTGGAAAATCCGTCGATTAAACTCTTATATAGCTTTTCTTTTATATTCATGGCCGCCATGCTTGAAATGTGTGTGGTTCATGCGTTTGCTCACCAATCACGCGACTGCCGACAAAATGGCGTTTCTTCGGAAGGTAAAGGTCACCCCAGCTTGCAACCCCACCTGGCGAATCGTTCATAATCACCTCAACCTATGGTGCACCGCAGTGCGCAAAACAGATGTTCTTTGCCGCAGCAACGATCGCGTGTTACTCTAGGCTGATTACTATTTTGCCGGTGCTCACATCTATTTCCGGGTTAGGTGTTCATGTTGCTTTGTTTCTGATTATTTTTTCTTTGAAATGTAAGAAGTGTAAAACAGTTTTTAACTATTTATAATCTGGATAAACATATATTGTTATGCTAGTTTCCTGAGATTATATTATATATCGCATTATTTTATTTTGCCAGTAAACATCTACTAAAATGACTAAGCTCCTCCCCAACCCCCTAACCCCCAACCCTAAATTCTCCCGTCACCCTCCGCCCCCCCCCCACCATGTTTCAGAGGTTGCACTGGTCTGTGCAAGCAGTAGATCGCAAAATGTATATTCGGGGGGGGGGGGGGGGGTGTAGTGACCGACGCTTAGGGGGTGTCTGGCCGAACGTTACGAGGGGGTGAGGGGGTGTCAAATTTCGGGAAAAAAAGCGTTACGTAATATTTGAATGGCCCCTTACGACCACATCAAAGCACAAAACCTTCACACATAAACAAACGCCACCCACAAGACACTTTGTGGCTCACAAACCAATCCACTCTACAACCATTTCATCACTCTCACCCACCCCCACTACAAATTACTCATGTCCCAATTTATGAGCAAGTACTGAAACCCTGGCACAGTAAACATCAAGGCAACTGACCTTAAGTGCAGGTCGACGAAGGTTTGTCGGATCCAAGAGTGCCATCACCCTACTGAATCCTCAATTTATCTCATGGGGCCTATCAATTTTCCTGAAATTTCTATTTTATCCACTATAATAATAATAATACATTTATTTTATATAGCGCTTTTCAAGAAGCCCAAAGTGGTAAGCATTTGGATCCGCCTCCTCTGGTGACCTTTACTACACAACTAAATGTGACTACAACAGCTCTGCCCCTCTACTGTGTGAGGGCTATTGGATGAGTTGTGCAGCCAAAACAACATAGCCCACGAGTGCCCACAAGGGCGCGATCCACCATCCATCCTTCGGCCCCCTGCAAGGGCCACGGCTCCACTAGCCCAAGCTGGCCAATTTGGTGAGCACCTGCTGCCAACTCCACCATTCCCAAGGCCTCGGACCTGATGGGCACGGTCGCAGTGCGTGGCATTCCCATCACATCCCCTGCACCTCTCACATTCCCCAGTCCGACCACATGCAGTCCCTCAGTACCCACCCACATATGACCACACCCAAGGACCAGTCGACAGCCATGCTCCACCAGGAGACTCAATCCCAGAAGACGTGGTCACACACCTCGGCCATCCACACCACCACGTTGACCTCCTGACTGCCCAACCCCATCCCTTCAACACCACGTCCCAATATTGGTGCCGGCGCCCCCGCAGCCAGTTGAAGGCTGTGTCCTGCTACTTTATTCAATTTTTGTCCCAGACTCCAACAATTTGGTCCAACACACCTGGATCAATAATGTATCACTGGCCCAGTGTCCACCCTGGCCTCACAAAATTCACCCTCAATTTTACATCTAACCCTCAAATTACCCGTGCCAATTGTTCCACATTTCATTATTTTCACCAAAGAAGGGCGCTTCTCCATACACTTGCCAGCAGAGCATGGCCCCGTATGCTCTGCTCATTCCAATTAATCAATCCCAGGGCTCTCTTCCCAAGCCGAGAGTCCACACATCACAACAGAATATCTGTGGAAGATCATGCTCACACCATCAAGTTCCACAGATGCCCCAATGGTTGTCCAGTAGGCGATATCCATTCCTGTACATGCGGTTCGACTCGCGTCCATAGAACAGCACAGCATGGCAGATCACCACATGCTGGCTGCCCCGGAGTCTCAGGGAGAGGCTGCCAGGCCGCATGCCCGGGCGGTCACCACATCAGGCCCTTGTTGGCCGTCCATGGTGCCACCACCAAAGCACGATCTGCAACACCTCCCCCTAGTGGTCCTCATGATACACCATACCAGGTGCCTGTGAGAAACCACCCCTTGGACCCCCGGATGTCTTAACCCCCACCAGGGTCCGACGACCCGAGACACTCGCTCTGGCGGTGCCCCGATGGACAAGGGACGCCACACTCCACCATACCCGCGTGGGGCCAGGGTCGTACCACGACACCCGTAGTCGGACCCCACGTCCAAATATTGTCAGCACACCTCCCCAGCTGGCTGGCATCATCCAATTTCCAAGTGGAGCAATTTCCCACGAGGCCGACCAACCTCTCCTAGTCCGAATTCCACAGCCCGGTGACCAATTCCCTTCAGGGCTGTGCCAAATTAATTTCCCATTTCAATTTCAATTTCTTTTTAAAAATTTCGGCCTCGTGTGCCCAACCGCAGCTGCAGCTAACAACCCCTTCTTTGGGTTTTTCTGCCCCTCCCTGCAGCTGTTCCAAATTCACTATGGGGATCACTTTTTCCAAGGCTCTATTTCCTGACTCCTCCATGTCCGAGTCCAGCCCGGGGCCAAAATACCCCCTCCCCCCCACCCAACTGTGTATCCAATTTCCGAGCCTCTGGTGCCCAAATGTGGTTCGTGGTGAGGGTGCCCTGGGTCACCTTAATCTCATCCTGGGGATATTTGACGGACCGACTCACCTCATCTCCCAGACTCTGTTGGACCCGGGCAATCTCTTCCTCGATGGTATTGTCCAAAGGGCTCGGCCGTTCATGTGTCAAATCATTAATCTCATCCCCAACCAATTGTGGCCCCAGCAGGTCTTTATTTATAAACACCCGGGCTGGTTCCGTTTCACGGGCCTCCAATATTTTCTCCACCTCTTGCTCCAAATCACCTTCCTGGTGCTGCAAAAATTCAAATTCTCCCCCTGCTGGTGCATTTTGGCATCCTCGCCAATCCGACAGCCTTCCAGGTCCTCGTTTAATAAATAATTCTTATTTACTTCCAAACATTCCCTCTCCTGTGCCCCAACTTTATCAGCCTGGGTTACACCCTCCAATTTTCAGTGCCATCTATTCCCCCGTTACTTTGTCAATTCGTTCCCCCAGTTTTTGTGTTATTCCCCCAATTTTCCCTTCCAATATGGTTATTCATTTCCCTAATTTCATCCCCTTGTTCACTCATTCGTTCGTTCATTCCCTCTATCTTTCCCTCCAATCCATCAATTTTATTTTCCATTCACTTAATTTTGCTTTCCAATCGTTCCCCACGCTCATTCTGAGCATTAATTTTTTTCACTCTAACCATTTGTCCAATACCATTTCCCTTGTGTACCCGTATTTACATTTTCTTCATTTCATTCCATGGGGTCTTCAATCGTTTAATCAATTCTCCCTTCCTTCGTTCACTCAGTCCCTTCATAGTTTATTTGAGCAAGGCCTGGAAAGTCATCGGATATTCTTCCTCGTTCGATCGCTCAGGCACCGGGAAGGTTCCAATCCTATCCTCAAAACCCTCTATCCCGGCTCGCTTTCTTGCTCTTCAGGACCCTTCATATGCTCTGCCATTTCATTCGCGTCCGCCATTACGTGCTGACAAAGCAGTTTTCCCGCACGTGCTTAATTTTACCTCAGGATAAAAAAGATTTAAATTTATCGTCGCGCTGCCTTGCGCTCTTCCCGACACCAATCAACTATAAAATTTGGACACCCCGGTCACTACGATCACGCCCCCTCGACAAGAGAAAGTTGACCTTTAAAAATTTAGATGTAAATGTAAAAAATTGATGTAATAAATTTGATGTAAAAATTAAAAATGTAAAAAAATTCCAAAAGCTGAGCGCAATTTGCCCTCAGCGGGTGTCGAACTCACAACCCTGGCACCAGTTTTCGTGTGTCTACCCTGCAGTGAAGACCTCAGGGTGATAGATGACCAATATTGACCATTGACAATTAATGATTGTCAATGGTTTTTCAAAAGAAAAAAAATTGTGTTTGGGTTCCCCTTTATGGGTCTTTTGGGTTTTGATGGTCTTTTGGGTCTTCAGGGTCTTTTCAGTCTTTGGGGTCTTTTTGGTTTTTGTGGTCTTTTCATTCTTTGATGTTTTTGGGGATTTAAGGATCTTTGAGGTCTTTTGGGTCTTTGGTATATTTTCAGTCTTTTGGGTCTTTTTGTCTTTGGGGTCTTTAATGATCTTTGGGGTATTTTGGGTCTTCAGGTATTTTGGGTGTTTGGGGTCCATTGTGTCTTCATGACCTTTTGAGTTTTTAGGGGTCTTCAGGGTAGTTTTGGTCTTCAAGGATCTTTGGGATATTTGGGTCTTTTGGGTCTTCAGGGTATTTTGTGTTTTCAGGGTCTTTAAGGGTCTTTGGAGTATTTTGGGTATTTGAGGTCCTCTGAGTCCTTTGGGTCGTCACGGTCTTTAAGGGTCTTCGGGGGGGGGGGGGGTTGACTCTACAGGGTCTTTTGGTTATCTTGGGTCTTCGGGGTATTTTGGGTCTTTAAGGGTTCTCGCGGTCTTTTGGTTCTCTTGGGTCTTCGAGGTATTTCAGGGTCTTTGGAATATTTTCAGTAGTTGGGGTATTTTAGGTCTTTGGGGTCCATTGCGTCTTTTCAGTCTTTAAGGTCTTCGGGTCTTTTAGATCTTTGGAGTATTTTGTGTCTTCAGGGTATTTTGGTTCTCTGGGGTTTTCGGGTCTTCAAGTGTCTTTGAAGTATTTTGGGTCTTCAGGGTCTTTTGGTTCTCTTAGGTCTTTGAGGTTGTTATGGGTATTTGGTATATTTTCAGTCTTTGGGGTATTTTAGGTCTTTGGGGTATTTTGGGTATTCAGGGTCTTTTGGGTCTTTGTTGTCTTTAAGGGTCTTTTGGTTATCTGGGGTCAATGGGGTCCTTAATGGTCTTTTCAGTCTTCAGGATTGTTAAGGGTCTTTGGAACATTTTCAGTCTTTGGGGTATTTTAGGGTCTTCGGGATCTTCAGGGTCTTTGGGGTGTTTTGGGTATTTGGGGTCCTTTGCTTCTTTTCAGGCTTTTTCGTCTTTGTGATCTTTTGGTTCCTCTGGGTCCTTTGGGGCCTCGGGCGTATTTAGGGTCCTCAGGGTCTTTTGGGTCCTAAGGGTCTTTTGGGTCCCCTGGGTCTTTTGGGTCTTCTCGGTCTTGTACGTCCTCTGGTTGTTGAGGAGGGGTTGGGGGAGGGTCTTTTGGGTCATCTGGGTACTTTAGGTTAAGTATTTCAGGTTACATTTGTGGGTGGAGGCAGGTCAGCTGTCCAACCAGTGGGTGAAGAGCAGACATACATACATACAAACACACAAACACTTGCTCCATTATATATACTAGCAGAGTACCTGCCCTACGGGCGACCCTATGGGCATTCTTGTTCCAAGCGTACAACACATTTTCTGTCATATCTTATTGGAGGATATTTTCTGCTGATGCAAATGATTTGACTTGGAGCTCTTGATTATTTCCTTTGGTAATATTGCTGGATCTCTGTTCAACTTAGGTGGCATTGGTTTTTGAGGCATCTCAATTTTCCAGAAAAAACAAACATCAACCATCACCCTAGCTAACAATACCCACGACCAAACCACACTCACTTCTTCCCCCCCCCCCCCCTCCTCCTTCCACCATCTCCTCAAAATCCCTCTTCAACATCACCCGAGCTAACAATACCCATGACAACCTCACACCCCGCCCACCCTCCCCACCACCATCTCCTCAAAATCCCCCTTCAACCGTCACCCTAGCTAACAATACCCACGACAACCCCACAACACTCTCTTTCCTCTCCTCCACCATCCTCTCACAATCCCTTATCAACCATCACCCTAGCTAACAATACTCACGACCATCCCACACCATCTCTCTGTTCAACGTAGGTGGCCTTGGGTTTTGAGGCATCCCAATTTTCCCAAAAAAAAAAAAAAGCATCAACCATCACCCTAGCCAACAGTACCCACGACCAACCTACTCTCTCTCACCCCCCCCCCCCACCCCCTGCCGCTCCACCATGCCCTCACAATCCCCCTACAACCATCAACCTAGCCAACAATACTCACGACCACCCCTCACCACCACTACACAATCCCCCATCAACTATCTCCGTAACTAACGATACTCACGACCACCCCACACCATCCCCCAACAACCATCACCCGAGCTAACAGTACCCACGACCAACCCACACACCCCGCCCCCTCCAACATCCCCAATCATTATCGGAATCCGAGCAGCTCAGAATGCACTGTCTCTATGTACTGTCGTCAGCAGGATCACAGTGAGTTCACAATGTGATGTCACTGGCAAACTCGAAAATCGACACTCTTGGGCTTTTTTCAGAACTTTGTGATTCACAAACAAATTAAAATCCCCTTCAAATTAGACTGTGATTGATTGTCAATAGTTTTCACAAGAAATAAAAATTGGGTTCCCCTTTAAGGGTATTTTTGGTCTTCGGTGTCTTTTCAGTCTTCGGGGTCTTTTTGGTCTTTTGGTCTTCAGGGTCTTTAAGGGTATTTGGTGTATTTTGGGTCTCCGGGGTCTTTTCTGTCTTTGGGGTATTTTAGGTCTTCGGGGTCTTTGGGGTCTTTTCAGTCTTTGAGGTATTTTGGGACTTCGGGGTCTTTTGGGTCTTCGGGGCCTTTTGGGTCTTTGGGGTCTTTTCAGTTCTCTGGGGTCTTCACGGTCTCTTCAGAGTTTGGGTCTTTTGGGGTCTTTGTAGTCTTTGGGGTATTTGCATTATTTGGGGTCTTTTGGGTCTTTGGGGTGTTTTCAGTCAAAACATAGTACGTCTATCTCGTAAGATCCGGGGGGTACTTCTATAGTTTTATATCCAGTTCCCGGATTATAACTAAACTTGTTATTCTTTTCTGTGATATTAAACAAGGTATTATAGGTTTCCATAGACAATAACACCGCTTCATATTATTTTGTGGAATCAAGTTTTATCGGGAACGGGAATGGAGCCGTGTGATCACTCGTAAAATCAAATCTAAGTTGTGCTTCTCATTTTATTGTATGTGAGATAAAAGATCTTTGTATTGACATTTATTAATTATTTTCATATTCATCAACTGATCTAGAATAGCTGATATTTCATTAAAACAATTGTTATTTCCCGCCTCCTTACTACTAGTCCATTAACTAATTGTGATGACTGATGAGTCACTCCGAAGAAAACTAACACCGGAGCCTGACCTCAGTCCAAGTTTATCTAAAGCATTTTTAATATGTTTTTCCTTCTCGGTCTTCTTACCTTTACCCTTAATATATCCCTTATAATTATCAATCGCGTTTAGCAACTCAATATACTCTCTATCTTCCTCTCTTTCCATATCAAGTGGGGCATCTAAATATTTTGAACCACTGAGCCCGGTGTGTGTGAGAAGAAACAATAATCTAGGGGTTAATTTAAGATTTGGGTGAGTATAACTCAAAAACATGAACTCATCATTAAATGTAAATACCCCCTCGTTAACAAGAATATACTCCTGGTTTTCCTGCTGAAATGAGTCCCGTTTTGGTTAATGTTACGTCCTTTTTATATTCATTGTCTTGAAGAGCTTTCACAACATGATAAGAAAGTTTATTTGTCTCCTCCAACTCTCGCAACCCCTGCTGTTGTTTGGAAGTATATGTTATTGCGGGAACTTGACCTGATAGGTCAATCAAATCATGCGCCTCTTGGATTTTTTGGGGGGTATTTTCTATCGTAGGAGGTTGAAACGAAACCAACTTTTGTTCAGCAGATTTTAAAAGAGGTTTTAAAAAACTTCTCTTGTTTTCTTTCAAATATTTCTTCACCCGTTAGTTTCTGCCTCCGCTTCTTCTTTATCTCTTCCTCTTGTTTAACAAGTTTTGAAAGTAATTGTTGATGTTACTTAAATTTTCTTGCTCGTTCTTCAGCATTCATTTTATTTATGTAAGGAAATTATTAGTTACTAGTGGGGTCACCCGTGGGAATCCCATGGGCATGGACGTGTGTGACATTTCGACATATTGAGTTAGATGCTGCACATTCATTTTTACAAAATGGTTACTGGCAATTCATCAGATCCAGAAATGGTGTCATGAACACAATTTATTTATTTCACATAATATGTGACCCCTCACTCCTCTCCACCTGACACTCGCCTCTCTCCACCCTCATGCCTCTCCAATCCCAATCCCCTCACACTCCTCTCCAATACCTCCTCACACTCCTCTCCAATACCTCCTCACACTCCTCTCAAATACCTCCTCACACTCGTCTCCAATCCCTCACATGCTTCTCCAACTCCTCACACTCCTCTCCAACTCCTCACACTCCTCTCCAATCCCTCACACTCCTCTCCAATCCCTCATACTACCCTCCAATCGGTCCTCACTCTCCAACCCCTCGCTCCTCTCCAACCCCTCACTCCTCTCCAACCCCTCGCTCCTCTCCAACCCCTCACACTCCTCTCCAATACCTCCTCACACTCCTCTCCAATCACGCCTCACTCGACTCTGCAATCTCTCCTCACTCCCCTCTCCAATCGCTCCTCACTCACCTCTCCAATTGCTCCTCACTCGCCTCCCCAATCGCTCCTCACTCGCCTCCCCAATCGCTCCTCACTCGCCCCCCCATCGCTCCTTGCTCACCTCCCCAATCGTTCCTCACTCGCCTCTCCAATCCCTCGCTCCTCTCCAACCCCTCACACTCCTCTCCAAGCCCTCACACTCCTCTCCAAGCCCTCACACTCCTCTCCAATACCTCTTCACACTCCTCTCCAATACCTCCTCACACTCCTCTCCAATCCCTCCTCACACTCCTCTCCGCTCCAATCGCCCCTCACTCTCCGCTCCAATCGGCCCTCACTCTCCGCTCCAATCGGCCCTCACTCTCCAACTCCTTGCTCCTCACTCTCCAACCCCTATCTCCTCGCTCTCCAACCCCTCGCTCCTCGCCCTCCAACCCCTCGCTCCTCGCTCTCCAACCCCTCGCTCCTCACTCTCCAACCCCTAGCACCTCGCTCTCCAACTCCTCGCTCCTCTCCAACCCTCCTCATCGTTGTTGCAGCAGCATTCTGTGCGGTTCTCCCGTCTCGTGCGGTCTCCTCTGTGCGGTTCTTGCCACATCCTGTTCAAGTCTGCATTGACGTTCGTCGACGGACTCGTTCGCCCGCCTCATTCGTTTTCTTGCTACATCCTGTTCAAGTCTGCGTTCTTCATCGACCGTCGCATTCATTTTGGAAATGGAAGTTTCCACGCAACGCATGAATTGTCACAATTAATTATCAAATGACAAATGGCAAGTAAATTACATTGTGAAAATTATTCAAATAAACCTATTTAAAGTGTATGCGCACATAACTAATAAAAAAAAACCGAAGAAATATCTCTCGGTAATTTCCTGAAACATATTTTACTTCCGGATAATAATGTTGAATGAAATAAGAAAGAACGAAGATGTATATGTCGTTTTTGTGCCGACTCTCATAAAAGGTAAAAGTAATATATCTTAGCGGAAAAGAAAAAGCGAATTTTTTATATATGTCGACATTTTCCCCGAATGTTATTTTAGGCGCTGTATTTTCGTGTCATCGTGGCGCGATTTTTATAAATATATCTCGGCAATTTCCCGTGTGTGCGTGAATGCTCTCAATTATTTCTGACACCGAGTCTAAAACCATCGATAAAAATTAAATCAGATGGTGAATTCGAGATAAAATCGTGAGGGTGACTCTCAATGAATGGGCTTTAGTTTACAGGCCTTTGAGAAATCATTTCGTTCTACAAACGGAAACTTTCTTGGGATTCTCTTCCCGTTTTTTTTCAACCGAGTCTAACACTATGTTAGCGACTGTTGAAAATGAAATGATATATCGAATTAGAATTGAAATAAACCTGTGTGAGAGAGAAAGACAGCATGGGCCTAACTAAACAGGCCTCAAAGCCATTCGAGGTAATAAAATGGTGGATATTTGTTTACATGAAGCCTCTGCAAGAATGGGTGGAGCTACTCTGCAAACGGACTAAGCCACACCCCCGGACAGACGGACAGAATCACCTTCGCCTATTTATAATATAGATAGTGTGTGTATATGTTGGCAGCTAGAAATTCCCTGAACCCTTCGAATATTTCCATAAGCAGTAAAGTTTAACTTTAACATGAACATGTGTCTTGTCGCATGTCGAACATGACGCATGTGTTGCATTTTTACTCTGCCTTATATTTCCAGTTAGCATCGAGCTATCAGCAACCATGACAAAGACCGATATGAATGATCGTTTTTTAAAGGCCCTTTTTCCCGCTAGAGCGGGGGTTAGCCTCATGACAAAGGCCGATATAAAAAAAAAAAATCTGTTTCTTATTGAATCAGTCTTAACGACGCATCAAACAACATAGAATATCGAAGTCACCCATATAAAATTTGGTGCAAGTGTTTAAGAGTTCTGGTTTTATCACAGGATCAGCATTGGTGTGTTGCTACATATTCAAGCAGGGTGCGAGACAAGAAAATAGATTTTCTTGCATATGAAACACATTTACTGATTAATTGAAAAATAAAACTTTGATCTCTTTTGGACCATTGTGAGTATGTCGTTCATCGATCATTTGAATGACCTTCGTTCATTTAGCTATGAGCAACAAACAAAACTTTTGGTGTGTACTTGGGTCAATGAGCGCTGAAGATCAAGGAGATGTAGTTTTGGAATCGGGCACCATTTCGTTCACAAGAAATATACAAAAATATTACGTAATATACATTATATATATGCACACTTTGTGACATTTATGTAAAGACACCGAACAACACACACATTCTTCCCTGGCCTGAATCATCAGTGAAGCCATTGCAGCATCATTTTGGTTTCAACCTTTTAACCTCGATAGGTCTCCTCTAAAATCAAGTCAAACCTAGAGTCACGTGAAAAAGTAAGTACACCCCATGTAAAGTTTTGACTTTTTACATGTTTACCATGTAAAGTTTTGACTTTTTCAACATATTTCAACATACAGCTATTTGATCTTCATTTCAACAATATTGATAGATAAAGGTGATATCATATAACAAATATCATGAAACATTTACATTTTGTAGTCCGTTGTAAAATTTAAATAAACATAAATGCAAATTTCGCATGTGGAAAAAGGAAGTACACCCCTACATTTATCACTACTTCAAATACCTAAAATTAGAATCAGGTGCACCAGGTCAGGTGCAAATGATTAGAACATCGTTAGAGAGGATCTTGAAGGAACATGTCTTATTTAAACCTCAGGCATTTAGTTTGGTTTGCTCTTTGTTGTTGAAGTATGCGGCGTCACCATGCCTAGATCAAAAGAGCTCTCTGAGGCCTTCAGAAAGATGCCTACGAGTCTGGGAATGGATTTAAAAAGATCTCCAAACAATTTGAAATCAATCATTTGACTGTCTGGAAGATCATCTACAAGTGGAGAAGATTCCAAACAACTGCCAACTTGTTCAGGCCAGGCCGCCCCAGCAAGTTCAGCCCGAGAGCAGATCGCAAGATGCTGAAAGAAGCCTCTAAGAACCCCAGAATGTCATCACGGGACCTACAGGTAGCTCTTGCCACTGTTGATGTCAAAGTGCACGAGTCTACCATTAGAAAGAGGCTGCACAAATTTGATCTACATGGGAGGTGTGCCAGGAGGAAACCTTTGCTGTCCAGAAAGAACATCAGGGCAAGACTGAAGTTTGCCAATGAACACCGAGGCAAAGACTAGCACTTCTGGAACAATGTGCTCTGGACAGATGAGTCAAACGTAGAGCTATTTGGCCACAGTACCAGAAGACATGTTTGGCGAAAATCAAAGACAGCATTTGACCACAAGAACCTGATACCAACTGCAAACCATGGAGGTGGAAATATTATGGTTTGGGGCAGCTTTGCTGCATCAGGGCCTGAGCAGCTCACCATCATAGAATCCACTATGAATTCTTCATTGTACCAGAGGATGCTTGAGGATAATGTGAGGCCATCTGTTGGAAAGTTAAAGCTCAACCAAAGGCGGAACATGCAACATGACAATGACTCTAAACATACCAGTAAATCCACCAAGGAATGGCTGAAAAGAAAGAAATGGCGGGTTCTGGAATGGCCAAGTCAAAGCCCGGATCTAAATCCCATCGAGATGTTGTGGGGGGATTTGAAACGAGCTGTGCATGCAAGAAACCTCTCAAGCATCGCACAGCTGAAAGAATTCTGCATGGAGGAGTGGGCAAAAATTTCTCCCCGTTGATATCAGAGACTGGTAGACAGTTATAAGAAACGCCTACTTGAGGTTGTTTCTGCCAAAGGGGGCAATACCACCTATTAGAGCCAAGGGTGTACTTACTTTTTCCACATGTGAAATTTGTATTTATGTTTATTTAAATTATACAATGGACTACAAAATGTAAATGTTTCATGATATTTGTTATATTATATCACCTTTATCTATCAGTATTGTTGAAATGAAGATCTAATAGCTGTTGAAATAGATGTTGAAATATGTTGAAAAAGTCAAAACTTTACATGGGGTTTACTTACTTTTTCCCGTGACTGTAAAGTGTAAATTTTCAGCTGGTCAACGGACTTTGACATTGTATAAAAGTACTCATTGCTTAAGGAAATAATTCCACGACAATGGATGTTTGATCATGGTGGAGAATTTAATCCACAGTGGATGAAATGTGTTCATGACCACCACACGGATTTCCTGAGTCCGAAATCCAAATATCAGTGGATTTATAGTACCTGGGGTGACGATGGCAAAAAGATCCAGGAACAATCCGTCGGCCGGTCGTTTTAGTATATTTTTCATCACCATGATGACAATACAAGTTACAAATTGCACTGATGTCACCATGAGCTGTGTAAGGCAAGTGTGCAGAGCTTTGACATTCGACTCCTTGCTTGAATTTCGGCATTTCCAGATGATGCAACAAGTGGAGTACAATGCGGTGAATCCAGTTAATCCGAACACAAAAGAGAAAAGAACGACAATGGATGCGGATGCGATGGAGGAGTTCTCACAAGAGGAGCGAGCAACAGTTGTGAACAGGCATATGCTGTCTGGCACGATCACCGAGTCGTTACAAAACTCGATGTACAACGTGACCACAGGGTAACTGATGCTGAGGAAGACCGCAAGGATCTCCATCAATAATACGAGCTTCAGGGCACCTCGCCTATTTGCCATCAGAGCGACATATGTGTACGGCCAAAACACCGCGCAATGTCGGTCGACGTACATGATCCAGGTGCTGAGGAACTGATGAACAAGCGCGAACTCCAAACAAAACATTTGCCACAGACATTCGACGAACGTGATCTCTATGCGATGTGCTAGCGTGTTGCTAAGAACGCAGGATATCCCAACGATTCCCCAGCACGCATCGGCTAATGATGAAATGCTGATGTAGAGCAGCATGGGTTTGTGGAACCTGCGGGATGCACAGGATGTTATAATACCCACGTTGAGGAGGAGTGAAAGGAACGCAAAGGAAGCAAAAATCCACAACAAAATGATCCTTCCTTCATCCAGAGAGAACTTCCACAAAATGACCGTATGCGGCGACCGCTCCACATTTGTGGTATTCATTGTTGTCCTCCTGTGCACACGCATTTTGTTCACACGTCAGTTATATTTAAAAATCACTCACTTATTTCTGCAAAATGTCGGACAATGCTTTATCAATTCTCTGAATATAAAAACATGGTACAAGACGAGCCTTAACTAACACAAATCCTCTGAGAACGGTTTGTCCCCAGGGAGACGAGTTCAGCTGACACACACACACACACACACACACACACACACACACACACACACACACACACACACACACACACACACACACACACACACACACATATTGTTGCGGTTTTAGAACCCCTCACTTGTAAATACTTGTAAATAATTCTCTTCATTTCATAAGGTCGCACCCATAGTTAGTCCACGAAGGACACCATAGGACGTTAGTTATTTACTTAGTCTCTTTTTAGGTAAGGCTGTGTTCCCAATAGTTGCATCTGCGTTGTATTAATTAAATAAGATAGTGTAGCGGCTACCGCTGGGTTTACACAATCGCCTTGCACCTACCAAGGACGCGGAGCGATCACCATGCCGGGCTCGTACAGGACGTCAGGGCAGGCCCGCGCTCAACTTGCCAGGCCTCGGCCGGGACGCCCGGGCATGCCCGGGCACGCCCGGCCACGTCCGGCCACGCCCGCTCTCCACTTGCCAGGCCGCATCCAGGACGCCCGGGCATACCCAACCTTGACTTGCCAGGCCGCGGCCAGGACGCCCGGCCCCGCCTCCTCTCGCCTTTCCCGGGTAAACGCTCCGGGATAATGTGTGTATATTGTTACGGACCGCGGACAAGATGTTGCTTGGCCGAGCGGAGGCACCGCGACCGTACAGTTACCCCGACTAACCCGATTCCCGAACGTTGGCCGGATCGCGCCACAGATATTCAATCGGGAAAAGACAGATGACGGATGTGAAGAAGAAGAACACCAAAGCAAAAACGTTGGAAATGCGATTATTATTTATTACTATGTACAGGACCAAAGAAACCAAGGGAGAAGGAAAGATAAGAAAATAATATACAGAAGATTTTAGAGACACAGTGAATTGCTAGCTCACCTACTGTCTTAATTAAACCCAGGACAGAACAAACAGAACAAACTCACGTACACCAAAAGGATGGAAAGGCGGGAGGTGGATGGCTGGAGGGAGAGGGAGGTCCAAGGGGGTCCTGCAGCACGATCTGCGCGTTTAGCAGCCGCCGTTCCTTCGCGGCCCTGCTAAAAACCGCCGTCCAGGCCCCCAGCGCTGTTGTTGCTGCTGTGGCCACCGCTGCTGCTGCTGATGCTGTAGACGTCGCGCGCTTTTTCCAGGCTTCTTGCTTAACTCCTCTTTGGTCCAACTTTGGCGAGCAAGGCGACGAATAGCAGGCTTTTGCTTCCCTGGACGATCTCACTCTCCAACAACTCCTCACCATCGACAACCCAACTCCCGACCCAACTCGACAACGTCCTTCAACCACTCCTCACCACCGCCTCTCTTCAACCACAACCAACCAACTCAACTCTTAGTCCAGCCCTCTGTCCCCCTTTCGAACCTTCTCTCCTACCAAGGCTTCTGCGCGCGCTTATATAACGCCTCGGGCGATCAAGCCGCCGGCTTTCAGGACACGCCCCTTCGTGAGCTCGCCTCGGCCCTGATTGGTGGGCACAGGCCCTCTGACTCCGCCCTCGATGACGATGGGCGGGCACGCCCCTTCTTCCCTGACCTGAGCACATGTTCCATGGTGGTTTTGGAGGAGATGAAATGGGCAATCTGGGGCTTGGCAATGGAGGCTTGGAGGGAAGTTTTGGAAGTGGGAAAGGGGGAATGAAGGGGATCTATCTATTTTACTTGGTGCAATGGAGTGTCATCTTAATGGAAGACAAGCCCTTACCCTAATACACATAATAAAGATAAAACTATCGAACAGGGGTATTCTATGATTGGCTGACGTGTATGCTTTATGGACTAATTATGGGACGCCCTTTGACATTTACACTACGGAGGTATTTACAAGGAATCCTTACATTTTACAGAGGGTGATATTTACAATAATTTACTATACAATACAACACAATAAGAAAACACAATCCTCATATCCACAACACTGCACCCTCCTCCTTAGGCACGTCCCAGGCCTATAACTTTAACTTAGTGTGACACGTAGGTGTCGTCCCCTCTACATTTAACCTGACCCTGAGTGCGACAGTTTTAAAACATAAATAAATACGTCCCGCTGCTCCATTGCACCCGACCTAACAGACTCACGCCCACAGCTAACCGAATCACGGAATGGTTTTCAAACTATACACTGACGGTGGGGAGCGCTTTATTTACAATTGACGCTACTTTTATTTACAAAACGCAACCCAGGACCTGTGATTGTTCTTTTTGGGGGGGAGACAGTCTGCTCTGCATCAATGCACCATGAAAGCACCCAGAACGCACCAACACACCCTCAAGCACCAATCGGTGCACAGTCACCATTGTTCAATAATAAAAATAAACCAACAACCCCTAACCCTGCAGGTGGTCTCTTGCTCTTCGGCTCCCTCTGCTGGCTATTATTATTTTCCTGGTGTTGTCATCTTCCTTTGCTGGCGGCCTATTTGCACTATTAAAATGCACCCAACGTGTCCATTTTTATTTATTTTATTTATGGCCCACAGGGCCGACTAGTGTGGTTCACCTGTGGGGCATCAGTGCCCTGTGATCAAGGTCCGCCAGCAAGATTTCGGGCGTTCATGGCCGGTTCCAGCAGAGGGGCCATGCCCCAACCGTCCATAAGTGGTGCTCGGCCACAGACGTGTGGTCCATAATGTGGTGCATCGATGCAGACAGCTGGTTCTGGGAGTTCCGGGTGCACAATGGCGGACTCACGCACGCTCCCCTCGGCGCCTAGTGGCGCACAGGTCCTCATGTGGGAGACAAAGGGGGGAAGACAGATGAGCGAGGGGTAAGGTCACAAGGGTACACATCAAACAAGGTAATGCAAGGCGAAGTGCATACGGAGAGCGAAGTGAGAAAAGCTCGTCCCTACCGTACGTCACCCCCCTGTCACCTACACTACCCTTGCCCTTACCCCATATGTACAACAATTTACACCTTTACAAATTCATCACTACTGTCACGTCTCCCCTTATCTCTCCTATACCAAATTCGTCTCCACAATCCCTCTAACCAAATTTGCCATCACCAATTCATCATCAATCCTCATAAGGAGGGAGAGATGGAACACAAAGCACAATGTCACACCCACGTCATGATGCGACTCACAATCCAAACATTTGCACAATAAAATAATAAAACCAACCATGGCATGGTGTGGAGGTATGTCATCCCAGGTGAGTGGATGTAGATGGTGCAAGGAGATCTCCATCCTAACTACCTTCTAAATGACTTTAATA
Organism: Myxine glutinosa; assembly: GCF_964187855.1. Taxonomy (NCBI): domain Eukaryota; kingdom Metazoa; phylum Chordata; class Myxini; order Myxiniformes; family Myxinidae; genus Myxine; species Myxine glutinosa. Next base: position 369,274,798 of record NC_136261.1, on the reverse strand, counting down.
CTCTTTGCACTACCCGGGGTCTTTCCCTGCCAATCCATTGGCCAACTTACACTATGGGTTCTAAAAACCAATTCCCATTGAACAAACTGTGGTGCTTCTCAATTTGGGGTCTCACTCCCCCGATTCATCTCCCTGTGCCCTTGCACAATTTCAGGACTGGGGCGTGTAGCTCTCCCAGCAGGCCTACCCACCTGCACACCTCCATCACTGCAGTTGCCACCCGAGCTTACCTAGCTCCTTGACCTAACCTATCTAATTGGGGAAGGCCCCTCCTGGCTCTGTCACCCCTTGGTACCCTCTGGCACTGGGCTACCCGGGTCCGTCCTCTGGATCCTCGGGCCCCATCCACAACAACTCTACTGGCTCCCAGAGCCCACCTGCGGCCTCACCTGGCCGACATCCTCACAGTGGTGGAGTGCCCAACCAACTACACACACTAACAGGCCACACGCCCAGCCATTTCCACGTCACTAATGCACCCATCCAAATACCATTCTTTCACCCGCACCACAGATGCCAATATCCAACCACAATTTACCTATACCCTCTACCTAACACTTACACTACCCTCCCCGGGTATTCGTGATGGGGGTCCATCCTTCCCCCATTCACACCTTCGCACCATCCACTCTACTCCACAGTTTTCACCATACTCACTCCACGACCATCCATTCCAATACTCCATATATTCCACACTCCATGTATTCCACACAACCATTCTCCATACACCTGTCGTTGCACACCTGTGCAATCACACCTACACCTGGTGCTTCCTGCACCCTCCTTCCTCCCTGGACCATTTGGTCAACACAACTCACAATCACAATCACTCCCTCATACACTGCTCCATCCACCTGTTCAGTTGCACACCTGTGCAATCACACCTTTTAACTCACACTCACAATCAGTTACTCATACCCTGCTCAATACACTTGAATACACCTCCAACACTCACACGGCATCATCTAAACTACCTGGTGCCCTGCTAAAACTTGCGCTTCCCCGTCGCCTCTTACATTACGGCGCTCCCTCGTCATTATTATTATCCAACTACCCTCTCTACGTCCCCAGCTACCTGTCCAATGTAGCTACCTAACCTTAACGTTACCTATGGTCAATCTCTAGATCCCTACACATTATATCCTAACCCTCCCGGGCTAGATTTCACTGCCATAAACCCCATAAGTCTAGTGCTCCTTTGCCCCCCGCTGTGAGAGATGGTGGATTGGCCATCCCATCACATGGGTCATCCCTTACTATACATTTTTGCTCGCCCAAATTCCACAAATCAAAAATTTTCCAATTACTGCCAATTCTATTCCAATCATCAAATTTTGCTTTGCAATTTCGGGTCCAAAACACTATCATCATCATCATCATCACCGTCCACTCACTTGAGCCTCTCAGTGCGCCAATTCCTGTCCAAAGCCCAGCTTCGTAAAGCCGAGCAATGGATGCGGGTGGTTCGTTGCCAGCGGATTGGTCCGTCTGGCATTCGGTGCAGGGAAGGCGGTCTACTCGGGCCGAGAGCCAACGCACCATCTCGGCACGGAGCTGTCCAATGGTCCGATCTCGCCCTGCCGGAGCGCCTCCACCAAAAGAGGTCGCCATGACGACCCTTCGTACCGGGCCGCCCGTTCCGCCTGGCGGAGCTCGGACGCGACCGTTCCAGGCGAGGCCAAGCGTGGATCGCGTACGGCGGTTCTTTCGAAACCGCCGTGGTTCGGATCCCCACTGGTCCTCGCGGCACGCGAAGCCCGGCACGCACCGAGGGCTCGCTTCGGCTAAACGTCGTTCTAACCGCTACCCCGGTTCGCGTCGATGCTCCATTCGCATGCTTACACCCCGCAGCCCGTTCCTTGCTCACACATCCAGCCGTCTCCATGCTCTTGGTCATTGCACCTTCCCTGACACACCCAGGTACACTCATTCCGCTCACAGACTTGGTCACACACCTGACCACCGCACACCTTTGCACACATTCGTCGTTCGCACACCGTAGCAACACACCTCTTAGCACCCCCTTCTCGGTCACATCCTCTGTGACAATTATGGGTGTGTTCTCCCTCGCACACCCAATCACGTGCTTCACCACCAACTCCAGCGTGCATTCCCATACACTCTCTGCCGTTCCAGGTGTGCATCCTCCCATTCCAGGTGTACATCCTCTGTCACCTGCCACCACCAACTCACGCTCCGTGTCACTCTCACTATTCTCACCTCCACACTCGGTCGCGCACTCACCCTTACTCTTGACAGCGCACCCTGTACCCATACACTCCTCTGTTACACACCTTTCTCACGCACCCTCTCCCTTCACACCCTCCGTAACACTCACCACAGGTGTGCAATCTTCCTTACTTTTGACAGCGCACTCTTTCCTCATGCACCTGTCCGTTACACACCTTTCTCACACTTCCTCCTGCGCACACTCTCCCGTTACTTCCTCCGTAACACTCACCACAGGTGTACACTCTCTCGTTACCTCCTCTGTAACACTCCCCACTACGCGCTTCCATGTGCTCCCTCGCACACGCGCCACGACCGACTCACCCTCGACAGCACACTCACTCCTTGGCGCGCACTTTTTCCTCACACACCCCAGAGTCGGACATTCTCGCACACCACCTCTTTCGCACACCGTACCTGTCGCACACTTCACCAACGGCCTCTCACGAACACCCGGATCCAAATCAACCCTCAAGCCACCTGAAGCTCCCCTCACATCATGTACATTTCCTCGTATATCGCCACTCACCTTGGCACCTCGTCACCTCGTCTCCGCACCTCCTTTGCCACCTGCAAACCCTTTATTTGGTTAGTGAGCACATCATCACGATTTGAGCACCGACCTTGCACATACTCCATCACTTCCTCCCTTATCTCCTTTTTAGTTTCCCTTCGTCTCTTCTTAATTTCACTCACCCCTTCTTCCACCTCCTCTAATTTTTCCTTTACCTCCTTCATCTCCCGGTGCGCCCCCTCTATTTCTTCCTCCAACGCCACTTTAACCGTTTCTATGTGCGTCCTCACCTCTCGGTCCTTCGTCTCCATTACTTCTGTCACCTCTTCCAACCTCTTCGTCAACCCCTCATGTACCATCTGACATTCCTTCTGTGTCGCTATTAATTCATTTTTAATGTCCTTTTGTGTCGCTTTTAAACCCCCGATGATTGCAGTGTTCTTTTCCACTTGGTCCGCTAGTTCCCTTTGTCCTACTCTCAGCTGCTCTACCCCCTTCGTCAGACCCTCTATGCCCCCCTGTAACCCAGCCGTATTATTCCTCACCTCTTTCTCCATACGCTTCTCACCTTGCTTTACCTCCTCGCGTACTCCCGAGACCTCCTCACTTACACCTCGTCGTATCTCCTCCTTCATCCCCTCCTTCATCTCCTCCCTTTCTTTACTAGATGCCACCCTCATTTGTTCGAATTCATCCCTCTGGGCATCCAATTTGGTTTCTACCCCGACTTTCACCTCCTCTATCTGGTTCCCCATTCGTTTGATTTCCCGGGCGGATTGCTCCCCTACTTCCCGCAATTTGTCGTTCATTGTATTTTCTCACCCCATTAATCCCTTCTTCACCTCTTTTATCCCGTTGTCTAACCCTTCAACTTTATTGTCCAACCCCTTTAAATTATTGTCTAACTCCTTTAAATTTTTGTCTAACCGTTCACCGGTACCCCTCGCTTCGTCCCTCATTGCTCCCAATTGCTCACTAGTACCCCTCACTTCGTCCCTCATTGCTCCCAATTGCTCACTGGTACCCCTCACTTCGTCCCTCATTCTGCTCTCCATCCCTTCCATTTGGTTTCTCATCCCCCTGTTCTCTTCCCTCTCCTCATCCGCCTTGACCATGAAGGCCTGCATCTGCTGCATGAATAGGCCCCAGTTCATTGGTGCTGCGGCCGCTGCTACGGTCACGGGCGCGACAAAATTTGGTGCCGCTGTAACCACGTGCGCGAGGGCGCCATTTTGCGCGCCTGAAACCTCCTCAACCACCTCAATGCTCTCCTCCTCCCTTTCTTCCACAGACATTTCCCCGGGGTCCTGGGTCGATTCTACCCCATCTATCTATCCCAACGACATCCCGTCACCTTGACCAGCCATGGCGCGATTTCAAAATTCGGGTTTTCCTTTAACAAAACAAATTTCGGCCGCTCCAAATTTTGACCGAATTTTTTTCTAAATGTTTTTAAAATTTGGTTCGGGCCCCGAATCTCACGCCCAGACACCAATTGTTACGGACCGCGGACAAGATGTTGCTTGGCCGAGCGGATGGCACCGCGACCGTACAGTTACCCCGACTAACCCGATTCCCGAACGTTGGCCGGATCGCGCCACAGATATTCAATCGGGAAAAGACAAAGAAGACGGATGCGAAGAAGAAGAAGCAGAAGACAGAAAGGTTTGAAATGCTACTAAATTTATTCCTACTATTTACATGCTCAAAATAACCAAGGAAGAAGGAAAGATAAGAAAATAATATACAGAAGATTTTAGAGACACAGTGAATCGCTAGCTTACCTACTGTCTTAATTAAACCCAGGACAGAACAAACAGAACAAACTCACGTACACCAAAAGGATGGAAAGGCGGGAGGTGAATGGCTGGAGGGAGAGGGAGGTCCAAGGGGGTCCTGCAGCACGATCTGTGCGTTTCGCAGCCGCCGTTCCTTCGCGGCCCTGCTCAAAACCGCCGTCCAGGCCCCCAGCGCTGTTGTTGCTGCTGTGGCCGCCGCTGCTGCTGCTGATGCTGTAGACGTCGCGTGCTTTTTCCAGGCTTCTTGCTTAACTCCTCTTTGGTCCAACTTTGGTGAGCAAGGCGACGAATAGCAGGCTTTTGCTTCCCTGGACGATCTCACTCTCCAACAACTCCTCACCATCGACAACCCAACTCCCGACCCAACTCGACAACGTCCTTCAACCACTCCTCACCACCGCCTCTCTTCAACCACAACCAACCAACTCAACTCTTAGTCCAGCCCTCTGTCCCCCTTTCGAACCTTCCCTCCTACCAAGGCTTCCGCGCGCGCTTATATAACGCCTCGGGCGATCAAGCCGCCGGCTTTCAGGACACGCCCCTTCGTGAGCTCGCCTCAGCCCTGATTGGTGGGCACAGGCCCTCTGACTCCGCCCTCGATGACGATGGGTGGGCACGCCCCTTCTTCCCTGACCTGAGCACATGTTCCATGGTGGTTTTGGAGGAGATGAAATGGGCAATCTGGGGCTTGGCAATGGAGGCTTGGAGGGAAGTTTTGGAAGGGGGAAAGAAGGGGCTCTATCTATTTTACTTGGTGCAATGGAGTGTCATCTTAATGGAAGACAAGGCCTTACCCTAATACACATAATAAAGATATAACTATCGAACAGGGGTATTCTATGATTGGCTGACGTGTATGCTTTATGGACTAATTATGGGACGCCCTTTGACCTTTACACTACGGAGGTATTTACAAGGAATCCTTACATTTTACAGAGGGTGATATTTACAACAATTTACTATACAATACAACACAATAAGAAAACACAATCCTCATATCCACAACAATATATTGTTGCGGATATGGGATTTGCATCCATCCATATCCGCTTGTAAATATTCCCCTATTTCCTCAATACTTCCCAACTATCCCCAATCCCCCATTCCCTAGTCCCATTTTCTGTAAACAACACTCTGTAGACCCGACCTCCCCCTATTTCCCCCATTAAATGTCGTGCCCAGGTTCACCGCATCTCATGTAAGACAACTATAGGACATCTTGCTAGTTATTCTTAGTCTATGTCAGTTAAGGACTCGTTTCCATTAATTCTGACCCTTCGTTGCACCAGAATGTGATTGTATGGCACCGTTAGGAAGTTTAGGACCTCCCAATACCTCCCCGCAGCGCTTCCTCACGGTTCAGCAACAACAACAACAACAACAACAACGGCAGCGGCGGGCGCGGGAAGTGCGTGTCCTCACTCCAGCTTGGTTGGTAGGGGGTGTTGGGAGGGCACCAGGCCTTCCCAACGAGCCGCCATCGAACATGTGCTCGACGGGGTTACCAAATAGGGGCTCCCTGTCAGCTCCTCGTCAAGGGCGGAGCCCGGTAACCCCCGCACCCAATGGAAGCGGCGGACCGGCCCCAGTGGGGCGGAGCCAACCAGCCGAGGGCGTGTCACTCCCCGCTGAGCATGCGCAGGGAGAGGGAGGTGACGTCAGATGCGCGCTGAGCTTGGAGCAAGCAAGACCACCTCCGAGCGCTGTGAGGCCTCCCCGCATCTTCTGGACTGGACCGTGCTTTATCCTGTCCCCGAGCCAAGGTGCACCTTGTGCCATCGAACTGCCTGTCCCTCCCTGCCATCAATCCCTGTGTAAGTCAGCCTTGTTCCGTTTGTCTGTGGTCTGTCCGGGAATAGATAAGATTGTATTTAAGTGCCCATCTCTTCTGTGTCTTTTACCTCACTCTGCCGTGTAATCTACCCCCTTTTCTCCACCACTGTAATTATACCCTCCTCCGGAGGTCTTGAGAACTGTACCCCTTGCGTCGTTTCCTCTTTCCCAGTCGTCGTGTCCTTTATATCATTGATTTGGCATAGCGCGATTTGGTCAACGTCTGGGTGAATCGGGTGAGTTGGGTGGAATCGGGGTCTAGTCGGGGAATAACTGTTCGGTCGCGGCAATACCACCGCTCGGTAAATAACATCTAAACCGCGTCCGTAACAATATATTGCTGCCCAATAAACGGGCTTTTCAGAGTACCCGAGTTGTTTTGTGACAATAAAGAAACTCGGACGAATTCCAGCTTTTTGTCGCGTCCATTCTTCCGATTGATGTGGGAGCACAGCCCCTACATTGGTGACCTACCGACATGGACACGGCAGTTGCCCTTAAACTGCCTACCTTCTGGGAGGCTCACGCGGCGGTTTGGTTCGCCCAGTTCGCCACTGTTCGCCCTGTGAGGCATCACGGCCGACGACACCCGCTTCCACCATGTGGTAGCAGCGCTCGGTTCAGCCACCGCGGCCCACGCCCTGAGCCTCCTCGAGAGCCCGCCAGCCGTTGACAAATACGGCGTGATTAAAAAGCTCCTCCTCGACGCTTTCGCCCTCCCATCGGCGGAACGCTCACGGCGCCTGCTCGACCTGCCCGAGCTCGGCGACACGCGCCCGTCCGAGCGAATGGACTACATGCTTTCGCTGCTCGGCGAGCACTCTCCGGCATTCCTGTTCCGGGAGCTGTTCCCCCGTCAGCTGCCTAGCCCGGTACGCCTCGCCCTGGCAAGCACGATGATCACGGATCCCCGTGCCCTCGCCAGGGAAGCCGACAAGATCTCCGCGGCAGGCCAACGCATTGCAGCAGCGACCTGGGGCCCACCGCCGTCCGACGCAACGCCCATGGCACCCGAGCACCCGGCACGGTCGACGACTGAACTGCCGACGCAATTGGCGGCCGCTACGTCGAGCCGACCACCTCCAGCACGACGACCGGGGCCTCCACCTGACCAAGCGTGGTGTTACTATCATGCCAGGTTCGGACAGAAGGCCCGGACATGCCGACCACCGTGCACCTTCGGCAGGCCGGGAAACGGCCGGGCCGGCGTTCATTACCAGCCATGAGCGCTGGCCACATGGGCAACTTACTGTTCATCACGGACAAAGCGTCCGGACGGCGATTCCTGTGCGACACCGGCGCCCAACTGAGCGTCATACCCGCCTCTGAACAGGACAGGCAGTCCGTGATTTGCGGCCCCTCCTTGGTTGCGGCCAACGGATCGGCCATCCCCACCTTCGGCCCGCGCAACGTCACCCTCTGCTTCGGCGGCCAATGCTTTACTTGGACGTTTGTAACCGCAAACGTGCCCATGGCTCTGCTAGGCGCCGACTTCCTCTGCGCACACGGACTGCTGGTGGACGTCCAACGGCGTCGCCTCATCAATGCCGAGACCTTCAGCTCCTTGGTATGCACATTGAGCAGCTCCGCTCCGACCGAGCTGGCATGCGCCCTCCCGGCGGCGAACGAGTTTGCTCGCCTGCTCACGGAGTTCCCGGCCCTCATGCGGCCGACGTTTTCGGCCGTCGCAGTACGACATGGGATCGAGCACCACATACCAACCACGGGCCCGCCGGTCTACGCCAGAGCCCACCGCCTCGACCCAGCCAAGCTCGCCATGGCCAAAGCCGAGTTCGACGCTTTGGAACACCTCGGCATCGTGCGGCGCTCCGATAGCGCGTGGGCTTCGCCACTACACATCGACCCAAAGCCAGGGGGCGGCTGGCACCCATGTGGCGACTACCACCGCCTTAACGATGCTACCACCCCCGACAGGTATCCGATCCCGCACATCCAAGACTTCTCCGCCCGTCTGGCGGGACGGGTCATTTTTTCAAAAATCGATCTCATACAGGGATATCACCAGGTACCTGTCAGGGCGGCCGACATCCCTAAAACGGCCGTCATCACGCCGTTTGGCTTATTCGAATTCCTACGGATGCCGTTTGGCCTCAAGAACGCGGCTCAGGCGTTCCAGCGCTTGATGGACGGCATGCTGCGTGACCTGCCGTTCCTCTTCGTTTACCTGGACGACATCATCGTCGCCAGCACGTCCTGGGCCGAGCACCTCCTCCACCTCCGAACACTGTTCGGGCGCCTCAGCGAGCACGGCCTCATCGTCAACCTGGCCAAATGCCACTTCGGCACGACGGCCGTTGATTTTTGGGGCCACCACATCACCAAGAACGGGGCCGTGCCACTGCCAACCAAGGTCGAGGCCATTACCACGTTTCCGCGTCCCCGCTCCATAAAGGCCCTGCAGGAATTCCTGGGAATGGTGAATTTCTATCACCGCTTCATGCCCTGCGCTGCTCAACTCATGCGGCCCCTCTACGAAGCCCTCCGGGGCAAGCCGGCCAAGCACGACATCGTCTGGTCCGCAGCAATGGACGCGGTTTTCCAAAGCTCAAAGCGGGCCCTCGCCGACGCAACACTGCTCGCTCACCCGGTGCTCAACGCTCCCATCGCCCTCACCACGGATGCCTCTGACTTCGCGGTGGGCGCCGTACATGAGCAATGGGTGAACGGGGTTTGGCAGCCACTCGCCTTTTTCAGCCGGCAGCTCCGGCCGAACGAGCTCAAATACAGCACGTTTGACTGTGAGCTCCTCGGGCTACACCTGGCTGTTCGCCATTTCCGCCACCTCCTGGAGGGCCGACCCTTCACGGCGTTCGTCGACCACAAGCCGTTGGTTTACGCAATGGCCAAGGTCACGGAGCGGTGGTCGGCCCGCCAACAGCGCCACCTCTCTGCTGTGTTGGAGTTTACCACGGACATCCGGCACGTCGCCGGCAAAAACAATTCCATGGCCGACTGTCTTTCTCGGGCCAGTGCGAACGCGGTCCACCTCGGCGTGGACTTCGCGCTTATGGCGGCGGACCAAACCACCGACAGCATGGTGCAAGCCCTCCGGGCGGCGGACACGGGCCTCCGCCAGGCCGACATCTCCTTCGCAGACACTGTCCTGCTCTGCGACGTCTCCAAAGGCCAGCCTCGCCCCATCGTGCCATTTACCTGGCAACGCCGCATCTTCGCCTCCCCCCACGGCCTTTCCCACCCGGGCCAGAAAGCTTCCCAGAAGCTGGTGTCGGCGCGATTCATCTGGCACGGCCTTCGACGGGACGTCCGTGATTGGACCAGCACCTGCACAGCCTGCCAACAGGCCAAGGTCCACCGATACACCCAGGCCCCGCTGGCACCTTTCACCGTGCCCGAACGACGTTTCGACCACATCAACGTGGATCTGGTGGGCCACCTCCCCCCATCACGGGGGTTCACACATCTGCTCACCATGGTGGACAGGACCACCAGGTGGCCGGAGGCCGTTCCCCTCATCCCCGAACGACGCACTGGCCTTTTTAAAGCCAATATCAAGACATCACGTGCAGCTCATTAAAATCATCCCGTACCCCTTGGCTAATCACTGACAGTCAAAACGGCTGTTCAACAGCTGTGCTATGAAGTGACCATTGAAGGTTCAAGTGACCATCCGTGACCGTTTTGTCTGACAGCGAGGACACTATTGTCCACAAATAAGTTCACACATTTACTATACGCAGTGTTATTGTTGATATTTAAAGGTTTCAAAGGTGGTAAGTTTCTTTTGTGTTTTCGGTCTTTTTGAAGTTGGTCAAAATGGTCAAATTTTTCGGTAAAAATGCCCATTTTGCACTGGCCTTTTTAAAGCCAATATCAAGACATCACGTGCAGCTCATTAAAATCATCCCGTACCTCTTGGCTAATCACTGACAGTCAAAACGGCTGTTCAACAGCTGTGCTATGAAGTGACCATTGAAGGTTCAAGTGACCATCCGTGACCGTTTTGTCTGACAGTGAGGACACTATTGTCCACAAATAAGTTCACACATTTACTACACGCAGTGTTATTGTTGATATTTAAAGGTTTCAAAGGTGGTAAGTTTCTTTTGCGTTTCAGTACATATATATATATATATATATATATATATATATATATATATATATATATATATATATTGTTGCGAATATGGAATTTGGCCTCCATATCCGCTTGTAAATATTCCCCTATTTTCTCCAATACTCCCCAACTTTCCCCAATCCCCCATTCCCTAGTCCCATTGCATGTAAATAACAATCAGTAGAGCCGACCTTCCCCTTATTCCCCCATTAAATGTCGTGCCCAGGTCCACCGCACCACACGTAGACAACTTTCGGACATCTTCCTAGTTATTCTTATTCTATGTCAGTTAAGGCCTCGTCTCCATTAATTATGACTCTTCGTTGCACCAGAATGTGATTATATGGCACCAGTAGTGAGTTTAGGACCTTTCCCATACCTCCTCCCATCTTCTTCCCCGTCTACAACAACAGAGGGGCACGGCGCTGCGCGGGGGGGAGTGTGCGTCCTCCCACCGGCTCGGTTCGCCGCCATCGACAATGCGCTCCGGACGATGCGCTCCAGACCATGCGCTCCACGGGGTTACCACGAAGGGGCTCCTTGTCAGCTCCTCGTCAAGGGCGGAGCCTGGTAAACCCCCCGCACGCACCCAATGAGAAGCAACGTGCCGATTCCACGAGGCGGAGCTAACGAGCCGAGGGCGTGTCACTCCCCGCCGGATATACGCGGCCACGCGCCGGATGTGACGTGAGATGCGCCCCCAGCTGAAGAGAAAGAAGGACCTGCGAGCGCTGAGTCAGATGCGCCCCGCCTGAGAAAGAACGTTGCCTGCGAGCGCTGAGAGAGAAAGGCCCGCCTGTGAAAGAACGTCCCCTCCGAGCGCTGTGAAACCTTCCGCATCTCTGGACCGGACCGGGTCGATCCTGCCCTGAGCCCAGGAGGACCTGGAGCCATCGACAACCGCTTTCCTGCCATCAACCCCCGTGTGAGTCAGCCTTGTCCTGTTTGCCTGTCGTCTGTTGGGGAATAATATAAGATTGTGTCTAAGTGCTTGTCTTTCTATGTTGTACCTCTCGTCCCTGTAATCTGACCTTCCGCACGAATATAATCTCCTCCGGAGGTCTTGAGAACCGTATCCCTGGTGTCTGTCATTATAATTCAGCCGTGTGTCTTCTTTTTCCTTAGTGAGCCAGCGTGGCGCGGCTTCGTCAACGTTCGAGTACAATCGGGTAATTTGTGCGGACACGACGGCCATTCCGCTCGGCCCACCTTAACATCAAAGTCGTGTCTGTAACAATTGGTTGTCAGGAGTTGGATTCGAACCTGGGACTAAATTTATTTAGCCCAAATTTTGGACACCAATTGTGTTAGTACGGTAACAATTGGTGTCGAGGAGTGAGATTCGGACCCGGGACTAAATTAGTTAGGCCCAAATTTTGGGAGGGAAAATCGAGCCGGAGCGCGTACGGCGCTCGACCAAATCGATCCGGAGCGCGGTCCCGCGGTTACTGCGCTCGACGAAATTATAACAGCAAAATTTGGATTGGTGTTACGAAACTCGAATTTTGAAAGTCGCGCTATGGCGGATCAAGACGGCTGGGGTCCGGTAGGGGAGAGTGAAGCAGGGTCGGTCCAGGACCAAATTGAGGGACGCGAGGAGAGCGAAGCAGCGAGGGTAGCAGACGCACAAAATAGCATCGTTGTGCCCGACATTGCGGGAGCGCAAAATGGCGCCTCGCTGGTCACCGCGCCCGCGACCGTGGCAGCGCCCCTGGTGGATCCGAACCTTTTTATGTTGCAAATGGGGGCCCTTATGGAGAGGCTAGAAGCAAAAATGGGGGTAATGAATAACGAAATGGGGGTAATGAGGGACGAAGCGAGGGGTACTGGTGAGGGATTAGACAACAATTTTAAGGGATTAGACGAGAAATTTGGGAAATTAGACAATAGATTAGGGGAAATACAGGAGGGGTTAATGGGGGTAGAAAACAGAATGGCCGCTCAAGAGAATCAAATGGAAGGGATGCAAAAGGGGTTAGAGGGGGTAGAAAATAGAATGGCTGCCCAGGAGAATCAGATAGAGGGAGTGAAAAATGGGTTAGAGGGGTTAGAAAACACCATGGAAGGCAAATTGAGGGACATGAGGGACCAAGCGGAAAGGGAAGGTAAACAAATGGAGCAGCAGATAGAGGGGGTCAGAATGGGGGTAGAAACCAAACTGGATGCTCACAGGGAGGAAATGGAGCAGATGAGGGTGGCATCTGGGCAGGAGATGCAAGTGATGGGAGAGGAGATCAGAAGAGGAGTGAGTGAGGAGGTCGGAGGAGTGCGCGAGGAGGTGAGGCACTGTAAGGAGCACATGGAGAAGGAGGTGAGAAAGGGGACTGTAAAGTTACAAGGGGGCATAGAGGTCCTGACGCAGGAGGTGGAACAGCTGACGGAGGGACAAAAAGGACTAACGGAGCAGGTTCAAAGGAACACTGCGGTATTAGGAGGGTTAAAAGTGACACAGAAAGAACTAAAAGACGACTTGATAGCGACGAAGCGGGAATGTCAGATGGTACGTGAGGGACTGACAACGAGGTTGGACGAGGTGGTAGAGGTAATGGAGACGAAGGACCGGCAGGTGAGGACGCACATGGAAACGGTCAAGGTAGCCTTGGAGGACGAGCTTGAGGAGACGTACCGGGGAATAAAAGAGGTGAGGCACAAATTAGAAGAAGTGGAAGAAGGGGTGAGCGAAATTAAGAAGCGACGGAGAGGGGATAAGAAAGAAATAAAAGAGGAGATAAAAGAATTGGTCCAAAGTCTGTGTTTGGATCGTGATGATGTGCTCATTAACCGGATGAGGGATTCGCAGGTGATGGAGGAGAAGCGAAGAGGAAGAGGACCCGGTGTAAGTGGTGACCAATATGGTCGTGCGTATGATGCGCCAGGGGATTTAATAAGCTTGGGGGTCGAGATAGACCCGGGTGTTCGTGAGAGGCCGTTGGTGAAGTGTGCGACAGGTCTGGTGTGCGAAAAAGGAGGTGTGCGAGAAAGTCCGACTCTGGGGTGTGTGAGGAAAAAGTGCGTGCCAAGGAGTAGCGAGGGTGCTGGCGAGAGCGAGTCGGTCGCAGCGCGTGTGCGAGGGAGCACATGGAAGCGCGGTGTGGTAAGTGTTACAGAGGGTGTAGCGGGAGAGTGTGCGCAAGGGTGTGCGCGAGAAAGGTGTGTGACGGACAGGTGCATGGGGAAAGAGTGCGCTGTCAAGAGTAAGGGTGAGTACGCTGTCAAGAATGGAGGTGAGAGTAGTGAGAGTGACAAGGAGAGTGAGTTGGTTGTGACAGGTGAGCGAGGATGTACACCTGGGATGGAAGGATGCACGCCTGGAATGGTAGAGCGTGAGTGGGAATGCACGCTGGAGTTGGTGGTGAGGCACGTGGTTGGGTGTGCGAATGAGAGCACACCTGTGATTGTCACAGAGGAGGTGACCGAGGAGGGGGTGCGAAGAGGTGTTTTGGTGAGGTGTGCGACCAACGAATGTGTGCCAAAGTGTTCGGTGGTCAGGTGTGTGACCAAGGCTGTGAGTGGAATGGGTGTACCTGGGTGTGTAAGGAAAGGTACGAGGAGCATGGGCACGGCTGGATGTGTGAGCAAGGAACGGGCTGCGGGGTGTAAGCATGCAGGTGAAGCATCGACGTTACACGGGTTAGAGGTTAGAGCGACTTTTAGCCGAAGCGGGCCCTCGGTGCGTGCTGGGCCTCGCTTTGAACGGCCGCGTCCGTGCTCCACCAGGCGGAGCGGGCGGCAGGATAGGAAGGGTCGTCATGGCGACCACTTTTTGGTGAGGCATTCCGGCAGGCCGAGATCGAGCCATGGGATGGCTCCGTGCCGAGATGGTGCGTGGGATCTCGGCCCGGGTAAACCTCCTTCCCTGCACCGAGTGCTGGACGCATCCAGCCGCTGGCACAAAACAACCAGCATCCATTGCTTGGCTTTACGAAGCCGGGCTTTGGACAGGGATTGGCGCACCGAGAGGTATTAGTGAGTCGACTGGGTGATGAGGTTAGTGTTTTGGACCCAAAATTAGAGAAAAACAAAATTTGATGATTGGCAAGGGATTGGCAGTAGTGATTGGCAGATGATGGGCAGTGATTGGCAAATTTTTAATTTGTTGAAATTTGATGTGCAAAATTGGTAGTGAGAGACCCCCGATGTGGTGGGATGGCAAATCCACCATCCTTCCCATGTGGGGGGCAAAGGAGCAATAGTTTATGGGGTGTATGGCAGTGAAAACTAGCCCGGGTGGGTTAGGTTATATTGATAGGGCCCTAGAAGATGACATTAGGTGACGTTAAGATTAGTTAGTGACTGATACCTGTAGTGGGGACGCAGGTAGATTAGTATGGATGATAATGACGAGGGAGCGCAATAGTTTAAAGGGACGACTGGGAAGCGCAAGTTTCAGAAGGGAGTAGTTAGCTGAGATGATGCCGTGTTTGTGAGAATTGAACAGGTGTGATTGCACAGGTGTGCAACTGGACAGGTGTGTGGAGCAGTGTATGAGTAGTGAGTGTTGTGGATCAGCGCGAATGCGCTTGGGGAGAGAAGGGTGCAGGTGGCACCAGGTGGGAGAGCACAGGTGTGCAAGTACAGGTGTGTGGAGAGAGTTGGAGTAAGTGGTACGGAGTGGTGTGCATGGTGCGAAGGTGTGGATGGGGGAAGAGTGGACCCCTTTCACGAGTACCCGGGGCGGGTAGTGTAAGTGTTAGGTAGAGGGTACAGGTAAATTGTGGTTGGATATTGGCATCTGTGGTGCGGTTGCAGAATGGTGTTGTGGATGGGTGCATTAGTGTTGTGGAAATGGCTGGGCGTGTAGCCTGTTAGTGTGTGTAGTTGGTTGGGCACTCCACCACTGTGAGGATGTCGGCCAGGTGAGGCCGCAGGTGGGCTCTGGGAGCCGGTAGTTGTGAGTGGGTGCCTGAGGATCCCGGGTGTGGATCGGGCAGCCCAGTGCCAGAGAGGGCACGGAGTGGGGAGAGCGCCAGAGGGCCTTCCCCAGGTAGATAGGTTAGGGTAAGGAGCAGGTAAGCTCGGAGGCAACTGCAGTGGTGGAGGTGTGCAGGTGGGTAGACCCACTGGGAGAGGTACACGCCGCAGCCCAGAAATTGTGCGAGGGCACCGGGAGATGAATCGGGGGAGTGAGACCCCAAATTGAAAAGCACCACAGTTTGGCCAATGGGAATTGGTTTTTAGAACCCATAGTGTAAGAGGGCCAATGGTTTGGCCGGAGAAAGACCCCGGGTAGTGTAAAGTTGTTAAAGTCATTTAGGAAATAGTTAGGATTGATGAACCTGTCGCACCATACGCAGCCACTTACCTGTGGTGATGATGATGACTCCACACCTGTGTTTTCTTTGTTTTGTTGCAGGAAATGAGATTGGTGTGGATTTGTGAGACGCATCACGACGTGGATGAGACATTGGGGTGATTCCATCTCTCCCTCCCTAGGAGGGACTGATGTTGAATTGGTAATGGCAAATTTTGATGTTGAGTTGAAAATGGCAAATTTTGATGAGAGTTGAAAATGGCAAATTTGATTGGTTAGGAGGGAGAGAAGACGAATTTGGTTTATGGGAGGAACGGGGAAGACAGTAGGGATGTTTGTTGATTGGTAAAGTAGATGTTTATGGGTAGTGTTGTGTTGTGTGGATACAGTAAGGGGTAAGGGAGGGGCCATGTAGGTTACCTGGTGGGGGGGGGGGGCATACGATAGGAACGTACCTGTCTCACCTGGTTCCCATGTGCCCCCAGTGTGCATTACCTTATATTGCGTGCACTTTTGCGCCCTTACCACCTTACTCACTTGTTTCTTCTTTTGTCTCCCACCTCCGAGGATCTGGCTTTGGGGTAGAGAGAGAGGAGAGAGAGGTGCTGGCTGCGCAGTTGTGGGCCTGCACTTTCGCTGTTTGCTGCCGGGATCGATACACCATATGGACCGCAATGTTTGTGGCCACCCACAATGGACCGCAGTTCGTTTGCGGCCAAGCACCACCCGGGGATGGACCTATGGGTCAACGTGGCACCTATGCCATACAGGTGAACCACTTTTAGTTAACACCAAGTGCACCACAAGAAGAGCAAGAGACACCTGCAGGGTTAGGGGTTGTCGAATTTATTTTTATTCCAATGAACAATGGTGACTGCACCGATTGGTGGTGGGGTGGTGCTTTTGATGCTCGGGAAGGGGTGCTCTGCACGTTATTAAAGGCCGTCGGCCACAGAGCACTCGTGGGTTGGTGTATCGATGCTGGCAAGCGCGCTCTCTCTATGCATAACATCTGCATGTGTTCCTCCAAAAACAGGTCCTGGATCGTAGTGTAAATAGCAGCGTAGTCGTGTAAATAATGCTCCCTACCGGCTGTATGTTTAGTTTGCGAATTCTTTCCGGATTCGGTTATCCTGTGGGTGTGTTTCTGTGAGGAGAAGGGTGCAACGTCGCAGGGGGACATATTTACTCATTTGTGAACATCTGTAAAACTGTCGCACTCAGGGTAGCGTTAATAGTAGAGGGACTACATCTGAGTGCCACACTAAACTAGGTAAAAATTTATCGGGTCGGGACGCCCCGAGGGTAGAGAAGGGTGCAATGTTGCGAATATGGAATTTGGCCTCCATATCCGCTTGTAAATATTCCCCTATTTTCTCCAATACTCCCCAACTTTCCCCAATCCCCCATTCCCTAGTCCCATTGCATGTAAATAACAATCAGTAGAGCCGACCTTCCCCTTATTCCCCCATTAAATGTCGTGCCCAGGTCCACCGCACCACACGTAGACAACTTTCGGACATCTTCCTAGTTATTCTTATTCTATGTCAGTTAAGGCCTCGTCTCCATTAATTATGACTCTTCGTTGCACCAGAATGTGATTATATGGCACCAGTAGTGAGTTTAGGACCTTTCCCATACCTCCTCCCATCTTCTTCCCCGTCTACAACAACAGAGGGGCACGGCGCTGCGCGGGGGGGAGTGTGCGTCCTCCCACCGGCTCGGTTCGCCGCCATCGACAATGCGCTCCGGACGATGCGCTCCAGACCATGCGCTCCACGGGGTTACCACGAAGGGGCTCCTTGTCAGCTCCTCGTCAAGGGCGGAGCCTGGTAAACCCCCCGCACGCACCCAATGAGAAGCAACGTGCCGATTCCACGAGGCGGAGCTAACGAGCCGAGGGCGTGTCACTCCCCGCCGGATATACGCGGCCACGCGCCGGATGTGACGTGAGATGCGCCCCCAGCTGAAGAGAAAGAAGGACCTGCGAGCGCTGAGTCAGATGCGCCCCGCCTGAGAAAGAACGTTGCCTGCGAGCGCTGAGAGAGAAAGGCCCGCCTGTGAAAGAACGTCCCCTCCGAGCGCTGTGAAACCTTCCGCATCTCTGGACCGGACCGGGTCGATCCTGCCCTGAGCCCAGGAGGACCTGGAGCCATCGACAACCGCTTTCCTGCCATCAACCCCCGTGTGAGTCAGCCTTGTCCCGTTTGCCTGTCGTCTGTTGGGGAATAATATAAGATTGTGTCTAAGTGCTTGTCTTTCTATGTTGTACCTCTCGTCCCTGTAATCTGACCTTCCGCACGAATATAATCTCCTCCGGAGGTCTTGAGAACCGTATCCCTGGTGTCTGTCATTATAATTCAGCCGTGTGTCTTCTTTTTCCTTATTGAGCCAGCGTGGCGCGGCTTCGTCAACGTTCGAGTACAATCGGGTAATTTGTGCGGACACGACGGCCATTCCGCTCGGCCCACCTTAACATCAAAGTCGTGTCTGTAACAATATATACATACTTGGCATTTAATGTGGAATTTTTTTTTTGTGGGGGTGAACTTACTTTTCAAGATGTGTTAGAACCAAAAGTTCATTGGAATTATGTTGAAATTATTCGAGATTTTGTTAATGTGACCTTTAAAAGAAACAAAAAACACATTTGACATTTCGAAACAAATAAATTGATCCTTGAAAGTGATGTAAACTGATATCGAACTCAATTAATGGACAGTACTGTGTTAAACTTCTGTACGTTTTCCAGAAGTATCTCTTTATTTTGCACATTAGCCAATTTTTTTTTTAACAAAAACAAAAGTTAAATTACGACTGGGATTACGGACAGTAAAATTAGTTCAGTACTTCGTGTAACCCCCAATCCGACCGCAAAGCAAGGAGATAACTCCCGTTCAGACCGCGGACAAGATGGGAATTGCCGAGTGGTTTAGCAATCCGAAGCCTGAGCCATTAACAAAGGACTAACCCTGATCCTGAGCGGTTTCCCAAATCGTGCCACAGGTACTCAATGGAAAGGACGAAAACTATCGAATGGAGAGGAAACCAAAAGGTAAGGAAGAACAAAGGATTTATTACAACAACCAAAGAAGAGGAAACGAAAGGGAAGAATGTACAAGAAGAAGAAGAAGCAGGACACAGAGCAAGCTTATCTATACAGTCTTACTTAACCCCAGGATGAACAGACAGACTTACACGGGATGGTGATGGGTAGGGGAGGAAGGTCCAAGCAGATGGTCCAGGCGATGGGATCCAGCTCCTGTCCACTCGAGTCCGGCTTCGGGTCCGCGGCGAAGAATGGCCGGCAGCTACGCGTGTCATTGGTGCATGACCGGACCTTTACATATGCGAGGGCTGGACTGCTGCGTATGTAATATGTGCATCTGCTGCCTCTCTCGCTCTCAATGCTCATACAGCGCCTTCCAAACGAGTTAAATTCAATCAAATGAGTTCATCAATCACCAGGTGCACTTCGTGCAGTCCATACACAATGGCCTCCCCTCGCGCAGTCCGAACACAATGGCCTCCCCTCGCGCAGTCCTTACACAATGGCCTCCCCTCGCGCAGTCCTCTCAATACAATAGAGCTCCCTCGCGCAGTCCTTCAGAGGGCTTTGCGTGCGCGCTTATATGGGCAAGCCCAGCGAACCCTCTGGAAGTTCCAGCCACGCCCTTACCAGGCCATCCCACCTCAGCCCTGATTGGCTGGTTGACAGGGCCATGCCTCATTCTTGGCGCTCTGCCCCCTTCTTCTCCAGCTTGACCGCGTGTGTCATGGCTGCGCCTGTGCGAACGCTAACCAAGGCGCATATCAGAATTGGTTGGAGAGGGATGTCGCCAAATGAACGGAAAAGGGCCTATCTTATTTAATTAATGCAACGCAGATGCAACTATTGGGAACATAGCCTTACTTAAACACATACAGTGAAACCTTGACTTACGAGTCCACCAACTTACAAGTTTTCCGAGATACGAGCCGTCGCTCGGGCGGTTTTTTGCTTTGAGATGCGAGCCGAGATCTGAGTTACGAGCTTACGCCAACCGCCACTAGGTGGCCCAACGAGCGTTCCGGTCACGTGGTTATCTTGCCGTGCAAGCATCTCTGCTGTATATCGCTGCTGCTTTGTTTTCGCATGTTGGTTATTTTGGAAAATTTCTTAGTTTTAACCATGGGTCCTAAGAAATTGAGTGCCAAGGGCAGTACTGAGAAGAAGAAGAGGATGATGTGCTTGGATATAAAACACGCAATCGTCGAAAAACATGAGTGAGGTGTGCGTGTTGTCGACTTGGCGAGGCAGTACGATCGTAGCAGTACGATCGAAACATTTTGAAAGAGAGGAAGAAACAAACCTCGTTGGACAGGTTTTTATTGAAACGCCCTGCAAGTGAAAGCGAGGAAAGTGTGGCGAAAAAGGCAAAAGTTATCTCCTCCACCTCCGCCAGCATCTTCGTCTGATCTTCAAGGTAAATACACTTAATAAAACCAGTTTATTTCTTTACATTCTCTTTTATTATGTACAGTATATACGAGGTCGTGCTTGTTAATACATTATTTGTTATTTATAAAGTACATTTTTCTTATTTTAAAACACGTAACAAAAAAAATTGGTGTGGTTTTTTGGGGGCTGGAACGGTTAATAGCATTTCAATTCATTTTAATGGGGAAATTTAATTTGAGAAACGAGCAAATTGAGTTACGAGCTCGGTCACAGAACGAATTAAACTCGTAAGTCAAGGTTTCACTGTACTAAGGAGATAACTAAAGGTTCCTATGGTGTCCTACGTGTTGCTCATGGACTAACTATGGGTGCGACCTTATTAAATGATGGAATATTTACAAGAGTTATTATTTACAAGTATTTAAAAGTGAGGGGTTCTAAAAACCGCAACACTGCACCCTCCTTTCCTCCAGGCCCCCCCCGGGCCGAAGGCCATCAACAAGTTTAATTTAATGTGACACTTAGGTGTGGTAACCCTCTACTTTTAACCTCACCCTGAGTGCGACCGTTTTAACACTAAATATGTCCCACCTGCTGCGTTGCATTCTACCTAACAGACTCATTCCCACAGACTAACCAAATTGCGGAATTGGTCTTCAAATCTACACATTTAGCCGGTGGGGAGCATTATTTACAAAGACTAGTTATGTACAACTACACCCATGACCTGTCTTTGGTGGGAACAAAAGCAGAAGTTTTTGATAAGAGGGAAAATCATTGCCAGGCACTGCAGTGACACACCATACCATATGCACCAATCAACAAAATTCACCAAAAGCACCATAAAGCACCCTAAAACACCATAAAACACCATAACACAAAAGAAATGCACAAAACACATTTTAAAACAATAATAAAATGGTGTCTTCTTTCTTCTGGGCTGGCTGCTGGGCCGCTGGTTCTGGCTGCCTTCTTGCTTGCAGTCTATTTAATAATTTTAAAAAGGCACACACCACGTCCGCTTTTTATTTACGGCCAGCAGGGCCAACTGAGGTGGTCCACCTGCATGGCATGGCGGCCACTTAAAACACAGTGGTCCGCAATCAGACACAGCTGGCCACAGTGGCCGGTCCCAAAGTGGTGCCAGGCCACAGAACGTGTGGTCCAAAGTGGTGCCAGTGTGGAAGAGATGGAATCCCAACAATGTCACCCCCACGTCATGATGCGTCTTTCAACCAACCAAACATTTGCAAAAAAATCTGGTGTGGAGTTTTATCACCTCGGTGAGTGGACGTATATGGTGCGAAGAGACTTTCTCCTATCTATGCTTCTAAATGACATTAACTCTTTAAACTACCCGGGGTCTTTCCCTGCAAAACCATTGGCCACTTTACACTATGTGGTTCTAGAAACCAATTCCCATTGAACATACTGTGGCACTCACCAAATTTGGGGTCTCACTCCCCCGATTCTTCCCCCCTGTGCCCTCGCACAATTTCGGGGCCGGGTCGTGTGGCTCACCAGCAGGTCCGCTCACCTGCACACCTCCGCCACTGTACATCGCCACCCGAGCTTACCTGCTCCTCACCCTAACCTGGTGAAGGCCCTCTGGCTCTCTCACCCCACTACCGCCCTCTCTGGCGTCGGGCTACCCGGGTCCTCTCCATAGGATCCTCGGGCCCCATTGAACTCTAACTGGCTCCCAGAGCCTACCTGCGGCCTCACCTGGCCAACAGACTAACAGTGGCGGAGTGCCCAACCAATCATTCTTACTAACAGGCCACTAGACCAGCCATTTTACTCCACGAATGCACCCATCCAAGCAGTACTCTGCTACTTTCAGCACCACAGATGTCAATATCCAACCACAATTTACCTACTCCCTCTACCTACTTTTAAACTACCCTCCCCGGGTATTCGTGAAGGGGTCCATCCTGAACCCCATCCACTCCCTCGCACCATACACTCCACTCCCCGTATTCCACACCACTCACTCCACAACATTCATTCCATACTCCATTTATTCCATCCAACCATTCTCACTTGCCACCATGCAAGTAAATTACCCAATGCACAATCACACCCATTCTCAATACTCTGCTCAATGCATTTCCCCTTCTCCAAACCATTGCCTCATTTCATCACCAGCACTACCCGGAACTTCCATACCAATTCCTCATTTCATCACCCTCACGACAAACACACTGCATCATCTGGCTACCTGGTTTTCCCTCTAATTTAGTGCTTCCCTGTCACCCCTTATACTATTGCACATCCCTCATCGTTATCAACCAACGACCCTACTCTACGTCCCCCACTACTCGTACAAAGTCACTACTTAATTCTACAGTCCCCCTATGGTCATTTTCTAAATCCCTATACATTAACCTAACCCTCCTGGGCTAGTTTGTACAGCCAATCCCCATAAACTAAAGCTCCTCTGCCCCAAAGATGTGAGGGATGGTAGAGCCACCATCCCTCTACATCGGGCATCTCCCACTATCACCCCCAGTCCTCTGGCACTATGAGCCCCCTTCATAAGAGGTACTGGGTGCCGCCTCGGCATCAAGAGCCAAGGCGATCCACGAGGGCGGCTGCTCGCCGGTGTAGGGTCTTATCCGGTCGGCATGGACGATCCGAGTGAGGGCTCGTGGCCCCATTTTGATCTTAACGACCACATCACAGACTTGCGACAGGACGACCCCCGGGCCTTGCCAGGGAGAGGTGAGTTTTGGGCACCTACCCTTCCGCCTCCGGGGATTGAAGAACCAAATCTTCATCCCCGGAGCGTACTGACTCCCCTGGCTCCGGTGGTCGTACCTGCGCTTCATCTTGGCCCCCGCCAGATGGAGCTGGCGGCGGGCGAAGGCATGGACCCTCTCCATGCCTTCTTCCAAGTGACGTGCAAAGCCCTCCCTCGGCGGGATATCAGTGGTCTCTGGCACGGGACCGCATAGCAAGTCGGCGGGAGCCCGCAACTCCCGCCCATACATAAGCAACGCTGGAATGCTGGCTAGTTCGGTAGGTCATTAACAAATACGGGAGATGTTCGTCCCAGTCATCCTGACGGGTGGTGGTGAACAATGCCAGTTGTTGGATCAATGTTCGGTTGAACCATTCCACCATCCTGTCAGATTGTGGCCGCAAGGGCATTGTCCGTGTTTTCCTAATTGACAGGAGTCTGCACACATCTTTTAGTAATTGACTCTCAAAATTTCGACCCTGTTCGGTGTGCAGCTCCTGTGGAATCCCATGCCGACATACAAATCCTTCCACGAAGGCCTGTGCGACCACCCCGGCTTCTTGGTTGGGGAGGGCATAGGCCTTCGGCCACTTTGTGAAATAGTCCATTACAACGAGGATGTACTTATTACCTTGGCGGGTGCGGGGTAGTGGTCCTAGAATATCCATGGCCACCCGCTCAAGGGGGGCCCCCACCTGGTGTAATTGAAGGGGGGCCCTCATTCTCCATGCTGGTCCCTTTTTAGCAGTTCAGGCGTCGCATCTCCGACACCAGTCCTGTATATCGCGCCCCATATTAACCCAATAGAACCTCCGGCGGACCCGAGATGTTGTCTTTGTCCTGCCCAAATGGCCGCAGGAGCGGGTACCATGCACCTGCTGTAATATGATGTTCTTAAATTTGTCAGGGACTACCACCAGCCAGGAAGTTCTCTCAGAGGGAACCTCCACCCACTTGCGATATAAGATGTTATCCTTCAATTCCAGGGTCTGCCACTGAGCCCAATATGCCTTTGTGGGTGCCCCGAGGGGGGGTGACCTCTTCCCCATTAGGTCTTTGTCCCAATAGAACCCATTCGCACACCCGTCCCAGGACGGGATCCTCCCGCTGGGCCATGTTCCAAGCCAATGTTCCAAATTATTCATCTGTGGTTAGTGGCAAAATTGGCCCTCTCACCCGGGTTGCACGGATGACGAGGATAGGGGTGGAATCGCCCAATTGTTCCTTCTCCTCGTGCCTCGCACAAAATTTGCAGTTTTCCCCCAAACAAGGACGCCGAGAGAGTGCATCGGCATTCCCATGGGCCTTCCCGGCCCTATGGGTCACACAAAAATCGTACTGCTGCAACTTTTCCAACCACCTTGCAATTTGGCCCTCGGGTTCCTTGAACCGAAGGAGCCATTGCAAGGAGAAATGGTCAGTTCGAACCAAAAATTTGTACGGGTGGAAATGGCTCATGGCAGCCAGCATAGCCAATAGTTCCTTGCGAGTGACGCAATAATTTCGTTCTGGCCTACACATGGCCCGACTATAATACGCGATCACTCTCTCCACGCCCTCCTGCGTCTGAGACAAAACTGTGCCCAATCCTTCCTGGCTTGCATCCGTGTCCAGGGTAAATGTTCCGTCACTAGTGGGGTAAGCTAGATCGGGTGCGGATGTCAAACACCCCTTCAATGCTAGGAAGGCCTCTTGGCACTCCCTTGTCCAATTAAATCTCGTCCCCTTCTCCGTAAGCCGGTGAGGGGCCGGGCCAACTCTGCAAATTTTGCCATAAAGCGCCGGTAGTAGGAACAGAGTCCCAAAAATCCCCGCACCTCC
Organism: Myxine glutinosa; assembly: GCF_964187855.1. NCBI lineage: Eukaryota > Metazoa > Chordata > Myxini > Myxiniformes > Myxinidae > Myxine > Myxine glutinosa. Next base: position 369,250,071 of record NC_136261.1, on the reverse strand, counting down.
TTGATAGTACGTGGTGCGGGCCACTCCTCCACCGCTGTAATTTTGCCTGGGTCTGTTTTTACCCCCTCGCGACCGATAACGTGACCTAAATAGGCCACCTCTCTAGCAAACAAAGTACATTTGGTTGGACTCAATTTCAGCCCTGCCTGTCTGAGGCACCCAAACACCTGGTCCAAATTAGCTATTGCCTGGGGGAATGTTTTAGCATGTACCAGGACGTCATCCAGGTACACCATGCATGATTGCCATGGCATGCCGCCTAGTACATGCTCCATTAAACTCTCAAAGGTGGCGGGGGCGTTACACAAACCAAACGGCATCACAGTGAACTGATGCAGCCCCTTACCTGTGGAAAATGCCGTTTTCACCTTCCCTGCCCTATCCATTTCCACCTGCCAATACCCACTCTTGAGGTCCAAAGTTGAGAACCAATTTGAGCCCGCAACGGCATCGAGGGTGTCATCATTTCTTGGCAGGGGATATGAGTCTTTGAGTGTCACGTTCTTTAGCTGGCGATCGTCCACGCAGAAACGCGTGGGCCCATCTTTCTTTTTGACCAGCACAACAGGTGACATCCAAGGACTTCCTGAGGGCTCGTTGAAACCTGCATTAAGCATTTTTTCTACCTGCTCGTCAGCTTCCTCCCTCTTGCTCCAAGGGAGCCATCGGGCGGGCTGACGAATAGGCCGAGCCTCACCGGTGTGGATCTGATGTTTCACCAGGCCCGTACGTCCAATATCCTCGGAGGACAAGGAGAAGATATCCAAATGGGATTCAATTAATTTGTGTAAGGCCTCCCTCTAGGTACCTCCCAACTCTACGTTACATCGATTTACCATCTCGCAAATGGGCTCGGGCCAATTCCTAGTACTTTCTGAAGGCTCCCTCTGGGCACCTCCCAACTCTACGCTACTTCGATTTACCATCTCGCAAATGGGCTCGGGCCAATTCCTAGTACTTTCTGAAGGCTCCCTCTGGGGCTGGCTCGGCTGGACGTTCTCATCCCTCACTGCCGCGACTTCGTTAACTGGGGGGCAGCCGGCTACCTTCGTGCCCCTTACTATAGTGTGTGGGTCTGTACTTATATTAATTACTCGGACGGCCACCACCGACCCGTCCGTTTTTATGAGGGTGCGGCCCACGATTAAACCCAGGATGGACTGCGCTGCCACCAGTTCGACCAGGCCGCAGGACTCCTGCCATGTTGGGCGAGCTAGCCATCGGGCCGGCACCATGGCCTCGGCCCTCGGAGGGATGGTCACGGCCTCGGAAGCCTCCAGCTCCGTTCTCTCGGCCATGCTCACCCCCTCCAATGGTAGCTCCTCTACTCCCACTTGCAGGGTCCCCCGGCACAAATCGATTTTACAACCGCTGGCAGTCAACAAATCCAATCCTATTAAGCATGGGTCGCACACCTCCGCCACCCAAACTTCTATCTCTCTTTTTACCGACCCCAACTTGAGGGTTACAAAACATCGCCCTATGATCGGGTCCGTTACCCCGGTAGCCAGCTGCAAACTATGATTTTCCAGACGCTGGATTTTATCCCAGCCGTCTGCCCTCGATTTAAGGATCACAGGGCTGATGATCGTGGCGCTAGCTCCTGTGTTCACTACGGCGTCTACCCCCACGCGGGCAATTTTGCACCGAATCGTCAAGCTACCTGTTCCAATTTGGCCACAATGAATGACCTGTCGCGTCAATGAAGGTGCTTCACCATCCCCTACTACCGAACACGGCCCGGTATGCCCGGCATCTTCTAGTTTCCCGGGCCCTGGCTGCGGGGGGGGGGGGGGGGGGGGGTGTCTGAGGCCGGCAGCTATTGTACGACTCTCTCTCTCTCTCTCTCTCTCTCCTCATACAGCGCCTTCCAAACGAGTTCAATTCAATGAAACGAGTTCATCAATCACCAGGTGCACTTCGTGCAGTCCGTACACAATGGCCTCCCCTCGCGCAGTCCAAACAAAATGGCCTCCCCTCGCACAGTCCTTACACAATGGCCTCCCCTCGCGCAGTCCTCTCAATACAATAGAGCTCCCTCGCGCAGTCCTTCAGAGGGCTTTGCGTGCGCGCTTATATGAGCAAGCCCAGTGAACCATCTGGAAGCTCCAGCCACGCCCTTACCAGGCCATCCCACCTCAGCCCTGATTGGCTGGTTGACAGGGCCACGCCTCGTTCTTGGCGCTCCGCCCCCTTCTTCTCCAGCCTGACCGCGTGCGTAATGGCGGCGCCTGTGCGAACGCTAACCAAGGCGCGTAACAGAATTGGTTGGAGAGGGACGTCGCAAAATGAACGGAATAGGGCCTATCTTATTTAATTAATGCAACGCAGATGCAACTATTGGGAACACAGCCATATTTACACACATACTAAGGAGATAACTAAAGGTTCCTATGGTGTCCTACGTGTTGCTCGTGGACTAACTATGGGTGCAACCTTATTAAATGATGGAATATTTACAAGAGTTATTATTTTCAAGTATTTACAAGTGAGGGGTTCTAAAAACCGCAACAATATATATATATATATATATATATATATATATATATATATATATATATATATATATATATATATATATATATATATATATATATATATATATATATATATATGTGTATATATATATGTGTATATATAGTATATATATATATATATATAGTTGTGGATATGAGGATTGTGTTTTTTTATTGTGTTGTATTGTATAGTAAATTGTTGTAAATATCACCCTCTGTAAAATGTAATGATTCCTTGTAAATACCTCCGTAGTGTGAAGGTCAAAGGGCGTCCCATAATTAGTCCATAAAGCATACACGTCAGCCAATCATAGAATACCCCTGTTCGATAGTTATATCTTTATTATGTGTATTAGGGTAAGGCCTTGTCTTCCATTAAGATGACACTCCATTGCACCAAGTAAAATAGATAGATCCCCTTCATTCTTCATTCCCATTCCCAACAACCTCCATTCCCCCTTTCCCACTTCCAAAACTTCCCTCCAAGCCTCCATTGCCAAGCCCCAGATTGCCCATTTCATCTCCTCCAAAACCACCATTGAACATGTGCTCAGGTCAGGGAAGAAGGGGCGTGTTGTGGAAAACCAATCACGTCCACACAACTTTAGTCCAACGGGTGGTTTAATTGCATTTAGATCATGACATCATCCTGTAAAGTAGGAAATACAATAAGTATACGATGTGACATCACATGGGACCAATTCATCTATCTATAATTCCAGTAATCTCTGTGTGATGTGTGTGTGTATGTGTGTATGTGTGTATGTGTGTCTGTGACCGCTGTTTCTCGACAACCACGGGTCCGATATACTTGAAACTTGCCAGGTATATTGCTGGGGACCTGAGGATGTGCCTTTTCAAGGTTTCATATTAATCGGACAAGTAGTTACCGAGCTATGGCGATTTAGCCGTTCGCCGTTCGCTTTGGCTTTGCGAATGGACCAAACCATTTCATGTAAATAGAGGGGGGGGGGTTCTGTGGTCGTTGCGAATGGACCAATGGACCAAACCATTTCATGTAAATAGAGGGGGGGGTTCTGTGGTCGTTACTGCCACGTGGTTTCAAAGTTTTTTTTTGTTGTTGTTGTTTGCACGCATGTTTTTTTGCACCCACGTACGGGCACGCTCTAGTCTATCTATAATTCCAGTAATCTCTGTATGTCTGTGACCGCTGTTTCTCGACAACCACGGGTCCGATATACTTTAAACTTGCCACGTATATTGCTGGGGACCCGAGGATGTGCCTTTTCAAGGTTTCATATTAATCGGAAAAGTAGTTACCGAGCTATGTCCAAAAAACGATTCAACCAATCAGAGAGCAGCGAGTTATCACGTGTGCCGAACGTGGCGAACAGACTCTGCCTCGGACGGCACATTTGAGAGCGTATTCATTTATTTCACGTTGGCAAACTATGTTGCCGCTATGTTGGCGTTAAACTATGTTTTAAAACTAATTAAAACTAATTTGCGATTCTTTCGCTTTCCTGCGCGTTTGTGCACGCTATGGCGATTTCTTTACCAAACTCCGCAAGCCGTTCGCTTTGGACCAAACCATTTCATGTAAATAGAGGGGGGGGATTGTCACCGTACTCGCAAGCCGTTCGCTTTGGACCAAACCATTTCATGTAAATAGAGGGGGGGGGGGGGGGGATATAATTTTAGATATAGATATAGTACGGGCATGCCCTAGTAACATTCAATGCAAGCAAGCTGGATATTCTATGCAGGCGTACCGTTAGCGAGTCTACTAGATGTAACGTGTCACAGGAGAAGTCTCGGAGCTCCGTCCGCAGCAGCGGGTCTTATAGTCACGCCCCTAGTGGTGTCAACGAGCAGCGAGCATCACCCCGGGTTCAGTACGAATACGATTTCACAACATTCACCCCCCGTCAGAATTATATGGCAGCGCGGCTAAAAGCGAGTGAGCGTCAGCACGAACAGGGTGCGGAACATCAGTCGACCCAACCGTATCGGGCCGGGCGGCGAATTTCTCTGCCAGCACGCGTCCGAAATTCCCCGGGTACGGCATCACGTATCCCTGTGTCCCCGGCGTCGGAGGCGCCAACAGGGTCGGGTGACGAAGGGGGTAACTCCAAGTCGTCGGGCCCAGGTAGTCTCGGCGAGGGGAGGGTCGGTAGACTTTCGGCGATGGGAGCATCGGGAGAGGCCATAGTCTCATAGATGGGTTCGATCGGTTCGTCCGATTCCCTACTTAGGTCGGCGACCCCGCAAGGGACAAGGTGACGGACGGAGACAGTAGTCTCACGGCCATCAGTCATCATCACACGAGCATGCTCAGGATTAGCCTGGAGAATCTGCACTTTGTCCACTAGGGGGTCGTACTTGCTCGCGCGAACCGCCCGTTTAAGGTAGGCCGGCCCGGGCCCAGCGAGCCAACTGGGCAAAGACCGTATACACCCCGAGCTCCTGGGGGTGGTGGAAAAGTCGCTCGTGGGGAGTTTGGTTGGTTGCCGTACTCAGGAGAGCCCTGATCGAGTTCAACGCCGCAGGTAGCGACCAAGCCCATTTATCGAGGCCCCGGCCGAGGGTCCGGAGGTTGAGCATGACGGCCCTCCAGATAATCCCGTTGAAGCGTTCGATCTGCCCATTAGCCTGGGGTCTGTACGGCGTGGTGTAACTAGAAGCAATGTTATTTTGGAGCAGCCGCGCACCTCCTGAGACAAGAAGACCGCACCCCGGTCGGTATGGACATAGGCCGGGTAACCGAACATTGAGAACAAGTTCTGTAAGCATCGCATCACCGTGGCAGCAGTCATGTCCGCGCACGTATAAGCAAAGGGGAATCGCGAGTACTCATCAACGATAGTGAGCAGATAGCGAGAGCCGCTCGACACCGGCAATGGGCCCTTGAAATCCATCGCCAAGCGTTCCCACAGGCGTGTAGCCTTCACCAGAGTCCCCATGGGAGGGTTATAGAAACGCGGTTTGATTTCCGCGCAAATAGCGCAGTCGCGACAGATACGGCGGATATCGTCAATCGAGTATGGGAGATTCCCACACCGCACAAAATGAGCGAAACGCGTTACGCCGGGATGGCCCGCAGTGGCATGCAGCACCCGTAGGCCCTCCAAAGAGGTGATACCCGCACATGTAGCCGGTCGTGATAAGGCATCGGCGGCCTGGTTATCCTTCCCCGGGCGATATTTGATGGTGTAACAGAAGTCGGCGAGTTCGATACGCCAGCGAGTGATTTTCTCATTCTTAATGCGCTGGGTGTGTAAGGTGTCGTACATGAACGCAACGCTTTGCTGGTCCGTGATGATTTGGAAGCTCCGCCCGAGTAAGTATGGGCGCCATCGCCGAATCGACTCGACGATCGCATACACTTCCTTTTCAACGGACGAGTGTCGCCGCTCAGCGGTGGTAAGAGTCCGTGAAAAGAAAGCCACGGGACGCCCCCCTTGGGAGAGGGTCGCCACGATGGCCTGATCCGAGGCGTCACTTTCGAGGACGAACGAGCCGCTCTCGTCGATTGTCGCCACGGCGGCTCGGGCGATGTCGGCCTTAAGGCCTTCAAAGGCCGCCAATGCGGCCGGACTCAGGGGGAAGGTGTCACAGGCCACGAGGGGGCGAAGTTTCGCGGAGAAACTTTGCACCCATTTGGAGTAATGGGCGAACAGCCCAAGGCCGCGCTTCAGGGACGCCCGATCACAGGGAGGGGCCATGTCGAGCAAAGGTCGCAGACGCTCCTTATCTGGAGCGACAGAGCCATAGGTCACGGTGTACCCCAGAAGATCTATCGTGCGTAGGGAGTATTGGCACTTATCCTCGTTCATAGTTAAGTGATACCGCTGCGCGACCTCAAGGAAGCGCTTCAGATTAGCATGATGGTGCCCTTGGTCATATCCACAAACCGTAAGATTATCGAGGTAGACGAAAACATCGGTTAAGTGCTCCCGCGCAACGAGGTCATCCATGGCCCTCTGGAAACAAGAGACCCCGTTCGTTACCCCAAAAGGCAATCGCGTAAATTGGTACAACCGCTGCCCCGACTCAAATGCGGTATAGATACGATCCGCCCTAGAGATAGGGATCTGGTGGTACGCACTACGGAGATCGAGAGTGCTATAGACCGAATACTGGGACACCTGTTGCACTAGCGCGTCCATCCCCGGAAGGGGGTAGGCATCCAGCTGTGTAAAGCGGTTAATCGTTTGGGAATAGTCGATTACCATGCGTCTGCGATGGGCCTCGCTGCGCACCACCAAGACCTGGGTGCGCCACGGCGACCTACTAGGTTCTATGATGCCGTCTTTCAAGAGCTGAGCCGTTTCGTCCGCAATGAATTGCATGTCTGCGCGAGAGTAGCGCCGTGATTTCACCGCGACAGGGGTGCAGTCGGAGGTTAGATTGGGGAACAGCGAAAGCGGCTGGACGTCCATTTGCGCTAGGGCGCACACCGCAAGCGCGTCGTCCGCCCCCACAACAAGAGTGTCAGGCCCACCAAACTCCATTACCAGACGTCCATGCAGCTTAAGAAAATCGTGTCCTAACAGAATATCAGCACATAATGCGGGTAAAACCATAAGGTGTACATCAGGGAAAACCCGTCCCTTTAGCACGAGTTTCAATCGGCATTCCCCCTTCGTGCTGAGTCGAAGCCCCTGGGAAGCCATGAAGATCCGTCTCGTAGACCTCCAGATCCGCCAGCCATGCCTGAGCACAAGTCACTGGTCGATAAAACTATCCGTAGACCCTGTATCCACCAAGGCCCGAACACAATGGCCTTCGACCATGAGGGGAATAAGGGCTTGAGCCAGGCCAGACGAGGCTGCTGGGAGCGGGACTGAGCCCCCCGAATGGGTCGGACCAGCCTCGCGGGTGGATCCTACGCCAGCAGCAGTTTTGCGGTCGTGGCCGGAGTCTGCGTTGACCATGGCGAATCCATTAACGCCATCAGAGGGCTTTCCCAAGCATTCCGGTGTTTCGCGATTCAAAATCTGACAATTCTGACGGGAAAAGGCCTCCGTAGTATTTGAAATCGCCTTTTGACACTTTTGGCAGAAAAAGGCCTCCGTAGTATTCGAAATCGCCTTTTGACACTTTTGGCAGCAAAAGGCCTCCGTAGTATTTGAAATCGCCTTTGTCGGGGCGTGGGCCACCGTTAGCTCGTGGACGACACGAGGAAAACGTTCCGCTGGGGCTTGGCGAGGCTTCAAAGCCCCTTGCGTGGCCCGGAGTTTGGTCAAGGACACGTACTTCGTGCCCGATGGAGGATGAGACGGTGGTGGCTGTCCGGTGATGCCTGCCAAGGACGTCTGAGCGCCCAGGGGCCCGCAGAGAGGGGCCCTCCCCTTCGAAGTCGGGTAAGGCGCCGGGTTTCGGGCTCGGCTCGCGGGCTCCACAATGAGCCCATTCAAGGTCGCCGCGCCCGCGCGACCGCGACCGCGCGAGTCAATGAGCCGCGAGCCGCGTGCCGTTTTCCTGCACACTCTCGCGTAATGTCCCTTTTGCGAGCACAAATGGCATATAGCGTCTCGTGCCGGACACACGACCCGGGCATGGCGTGGCCCCCCACAGAAAAAGCATGCGGCCCCGCGTAAGGCCTTGGGTCTGGTCGTAACGGCAGCCGTCAGGGCTGGGTCTTCCTCCGGAGCATCCCGGAGTTCCGCGAGCGGATCCGCGTCCTCGGCGGTAGCACTCTCTGGCCGGGCGTGTAGTGTGGTGCCCGCCAAGAGGCGCGTGCGATCATAGGTGTTCGATTGCATCCGCGCTTCAGTGTATACTGTCCCTTGCTCGAGTGCCGTAGCGAAGGTCAGGTCGGTCTTCTCTAAGAGCTTGAGCCTTAGTTCCTGGGAGGAGACCCCCGCAATGAAGGCATCTAAAAGACGATCATCCTGAGCCTGCGCGGGAGTCCGTGGCTCCCTGACACTGTCCAGCAAGAGCTGCCGGAGCTCCTGGGCGTAGTGGTCCATCGCCTCGTTGGGTTGCTGACGTCGCGTTTGCAGCAAATATCGTGCATACACCGGGCTTTTTTCCTTTATGTACAGCCGTTTAAGCTCCGCGATGGAGAGGTCATACGTCGCGCATTGAGCGATAGAGTTGTACACCCGGTAGTCGATTTTTGAATGTAGTGTTGCTAGCTTCGCGGCAGCCGTCGGCGCGGTCTCAGGCTCATCAAAAAGATTCTCCAATGTTCTGAGCCAGTGCTTCAGTTGCAAGCCACCATCCGGGGCTTGCGGGTCGGCGCAGAATACGGAAACCGTCAGCGTCTTGTTGCCAGCCATGTCGGTAGATCTTAAATGCAATTAAGTGTTGTGGAAAACCAATCAGGTCCACACAACTTTAGTCCAACGGGTGGTTTAATTGCATTTAGATCATGACATCATCCTGTAAAGTAGGAAATACAATAAGTATACGATGTGACATCACATGGGACCAATTCATAACATTCAATGCAAGCAAGCTGGATATTCTATGCAGGCGTACCGTTAGCGAGTCTACTAGATGTAACGTGTCACAGGAGAAGTCTCGGAGCTCCGTCCGCAGCAGCGGGTCTTATAGTCACGCCCCTAGTGGTGTCAACGAGCAGCGAGCATCACCCCGGGTTCAGTACGAATACGATTTCACTACAGGGCGTGCCCACCCATCGTCATCGAGGGCGGAGTCAGAGGGCCTGTGCCCACCAATCAGGGCCGAGGTGAGCACACCGATGGGCGTGTCCAGAAAGCCGGCGGCTTGATCGCCGGAGGCGCTATAAAGAGCGTGCGCAGCAAGAAGCAAGAGAGTTGGTTGGTTGTGGTTGAAGAGAGTCGGTGGTGAGGAGTGGTTGAAGGACGTTGTCGAGTTGGGTCGTGAGTTGGGTTGTCGATGGTGAGGAGTTGTTGGAGAGTGAGATCGTCCAGGGAAGCAAAAGCCTGCTATTCGTCACCTTGCTCGCCAAAGTTGGACCAAAGAGGAGTTAAGCAAGAAGCCTGGAAAAAGCGCGCGACGTCTACAGCAGCAGCAGCAGCAGCGGCGGCCACAGCAGCAACAACAGCGCTGGGGGCCTGGACGGCGGTTTTGAGCAGGGCCGCGAAGGAACGGCGGCTACTAAACGCGCAGATCGTGCTGCAGGACCCCCTTGGACCCCACTCTCCCTCCAGCCATCCACCTCCCGCCTTTCCATCCTTTTGGTGTACATGAGTTTGTTCTGTTTGTTCTGTCCTGGGTTTAATTAAGACAGTAGGTAAGCTCGCGATTCACTGTGTCTCTAAAATCTTCTGTATATTATTTTCTTATCTTTCCTTCTTCCTTGGTTATTTTGAGCATGTAAATAGGAGGAATAAATTTAGTAGCATTTCAAACCGTTCTGTCTTCTGCTTCTTCTTCTTCGCATCCGTCGTCTTTGTCTTTTCCCGATTGAATATCTATGGCGCGATCCGGCCAACGTTCGGGAATCGGGTTAGTCAGGGTAACTGTACGGTCGCAGTGCCATCCGCTTGGCCAAGCAACATCTTGTCCGCGGTCCGTAACAATATATATACTGTATGTATATATATATATATATATATATATATATATATATATATATATATATATATATATATATATATATATATATACAGACTTGGCATTTAATATGGAATTTTTTTTTTGTGGGGGTGAACTTACTTTTCAAGATGGCTTAGAACCAAAAGTTCATTGGAATTATGTTGAAATTATTCGAGATTTTGTTAATGTGACATTTAAAAGAAACAAAAACCATATTTGACATTTTGAAGCAAATAAATTGATCCTCGAAAGTGATGTAAACTGATATCGAACTCAATTCACGGACAGTACTGTGTTAAACTTCTGTACGTTTTCCAGAAGTATCTCTTTATTTTGCACATTAACCAAAAAATGTTTCAACAAAAACAAAAGCTAAATTATGACTGGGATTACGGACAGTAAAATTACAGTTCAGTACTTCATGTAACACCCACACGCATTCAGGAGAGCACGTACACATTGAGGCATGCTGTTCACGAGATTTGCCAAGGTTTGGAGAGGAATCGCTTGCCATGCAGTGACAATAGTCTGCTGCAATTCACGCACAGAGGTCAGCTGCTGGTCCAAGTTGTCGATTTGATGCGTTAATTCTGCCCACAAGTTCTCTATCGGATTCATATCCAGGGACATGGCAGGCCACTCCATATGCTCTACACCACGTTCAGCAAGAAAGTGTTGGATCATGCGAGCACGATGAGGCCGTGCATTGTCATCTTGGAAGACAAAGTTTCCTCGAAAGGCTGCACGAGCAAATGGAAGCAATGTTTCTTCCAGAATGACCCTGTACTTGAAGTGGTTCAGGTTTCCATTCAGAACAACCAGGTCAGTTTTGCCCCCTGCATGAAAAGCAGCCCAAACGGTCACCCACCACCTCCAGCTTGGACTCTTGGCACTATACAATCTTCGTTGTGGGCTTCATGCACTTGTCTGCGCACTCGGACGCGGCCTCTTGACGATAGACCAGAAATCTAGATTCCTCACTGAAGGTCACGTGATTCCAGTGTCCTGGCTGCCATTGACGGTGCTCTCTGGCCCACTGCAATCAGCGCTGGCTGTGTTGTCTGGTCAGGCGTGGCTTTCTCAGGGGACGCCTGGCACGATAGCCTGCTTGAACCAGTCGTTGGTTGACTCGCCTTCTGGATACAGGCACATTTGTCAGTTGATGCCACTCAGCCCTATGCCGATTAGCTGACTTGGTACGGCCATTGCAGACTAACCGGTGCAGCTGGCGATCATCTCTCCTTGTGGTTCTGCGTGGACGTCCTGGCCTCGCTATTGGAGTAGGCACACCCCTCTGAGCATTTCGTTTCAGGATCTTTGACACCTGACCTTGAGTGATGCCATACTGCTGAGCAATAGCACGCTGTTTCATGCCAGAATTTCGTAAAGCCACCACTCCATTACAAACAGCATTGTCAAGTTGACGGACCATCTCCAGAGGAAGCGGCAATTACTTTTGTAGATGTGCAGCAGTTGTTTTCCACTAATACAGAACGCAACAACCCTTGTATACCCGATTGTGAAGCCAATCGTCAAATGTACCTGTCCTTACATTTTGTCACGCCACCTGTGATATAATCCTGTTGTTGACTTCTTGCTGCGAAAGACATTCAGTGACATGGTTCTTTCAACAAAGACATCACCGAAGGGTAAAAAAAACTCACCAGATTGATATACTGAGTTTAGAAAGTAAACCCGTCAAGAAAAAAATTAATATTCCATATTAAATGCCAAGTCTGTATGTATATATATATATATATATATATATATATATATATATTTTGTATATCTATATTATATTCTTCGTCGGTGATTCTGTCTGTCTGTCTGTGATACGTCTGTCCAGGGGAGGGGCTACACCCAGTCTGGGAGGGCTTCAAAAATAAATATCCACCTTTTTTTTTTACTCACATAGTTTTGAGGCCTCTTTTGTTAGGCCAGTGGTGTCTTTCTCTATCACAGTTTTATTTCAACTCTAATTCGATATCTCATTTCATTTTTCACAGTCGCTAACATGGTTTTTGACTCGGTTGAAAAAAAAAACGAGAAGAAAATTTGATGAAAGTTACCGTTTATTGAACGAAATGCATTTTCAAAGGCCTGTAACATCTTACGATAAATTCACCAAATGTCTGTCTGTCTGTCCGTCCATTCGAAGGTACCGCAAAAACGGCTCAACCGATCGCAACGATATTTTGGGTGGGTATTCCTGGGACCCCCTGGAGTAAAATAGGCTATATTTATTTTCCAAGTTTTCCAGGTTTTCCAATTTTCCAGTTTTTCCAAACACGATGGAATAATATTTACCGATATTAACACTGATGGCCACATCCTTTTATTGAAATTCTACAAATACTGTTTAGATTTTGATAAGAATGACGAACCTGCAGCAAATCCGGAAGTGGACAGATGACGGCAATGCGCGGGTTTGATAATATCCCAATACAACCGTCATTGAATCGTAATGTTAAATCGTTAAACATTAATCGTGTTAATCGTTTTGTTAAAGTATCAATTGATGATTGGAATTGAGTGAATACAATTACGATTTTGAATTCGTAATTGTATTCACCCAACATTCATTCACCCAAGTCCCTGGTGTTGGGCTAGCGGCTAGGGTGCCAGCTTAGAATACCTGGGATCCTGGGTTCGAATCCCGGTCGATCGCTGAATTAACGGCAGGGGGGTTGACTCAGCCTGTTCATCCTTCTGAGGTCGGCTAATTGAGTACCAGTTCACTGGTAATTCCCTGCATGTCGTAAAAGGTGACAAAAAGGGTTGGCGGCAGGAAGGGCATCCGGCCGTAAAACATTGCTTCAAAAAGGAGACCAAAAAACAACAACAACCACGGTCCCCGAAAAAGGCCAACCCCCGCTTTGCGGGGAAAAATGGCCTCTAAAGGTGGTTTTTTTTTTATTCACCCAACCTACAGAACTTCACATCAGGATTGAAATATTTATTGATGTTACTTATGTTGTTATAAGTTTATTTTTTATATTAATGTTATTTAATTTGTGATGAGAATTATGCTGTTTGGAATGAAAAAAGAGATATCGAGTACAAGTGAATGACGGAATGCCGTGACAGTTTCTACTTTCTAAACGTGAATTCGCAGATCGCCATATGCAGATTCGCCATTCACTGGGAATGGAACACACGTACCTGTTTGTTTGCAAACGGGTACGTTTTTCATGGAAGTCCTTCACGAACTTGCTGTCAATGTCTGACGTGCGACTGAAGGTGCTGCAGTAATGTGGAATTTATTGGTTTCATGCTTTAGCATTCGCCGTTTCTGCATTGTCGGTTGGCTTTTGGCCTCCCACCCGTGCGTAGCATGGGTACCTCACTCGTGCATATAATACAAAATGGGAGAGTCTCTTGGTGAGGTTACCTTACTTAGTTCTTATTTTAATTGAAAAGTGGATTCAATGTTTATCAGAATTGTGCTAGCTGAAGTAATTCAATGTTAGTAGTGTGTGTATGTATATTTATTTTATTTTATTGTTATTTCATAGTTTAACTCCATTACCTCATTATTTTTTTTACCAATTTATGATTTTTTTAGAATGATCCGTTTATTTCTGTCTTATTTTCTTCTTTTTTATTGATGTGATTCATATGCAATTCGACATGTTGTTGTGATCTGTGGAATCGAATAAAAAATTATTATTATTATTATTATTATTGTTAATATTATTATTAAACCCTCCAACAAGGTATAGATTTGAATAGTGAGGTGACATCGTTGGAACTCTGACAGGACACACCTGTGGTTACCGATCTACTGATGTAGACCCACAGGTGTGGTTGTGGACCCACTGTTTGGGAAGGTTTTGTGAGCCGGGCGGTCATAAAAATCTATCAATTTTTGACAAATTAATAAATTTCATATTTTAGGCAAACAACTATTTTAAAGTTTCCAATGAAGATGAAGTTACGTCGAAGGTGTCGTAAAAGTAAAAGTATTTACAATAAATGTTCATATAAAATACTTTAGGAACAGGAATTACTGTTTCATAAATGATTCAATATTTGAAGAACAGACATGAAAAATCGGTGTCTATGTGTTTATGAACTGTACATGTTTATTGCCAGTATAAACTCGAATAAAGCTCGAGTAAAACGAGTGTTTATTTACGTCTGTAGGATGTCTAACAAATAAAGATGATATCAGCACACCTGACACTCGGCCCAGGCTTCAGACTTTGGCATGATCATGTGGCTGTACCGTCAAAAACTGTTCCAACCCGTCATTTTTTGCCGGATTTATACTGGTTATAAAATAAAAATTATGATATAGTTAGCAAGACTTGCACTCATGTGAGTATCTTGTTAACCGCACTTTCGTTAAAACGCACTTTCGTCAACCGTACTTTCATTAACCGCACTTTCGTCAACCCACACTTTCATTAACCCGCACTTTCGTTAACCTGCACTTTCATCAACCGCACTTCCCACACATTAACTGCACATTAACCGCTCTTGAATCTGTGATCTCAAAATCATGACCTGTGTGTTTATATATTGTTACGGATTCGTCACTTCCGTTGTTGTGGTTCTCATCCACTGTAAATATTTTTGGTTCCATGTACTAGTATTGTTATCGTTTAAGTGAATTGGAGATAACTGTTTTCAAAAGGTAAAAAAAATTAATGTTTTGAAAAGAAACCGGAAACCGGATCGGGACCCGGACGAGGAAGAAGAAGAGGGAGAAGAAGAGGAAAAAGAGGCGGAGCAAGTGAGGTCGGAGAAGGAGCCGAGCTGCTTGGAGGTCTGGAGCAAATGCTGGCGAACGGGGGTCACAAACGAACTTTGGGGTTTCCTGGGAAAGGGATTCCTGCGACAGAGTTGTTATCGCTGTGACAGATAAACCTGCGTGACAGGTTTTGTGGTTGATTCCGAAGAGAATCGTTGGAGTGCCGTTACGTCTTGAGTATGGGCCGTTGGCTGTTTTTCCTCGCACTGGATTTCGCATCGCTCTAGGCTCTTCATCTTGCTTCAACTATTTCACCGCATCCAGACGTTATCCTGGTGTGTGTGTGTAATGTGGATTTTGAGTGTGAATTTGCGGTTCGCCGATTGGGAGGCGTTGAACGTCCATACCCGAAGGTGTGATTTCCCAACCGTCTCTTGAGGACATTTTTGCCTATCTTTGGCAGTGTGTCTGTCAAACGAGCGAGATTCTGGTCTCGATACAACATCGTTCTGACGATCACTGGAGCATGGATCGACTTTGGTTTGAAGCTGGGACAGAGACATTGGGAATGTTATTTTCGCTCACTTGGAGCACAGTGAGTTATGAATGAATGAATGATCGTTTTAAGGCCATTTTACCCACTAGAGCGGGGGTTAGCCTTGCGGGCCCCATGACAATCATGGTTCCCTGTTTGAGGCAATGTTTTTATGGCCGGATGCCCTTCCTGACGCCAACCCTTGGTCGCCTCTTACGATGCGCAGGGATACGGTGTACCTATTCTAAACCGGGGTACACACCGGGATCATTCATCCCAGCAAGCTGGTACTCAATTTGCCGACCTCGGAAGGATGACAGGCTGAGTCAACCCCCCTGGCATTAATTCAGCGATCGACCGGGATTCGAACCCAGGATCCTCGGATCCCAAGCTGGCACCCTAACCGCTAAGCCAACACCAGGGATAGCACAGTGAGTTATATTGTACAAAACTCATGGTAACATCATCGGAATGATATATTGGTTGGACAATTGATAAATATTGTTATTGTACTGTTATTCTTGTGTGACCTTAATACAATACTTGTTTGTTGGAAACAATTGGTGTGGTTTCACCATTGATCTTTGACATACAGAATAACACATCTTTCTGCCGTGACTCCTCTCGGGGCTCGGAGGTACACCGTGACCGGGGTTTGGGGAGGAGCACGTAACAATATTCAACATAATTATAAAACAAAATTATAATAAAGTTCGCAAGACTTGTACTAATGTGAGAATCTTGTTAACTGCGCTTTCATTAATCGCTCTTTCCTTTATCACACTTTAGTTAACCGCACTTTCGTTAACCACTCTTGAACCTGTGATCCCAAAATCATGAACTGTGTGTTTATACTCGTATATTCAACATGATTATAAAATAAAAATTATAATATAGTTCGCAAGACTTGTACTAAGTGAGTATCTTGATAACTGCACTTTCATTAACCACACTTTCGTTAACCGCTCTTGAATCTGCGATCTAAAAATCATGACCTGTGTTTATATATTCACCATGATTATAAAATAAAAATTATAACATAGTTATCAAGACTTGTACTAATGTGAGTATCTTGATAACTTAACTTTCATTTACCACACTTTCGTTAACCGCTCTTGAACCTGTGATCCCAAAATCATGAACTGTGTGTTTATACTCGTATATTCAACATGATTATAAAATAGAAATTATGATATAGTTAGCAAGACTTGTACTAATGTGAGTATCTTGATAACTGCACTTTCATTAACCACACTTTTGTTAACCGCTCTTGAATCTGTGATCCCAAAATCATGAAATGTGTGTATATACTCGTACATTCAACATGATGATAAAATAAAAAAAATACAAGTGCAGATACATTCAAAGTACACCGCCCTCATGCCAAATAATTAAATATCCTACAGCGCGGCATTGCCGGGGCACCTCCGGCGCCCGGCAATACCGCAGTGCAGCTCATTGAGGCTGCATTAAGAGGGAGAGGTGTACACTAATTGATTAATTGTATAATTAAAGTCAATAAAAGATTATCACAAAATATTTTCTTAATCAATTGGCTAATAGCATAACTAAACACCTCGTGCTTCATCCGAAGATGTATCTTTTAGAAATTTAATTAAATAAGTCATTAATAAAAAATTAAATAATTAATTGTTTAATCAATAATTAATCAATTAATCAATAAATAATTAATCGATTAAATGATTAATCAATAAATCAAAAATATCCTTGATAGCCACATCACTTGGTCAATGTCATGTCCAAATATTAGCTTCCCAGCTCAAAAGGTGCCTGAGATATTGGCCAAATGAGAAAGAAAATAAATAAATGATTAATAATGAAAATAAATAAATAATAATCATTAAAAAATTAAATTATTAATCAATTCGGTCACAGAACACATAAACCACCACCATTTCATCAGAATCTGTAACTGAAAGTTTTTTTTTTTTGGAATTAATCGAGTAATTAAATAATTCATCGATTAATTGATTAATTGATTAATCAATAAATCAAAAATATCCTTGATAACCACATCACTTGGTCACTCATGTCCAAATATTAGCTTCCGAGCTCAAAAGGTGCTTGAGATATTGGCCAAATGAGAAAGAAAATAAATTAATGATTAAAATAATGAAAATAAATAAATAATAAACATAGAAAAATTAAATTATTAATCAATTCGGTCAGAGAACACATAAACCACCACCATTTCATCAGAATCTGTAACTTTAAAAAAAAAATTTTAGTCATTAATCGAATAATTAAATAATTAATCGATTAATTGATTAATTGATTAATTAATAAATCAAAAAAAGCCTTTGCAGCCAAATCACCTGGTCATTGGCATGTCCAAATATCAGCTTCCTAACTCAAAAGGTGCCTGAGTTAATGGTCAGAAGAGCAAGGAAATTTGATTAATTAAATAAGTACTTAATTAATCGCTAATAATTAAATACCTCCTCAATTAATTGATTATTCAAAAAACAAAAAATATTGTTTTTGACAAAGGACCTGCTCAATACTGCGCCGAAATTTCAGCTTCCTAGCTCAAAGGATGGCTGAGATATCGTCCGGACAAACAAACAAGAAAGCAAGAAAACAAGAAAGAAAAACAAACAAACAAGAAAACAACCAGAGTGAAAACTGAGTTGTCCCTTTCAGCGTGCGTCACTGCCGAGCCCCCTTCGGTGCCCAGCAATGACGATTTGCAATGCCTGGAGATGGCATAGGAAAGGAGCGGTGTACAATAATATTGTTAGCAAGACTTGTACTAATGTGAGTATCTTGATAACTGCACTTTCATTAACTACACTTTCGTTGACCGCTCTTGAATCTGTGATCCCAAAATCATGACCTGTGTGTTTTTTATTCAACATGATTATAAAATAAATATTATAATTACGAAAATTACGATAAACTCACATACTAATGTGAGTATCTTGATAACTGCACTTTCATTAACCGCACTTTAATTAACCACTCTTGAATCTGTGATCCCAAAATCATGACCTGTGTGTTGATACTCGTATATTCAACATGATAATACAATAAAAATTATAATATAGTTAGCAAGACTTGAACTAATGTGAGCATCTTGATAACTGCACTTTCATTAAACGCACTTTAATTAACCACTCTTGAACCTGTGATCCCAAAATCATGACCTGTGTGTTGATACTCGTATATTCAACATGATTATAAAATAAAAATTATAATATAGTTAGCAAGACTTGTACTAATGTGAGCATCTTGATAACTGCACTTTCATTAACCACACTTTCGTTAACCACTCTTGAACCTGTGATCCCAAAATCATGACCTGTGTGTTTATACTCGTATATTCAACATGATTATAAAATAAAAATTATAATATAGTTAGCAAGACTTGTACTAATGTGAGCATCTTGATAACTGCGCTTTCATTAACCGCACTTTCGTTAACCACTCTTGAATCTGTGATCCCAAAATCATGTACTCTGTGTTTATACTCGTATATTCAACATGATTATAAAATAAAAATTATAATATAGTTAGCAAGACTTGTACTAATGTGAGCATCTTGATAACTGCACTTTCATTAACCACACTTTCATTAACCGCACTTTCGTTAACCGCTCTTGAATCTGTGATCCCAAAATCATGTACTCTGTGTTTATACTCGTATATTCAACATGATTATAAAATAAAAATTATAATATAGTTAGCAAGACTTGTACTAATGTGAGCATCTTGATAACTGCACTTTCATTAACCACACTTTCGTTAACCGCACTTTCGTTAACCGCTCTTGAACCACTATCCAAAAATCATGACCTGTGTAACATTTGAACAATAAACAGGTAACCTCAAAAATATTAATAACAACAACCTTGATCCATGTGATCGATCATTAACTTTCGATATCGGAATCAGGACCGAATAGGCTCCAGATTATTAATATAATCAGTCATCAATCAATAAGGACAATTAACGCTCATTTCGGAGGAAATAATTATCTGAACATATTAATAGGGCAGAAAAAAAATCCTAAAATGTCTCTTGTAGGTACACATTGGGATTCTTACCTCCAGAACAGAGTCAAGACGTGCACGGAGCTGACTCCACGTGATGAAGGGTTCCGAAAGAAGAATAGTTTATTGAAGTTTCATCCGCACAAACCCGGGCAGGTTACCAGGTGTTCATTCAGCATCAGCTTTGAAATTGTTGTTACCTGCTCATACCTTTTATATATGTTTCAAAAATATATATAAAAGGATGAATCAATCAATCGCATTAATCAATTTCACTTCGATAAAATATCACTTCGAGATATGCAATCCACAATCCGTACTAATTACACCTGTGAATGTGGACTTGAAGAGCAGGAGAGTCGGTGTTTATAACAGGTAATTCACATCTGAAGGTAATTTCCCTTGAGGTGCCGTGGTGCTGAATCAGCAGGAAATTTTAGGCCTGGGGACTGTGGGACTTTAAGCATGGATGATGGAATCCCAAGGCGAGAAACCAACAAATCTCCCAACACAAAGTGCTTAAAGAGCATGTTTTGTTCTTAACAACTTGTAATTAAAGGTCTTCAAAATTAATATGTCTTCCCTTTCACTCCTTAATTCCATGGGGATGTCACAATTGGCGATAATGATGTTGTGTATGTACAGGTGTTTCAAAACAAGACCGAAAGTCTAACAGCGGCGTAGCCGGGCTTGTTTGATACTTTAGTTGAAGAGGATAGTGTGACCTGGGTGGGGATACCAGTTCGCAAATAATGTACTCGGAAGTATTAAATTATTTTGAAGTACTCGAAGTCTCTAAGGCCCAAGCTGTCTGTCACCATGGAAGTGAAGAGATTGCATTGAGACACTGGTTGATTAGCTCACCTGGAACGAAGTTCAGGGGAGATTATGCGATGGCGCGTCCGTCCGTCCGTCCGTCCGTCCGTCCGTCCGCCCGTCAGTCCGCCCGGATACACTTGAAACTTCTTCTCCGAGACCGCTGAAGGGATTGTGTCCAAATTTGGCACAAATTATATTTGTTGTGTTGTGACGAAGTTTGTTCACGGCATTAAAAAAAATCGGGGTCGAAGGGGGTTTGCCGGGGGTCAAAGTGGATCCAGGTTTGACCCCCAAAATAGGAATTTGCTTTTTCCTCTGAAACTACACACACGATTTCGATGAAACTTGACCACAACCTTCATTTCCCATGATGTACCAATGTTTGTTTACTGCATTTAAAAAAATGGAAGTCTAAGGGGGTCAAAGTGGGTCCACGTTTGCCCCACAAAATAGGTATTTCCTTTTTTCTCAGAAACTACACACACGATTTCGATGAAACTTGATCACAACCTTAATCACTCATGATGTACCGATGTTTGTTCAAGGTATTGGAAAAATTGAGGTCTAAGGGGTTTACCAGGGTTAAAGTGGGTCCAGGTTTGACCCCCCAAAATAGGAATTTCCTTTCTTTTCTGAAACGACACACACTATTTCGATGAAACTTGACCACAACCTTCATCACCCGTGATGTACTGAAGTTTGTTCACGGTATTAACAATGTGCCCCTTTGGGGCTTTACGGGGGTTGCCCCCCACAATAGGTATTTGCTTTCTTCTCAGAAACCACACATGCAATTTCGATGAAACTTGACCACAACCTAAATCACCCATTATGTACCAATGTTTGTTCAAGGCATTAGAAAAATTGGGGTCTTAAGACGTATATGGGGTTTTGGAAGGGGGGTGGGGGTTGCCCCCCAAAATAAGTATGTTTTTCTTTGTTTGTTTAAAGTCTTATGATTATGTTGGTATGATTCTAGATGCTGCCCTGTCTTCTCACAACCATTGAAATTGGTTTGAAATACCTTTAGTCAGTGCAGTATACTGTTTATTCGACCAGGTGAGCGCCAGGGGTATTGCCCCTATGTTTCTAGATGTTGGTCAGTTAGTCAACACTATCAAAGTGACCTCAGCGCCATCCAGACACACACCACTCACTGTGTGTTACGGAATGAGGTGTTTTACAGCAGCCGGAGTGCAAATCCTGGCCCCAACCTCCTTGAGAGAAGACCTCAGACCTCACCTCACCTCGACCTCAGAAGAATGACAGGCTGAGTCAACCTCACCTGGTGTTAATTCAACAGCTGAACGGGATTCAAACAAAGGACCCGAGGATCCCAAGCCCTCCCAAAATCCCAAGCCCTGTGACCCTTAAGCCAACACCAGGTTTCGGATGGTTGGAAGCAGTCATAAGAAATTCTTCAATGTTTGAAGAGCCCTTTATCAAAGTTTTAATTATATGTGATCTGGGGGGCATGCACCACCTCTCTCCCCCCCCCCCCACCCCCCCTCCGTCACCACCCCCTCCCCCATCATATGTCATCACCCTGTTATCATAATTTCAGTTCCCCCCAATCATCAATTGTGATAATTTGCCCCAACAAGGTTTTTTGATGTAATATGTGAATGTTCCCTAAAGGGTGTTTAAAGAAACATTACTAGCAAATCCAAATGGCATTACTTACATTCAACCTTTCAGAAGCGTAATCTTGGGCATAAAACTCATCCAAAATGTAGGATAAATATGTGAGGGACATACATACATACATACATACATACATACATACATACATATATATGTAGCGACCCATGGGTCCCCCAAGCAAGACCAGCATCAGAATCTCCTTGCTCCAGCCGGTGACGTCACCGGCGGGGATCCGCGGCGCCAGAGGGGCTGGTCACGTGACCACCAAGGCGTGCCGCGCGTGCGGGTATAATCAGCTACACCTGTCGATCACGTGACCACCGAAGCACGCCTCGCTTGAGAGGCGTGGCTTTCGGTTTCGGTTTCTGGTTGTGCTTTATAATGCAGCCCGATAAACGGGCTTTTTAGTGTTCCCGAGTTGGTTTTACGAATAAACATCTTCTCGGACGAGTTTGTGCCTTGCCATCCTTTTATCCGTATCATGCTGGAGTCCGGACTCCTTCACATACATACATACATACATACATAACATACATACATACATACATACATACATTTAACATACATACATACATACGTACGTACATACATACATACATACATACATACATTACATACATTACATACATACATACATACATACATACATACATACATAC
Organism: Myxine glutinosa; assembly: GCF_964187855.1. Classification (NCBI taxonomy): domain Eukaryota; kingdom Metazoa; phylum Chordata; class Myxini; order Myxiniformes; family Myxinidae; genus Myxine; species Myxine glutinosa. The sequence goes on along the minus strand of NC_136261.1, from coordinate 369,227,695 downwards.
ATACATACATACACACATACGTACATACATACGTACATACATACGTACATACATACGTATGTACATACATACATACATACATACATACACACACACATACATACATACACACATACATACATACATACATACATACATACATACATATGTACATACATACATACATACATACACACACACACGGAGAGACAAACGCTGCAAACACAGGAACCAAACATCCAAGCCGTAAAAAAATAGTTTGTTCAATCACGAATTTGCCAGTTCAAAAATCTTCTTTGCGAAATGGAGAAGAGGAAGAAGCGCTAATGTTGGGATTATTCACACAGCAGTTTAAACGGAAACATTTATTATTCTACGACAGTAGAAACCCTGTAGAAGGACACGGAACGAGCATACAAAATTAAACATAAAGTTGTGCTATTTTGCGAAGCAATATAAACATATATAAAACTACACAGAATGAACAAACCAACAACAACAACCACAGCCACAGCATCTTATCTTACTGTAATTCACCAAATGTCCGTCTGTCCGTTCGAAGGAACCGCAAAAACGGCTCAACTGATCGCAACGATATTTTCGGTGGGTAATTCTAGGATCTCCTGGAGTAAAATGGGGTATATTGTTTTCCAAGTTTTCCAATTTTCCAGTTTTTCCAAACACGATGGAATAATATTTACCGATATGAACAGTGATGTGGCTTTTATTTAAATTCAACAAATGCTGTTTAGATTTTGATGAGAATTACGAACCTGCAGCGAATCCGGAAGTGGAAAGATGACCGCAATACGCGGGTTTGATAATATCCCAATACAACCGTCATTTAATCGTCATGTTTCATCGTTAAACGTTAATCGTGTTAATCGTTTTGTTAAAGTATCAATTGATGATTGGAATTGAGTGAATACAATTACGATTTTGAATTCGTAATTGTATTCACCCAACCTTACGGAACTTCACATCAGGATTTAAATATTTGTTTACGTCACGAATGTTGTTAAAAGTTTATTTTTTATATTAATGTTATTTAATTTGTGATTGGAGTTATGCTGTTTGTTAATGAAAAAAAGAGATATCGAGTTCAAGTGAATGATAGAATGCCGTGATGGTTTCTACTTTCTAAACGTGAAATTCGCGGATCGCCATATGCAGATTCGCCATGGACTGGGTGCAGAACAAACGTACCTGTTTGTTTGTGTACGGGTACGTTTTTCGTGGAAGTCCTTCACAAACTTGCTGTCCATGTCTTATATGCGACTGAAGGTGCTTCATTAATGTGGAATTTATTGGTTTCATGCTTTAGCATTCGCCGTTTCTGCATTGTTTGTTGGCTTCTGGCCCCCCACCCTGTGTAGCACGGGTACTTCGCTCGTGATAACAATCGAGTGTTAAAAAAGATGCTTATTTTCATTTGTTTTCCTTGATGTGTTTCACGCGTTTTGTTTGTGTTTCACACTGAATGGAAAACGTAAAGGTAGAACATGCAGATTGTGATACAGGACAGGTTCAACGATATGGCCGGCCTGAACGGCAAAGGAATCAAAATGGCGGTGTGTGGAGTCAGCCGTCATACCGCCGTAATGACATGACATCACCCCTGTAATGTGACCAGATCCTCAGCTCTGATTGGTGTACGTTTGAGGAGACAGACATACATACACACACACATACATACACACATACATACATACAGACATACATACATACATACATACATACATATGGACAGACAAACACTCTTCTAGACGGCTTTGCCCTGTGGGCTACACCATAAAAATGTCGACTATTTGAGCAGCCTGATGTTCTGTCGTTTCTATTCCCTTCTCTCTTGGTGGTCGTACACCATTTCTAAGAAGTAGTCAGTAGGATCCTACACCAACTATGGTGTTCACAGTGGAAGAAAAACTGAAAATCGTCTTCAGTTGTCCTATAATAGCCGCTAAAAAGTGTCTTGGGAGTCTAATATGTCGTTGGTGCTCTCAATTGGGTCTTAAAGGTCTGAAGTGTATTTAGGGTATCAAGGGTATTTGGGGTCTAAAGGATCTTAAAGGGACTTAAAGGGTCTTGGGGGTCTTAAGGGTGTACATGGTATGCAGGGTCTTTGGGGTCTAAAGCATCATCGGGGTCTTCAGATTATTTGGGGTTCTTCATCGCTTGTTCCGCTTACCGAGCGGCTTGTAAAGCTTGATACGGAACGACTGGCTTAGAAAGCGATAGCAAGCAGCTGGTTAACGGAACACACCGCTGCTGATCTTATACTGTTTGTGGGGTTCGAACATTGTCAGATGTTAAAATTTCACCAATTCAATCACCATTAATACAAAACCTTATAACGGGGATGAGGAGGGGGGCAATTTAAAATGCACTGCCAGGAACCTCCGCCAACCCCACCCCTCCATGACCATTTGTGTTGTTTTGTTGAGATGGGATAAACGCTTCATGTTAATTGGAAGCCCCACCATTAGTGGGAGGTCACACCTTGGTGGGCGGTTCCACGAAAAAGACAAAAACAGTGTTGAGCTTTTCCATCGACTCGACAAGCTCGAGTGAAACCGGAAACATCACAAGGATTCAAGTTTATTTGGTGTTAAATCGAGTTTATTTGGTGAGTTAAATCAAGTTTATTTGGTGAGTTAAATCAAGTTTATTTGGTGAGTTAAATCAAGTTTATTTGGTGAGTTAAATCAAGTTTATTTGGTGAGTTAAATCGAGTTTATTTGGTGAGTTAAATCGAGTTTATTTGGTGAGTTAAATCGAGTTTATTTGGTGAGTTAAATCGAGTTTATTTGGTGAGTTAAATCGAGTTTATTTGGTGAGTTAAATCGAGTTTATTTGGTGAGTTAAATCAAGTTTATTTGGTGAGTTAGTTTATTTGGTAAGTCAAATCAAGTTTATTTGGTGAGTTAAATCGTGTTTATTTGGTGAGTTAAATCAAGTTTATTTGGTGAGTTAAATCGAGTTTATTTGGTGAGTTAAATCGTGTTTATTTGGTGAGTTAAATCAAGTTTATTTGGTGAGTTAAATCGAGTTTATTTGGTGAGTTAAATCGAGTTTATTTGGTGAGTTAAATCAAGTTTATTTGGTGAGTTAAATCAAGTTTATTTGGTGAGTTAAATCGAGTTTATTTGGTGAGTTAAATCGAGTTTATTTGGTGAGTTAAATCAAGTTTATTTGGTGAGTTAGTTTATTTGGTGAGTTAAATCGAGTTTATTTGGTGAGTTAAATCAAGTTTATTTGGTGAGTTATATCGAGTTTATTTGGTGTTAAATCGAGTTTATTTGCTGAGTTAGTTTATTTGGTGAGTTAAATCAAGTTTATTTGGTGATTTAATCAAGTTTATTTGGTGAGTTAAAGCGAGTTTATTTGGTGAGTAAAGTTGAAAACATATTATTTTGCAGAGACGTCATTGTTATTAATCCCAATTTTGTGGAGAACTTCTTCCTTGCAGTAAGTGTATCCACCCTGAGAAGGTAATGACGTCGTTCTCGGAACGTTGTTCACTTCCCCGAATGACGTCACTGCGTTAACGAATGACGTCACTTCGTTAACGTATGACGTCACTTCGTTAACGTATGACGTCACTGAATAAGGCGTTCACTTCCTGGACCGGTTCCGTAACCACAGGAAAGTTTATCCGGTTATAGATTTTATTCCTTTGAAGGACGAAAACGTTTTGTTTCTTCCTTTGTACATCTTTTGTCTTTGTTGGTGAAGCCTCAGCCTTCAGTACACACCTGATAGTGATACGGTGAGTCCGATGCACACGCACACCAACAACGCACCACGAACACCGACCACGCACTTGTGTGTAGAACAGGTAATGTACCTATTTTTATCATGTTACCAGGTAAGTCAAAGAATGCAGACTGAGACTAGAACGGCATTCAGGAGAGAGCACGTACCTCCACCTGGTTAGCCATATCACTCAATGGTGAAGAATCACTGGATAAATCAAATAATTCTCATATCCAAATCCATATTCAGATCTTCACCAAAATCGAATCTGTTTGTCCTTGTCAGACACCCAACCTGTCCACCAAGTTTCGTACAAATCCGTCCACAACTTTTTGAGATATCGTGCTATATATGTGGGGTTTTTTTTCTTTCTCGATCTCTCTGTGGACATGGTGAAGAATCATGAAAAAGTTCCCAGATCCGGATCCGGAATTCAAATCTTCACCAAAATTGAATTACCTCTTCCTTGTCACGTACCCAACCTGCTCACCAAATTCCATCCAAATCAGTCCACAACTTTTTGAGATGTCGTGTTCACAAATACCTTCGGTGGTGGAGGTAATGGAGGAGGCACCAAGGGTTTTATAAGGAAAGATAAAGACTGTTTTCATCTTTTCCTTATCAACTGCATGAACTGTTTTTATTATTATTATTGTATACACAGTCGAGGCTCGTGTAAGAGCTAGTACGAGTACTCTGAACGGATCCGACCGCATCAGGACAAAAGGGACAGGAGAGAGAGGTAAGGGGGGAACCGCAAACAGCTGAGTTGAGGGAAAAAATGGAGGGAGACTTGGACAAACAATAGGGTGGTGGGAATGGGGGATAGGAGAGTATGCACAGGGTGGACAATATGGATAAAAGAGGGAAATTTGGAAGGACGAGGGATTGGGGTGTAGAGGCGGTCATTCAGGGTAGAAAAGTTAATGGTTTTGGAATGGGGGGATGATCTGAGGTGGTGGTGAACGGTTGTTGGGGAATAAGATTGAAGAGGATGTGGGAGTTTGTTCCACAGGTGGTGGGGGGGGGGGGGGGGGGAGAAAGGAGGGGAGTGGGGGGGGGTATAGGGAGGGGAGGGGGGGGTATAGGGAGGGGAGGGGGGGGGGGGGAGAAGAGGAACAAATGAGTGGAGGTGAGCAGTGATCCTGGATTTCGGTTGTTTCACCAGAAGGGGGTTGGTGGTGGACCATGTGAGACGTGCAGAAACCTGGGAAGGGGGTTGGAGGTGGGAAAAAGCACATATAGAGCACAAGGTGCAAGACCAGAACCGAGGCGGTAGAAGAGAGAGAGACCCCCGATCTGTCTGCAATGTCGGAGTGATAACCCCAAAGACTCCGCTTAATTGTAGGAGATTCCAGTAATCTTATAGGTCTTGGTTTCCATGGCGACAAGCTGAGAAAGGTGTGATGCAGAGGAGCCAGCCCAGAGGGGAGCACAATACTCCATGAAGCTGCGGATGAAGGCCTTGAGGTGGATCGGAGTTCAGGTGTGCCAAGGAAGGACTTTGAACGACAGAGAATGTTCATTTAGCGGCTGGTTTTGGAGGCCGACTTTGAAATGTGATTTGCCCAAGAAAGATCCTGATAGTGAGACACAGGACTTTGAATAATTGAACTTCCTCCAGATGATTGTTAAGAAAGTAGATCGGAGGGTTTGACAGATTGTAGAGAGAGAGAGAGATAGATAGATAGATAGAGATAGATAGATATAGACAGATAGATATAGAGAGATAGATATAGACAGATAGATATAGACAGATAGATATAGACAGATAGATATAGACAGATAGATATAGAGAGATAGATATAGACAGATAGATATAGACAGATAGATATAGACAGATAGATATAGACAGATAGATATAGAGAGATATATATAGAGAGATAGATAGATATAGACAAATAGATAGATATAGAGAGATAGATAGATATAGAGAGATAGATAGATATAGAGAGATAGATAGATATAGAGAGATAGATAGATATAGAGAGATAGATAGATATAGAGAGATAGATAGATATAGAGAGATAGATAGATATAGAGAGATAGATAGATATAGAGAGATAGATAGATATAGAGAGATAGATAGATATAGAGAGATAGATATAGAGAGATAGATATAGAGAGATAGATATAGAGAGATAGATATAGAGAGATAGATAGAGAGAGATAGATATAGGGAGATAGATATAGAGAGATAGATATAGACAGATAGATATAGACAGATAGATATAGACAGATAGATATAGACAGATAGATATAGACAGATAGATATAGAGAGATAGATATAGAGAGATAGATAGATATAGACAAATAGATAGATATAGACAAATAGATAGATATAGAGAGATAGATATATATAGAGAGATAGATAGATATAGAGAGATAGATAGATATAGAGAGATAGATAGATATAGAGAGATAGATAGATATAGAGAGATAGATAGATATAGAGAGATAGATAGATAGATATAGAGAGATAGATAGATATAGAGAGATAGATAGATATAGAGAGATAGATAGATAGATATAGAGAGATAGATAGATATAGAGAGATAGATAGATATAGAGAGATAGATAGATATAGAGAGATAGATAGATATAGAGAGATAGATAGATATAGAGAGATAGATAGATATAGAGAGATAGATAGATATAGAGAGATAGATAGATATAGAGAGATAGATAGATATAGAGAGATAGATAGATATAGAGAGATAGATAGATATAGAGAGATAGATAGATATAGAGAGATAGATAGATATAGAGAGATAGATAGATATAGAGAGATAGATAGATATAGAGAGATAGATAGATATAGAGAGATAGATAGATATAGAGAGATAGATAGATATGGAGAGATAGATAGATATAGAGAGATAGATAGATATAGAGAGATAGATAGATATAGAGAGATAGATAGATATAGAGAGATAGATAGATATAGAGAGATAGATAGATATAGAGAGATAGATAGATATAGAGAGATAGATAGATATAGAGAGATAGATAGATATAGAGAGATAGATAGATATAGAGAGATAGATAGATATAGAGAGATAGATAGATATAGAGAGATAGATAGATATAGAGAGATAGATAGATATAGAGAGATAGATAGATATAGAGAGATAGATAGATATAGAGAGATAGATAGATATAGAGAGATAGAAATAGAGAGATAGATATAGAGAGATAGATATAGAGAGATAGATATAGAGAGATAGATATAGAGAGATAGATATAGAGAGATAGATAGATATAGAGAGATAGATAGAAATAGATCGATAGATAGATATAGATAGATATAGATATAGAGAGATAGATAGATAGATATAGAGGGATAGATAGATAGATAGATATAGAGAGATAGATAGATAGATTGATATAGAGAGATAGATAGATAGATATAGAGAGATAGATAGATAGATAGATATAGAGAGATAGATAGATAGATAGATAGATATAGATAGATTGATATAGAGAGATAGATAGATAGATATTCATTCCAAGTGTTTGACCACCTTATCATTTTGTCAAGGTCTGAAGAGAGGGAAATGGCTGCAGCCTGCCTGTATGAGGGATGTCACGGCAGAAGATGGAATCATCAGCAAATAGATATAGAGGATTTTCTAGATCTCGAGGGTCAGATAGATCATTGATGAAGATCAGGAATAGGACTGGGCCTGTCGATATAATTAAAGCAGTTAAATTTGGTCTCAAATGAAATATCCATTTTAATCTTTGTTTACAAACCTGGGGAGACCAATGTTGGTGATCCGAAAGAAGCCCGCCCTGACAGGACACCAGAGGATATTTGGAATAACAGGCTTGAAGAGATGCAAGACATGACATGACCAAAGACTTGACCTCACATATCATCACATGACAGCTTCAGTTATCACCCTCGAGTGTCGTTCAACAGGACCATTTCATGTACTGCTTCGGGTGACGAAGGTTGTTCACACTTGATCACCAATGCAATGTCCAAGTGGTCAGTTTCATCCCTCTGAAGGACCAATACATATTTGATGTGTACGTTGTGATAAAAGACTTGGCACACTTGTAATCCTCTTGTATGAAAAGGCCTCGCCCTCCTCTTTGTATTTAAAATGTCATTAGCTCTGTTTGTTGTTAACAAGAAGAGAGATGTTTGTTTAATTTGATGCATCTGTGTTTGTAATATTTGGATAAATAAGAAACTCGGACACATGAGAACATTTATCCCATCATGTCCGTTCTCTACCATCACATTAATGAATGGTTTGTTTGAAATTACACTTGGTACTTATGAGGGTAGATTGCATGCAATCACATAATCACAGAATAATAGAAAGCACAGAATCATTCCAGGATTGGTCTCCTATTTTTCCTGCCCCCGGTATCAAATCAGCCTGGGAATTCTTCCAGAGGAAGCTACTCTATCTTGTGCACAGATCCATCCCATCTCGTCTTCAGTTGTCCTATAATAGCCGCCCATGGGACACAAAATCCTGTGGCGAGGCAGTTGCTCTGAAACAGCTTCCCTTCTCTTGCTGGAAAGCAAACCTAACTGGAGGCAATCTCCGATCATTCCACAAAGCCCACAACATGTGTGCGTCCACTCTCAGGAGAGACAGAGAACAACATCTGTCCAACCTCAGGAATGAACTTTCAAACTTATCTCCCTCCTCTAAAACCTGGTCGCACTTTATTAAGTCTGTCTCCAGATTATGTTCCCGATTCCTCACTTCCCTCTCCTGAAATGGCACCATGGCCGACTCCACTCATGAGAAGGCTGAATGCCTCAATTCTGTGAAGCTTATTGTGTCCGCAACCACTCGTTTTCTGTATGTACCCACCCTCCCCAGTTCAGTCTGACTGTTCCTGGACTCATTATGTGCATTTCGGACCTGTGAATATTGAGGTTTCTCGCAACCCTTGACTGATTTTGAAACAAGACTGGATGGCATCAGCTCACGTGTCCTAAAAACGGACTTTTCTGCTCTTGCACTTCCTTTTTCTGCCCCTTTCACCCTCTCATTTGCTGTCGGTCATCTTCCATCTGCTTGGAAATCGGCCAACATCACCACATTACATAAAAAGGTGCAAAATCTGAAACACCTTAACTCCAGACCGATCAGCTTCACCATCAACCTCATTTTGGTGAAAGTCACAAAATCCAAAATCTTCAATCTCATTCTCCCATTCAGGTTTTCAAGATAGTTGTTCACCACCATCTCAGATCATCCCACATAAGCAACGGCAATCTTTTCTGCCCTCGATATTTAGATCCTTTATGTTCTGTTCCATCCTGATCCATTCTGTGTTGTTCCTTTTACATGAGCCTTGACTTTCTCTTCAAAAAGAGGAACTGACAGCCGAAGGCTCCTCACTGCCATGGGCTTTGCCACGGAACGATGGCGCGCCTGTTGTCAGCGAGGAGCCGCTATGATGGGCAAAAGTCTTTTTTTTTTTTTTTACAATAATTCCATCTCTTTGAGATTATCAACTTATGCTCATTGGCTTGGGGAGTGGGGAGTGGGGAGAGGAGGAGGAGGAGGAGGAGGAGGTGATGCTAGAGGTTGGGGAGGGAAGGAACATCACCAGGATGATTGCTTTTCATGTGGATTGGTTGGGTTGTGTCTTGTTTTCTAAGTTAACAACTGAGTATTGTTTAAGATTTGCTAATGCTGTCTCTTTTGTAACCACTATCTGACCAGCAGGTTCCATCTCTCTCTTCCTGGGGAAATGGCGTCTTCTTATATCGAAGATAGCTCCAATGAGCTCACATGTGCTATCTGTTTGCAACTGTTTGAAGAGCCAGTTTCACTGCATTGCGGACACTCATTTTGTTCTTCCTGTCTCGAGAATTATTGGGAAAGCAGAGAAGAATCCACTGCCTGTCTTTGTCCAAATTGTCGTGAGGTTTTTCCTCAAAAACCAAAACTCCATAAGAATGTGATCCTTGCAAGGTTGGTAGAACAGATGAAGCTGAGAGAAGGTGAAGGTAGTCACTGTGTTGGGGGTCAAGCTGAGGGAAAGGATTGTGAAGGTGATGATGTCACAGTGAATGTGGGAGGCTGTGAGAGTCACTGTGAGGTGTCTAATGAAGGGGCAGCCATGCGGTGTGTACCATATGAGACCCTGTGCTGTGAGAGACACGTGAAGCCCCCTAAACACAAAGGGCACAAACCTTTGGAGCCGGAAATGAAAGTGGAAGATCCTGGAAGTACCGAGCATGGGAACTCGATCCACTTCTACTGCAAGGACGATGAGACCTTGGTGTCTCTGATGTGTAAAGCTGAACATCAGGACCATGAAGTTGTACCTGTGGAGGTGGCTCTTGCCGAATTCAAGGTATCTGAATCGGTTCAAAAATATTTTTCTCATTTCTGTGTAATTTGCTAAGGAATTGGTTTTGGCTTTTAATGAAATATATGAACGAATTGGTTACCCTCCTTGTTTTAAAAAGACAGTCAACAATAATCATTTGAAATAACCGGCCGAGACTGCAACCATTGTCCCACATAGGTGTTGAGGCAGCAATGTAACCTGGTGTTGAGGACTCTCAAAGAAGAGCAGACCACTTGCTACCCGCAGTCCAGGAATGAATTCGTAATTTGATTGTTACCAGTGATAACTCGCCGACATTTTAGAAAGGACAGTGTGGGAACTTTAACATCCACCAACTAATAAGACCAGAGAGGACACCCAGTTTCAACGTCTATGTAAGGGACGGCAGACACATTGAGGTAATGCCCGGGCGTTAGGGTGCACACGGTGCCCCTTTAAATATATATATTTATAGAATCAATCTGTCCCTGGTCTCATTGTATTCCTATACCGAAATAAGAAAGCCAGGCAAACTTTCAAGAAGATTGGAAACTATTTATGTGTCCCACCACTGCTTTGAATATTCACTGGCGAAAACAAATAAACGGCAATAAACGCTTACAGAAATAGGTGGTATACATACAAAGGACACATGTAGGGATTTATTTTGTTAGCAAACATCGACAGAAAATATTAATGCATGACAGACATAGTTCAGATATTGATATAAAGTACATTTTATATTCCTTCACAAGTTCACACATGTATTCAACAATGTATTAATTTAACATAATGGCCAATTTGGCTAACATTCACAAAACAGAAAGGCAACAAACTCATGAATCAGCTGCTTATGACTTTTTGTCCAACAATGTCTTTATTGTCCCTGACTTTTATCATCTGGTTCAGTTGTCCTTTTTCTCAGATTGGGCCTCATCTTTCTGTTCTCTTCAACAACTTGGAGAACATTCTGATAGTGCTCTTCACCGCGAGCAGCTGCCAAGAAGTCGGAGCTCAGCTTCACGCCTCGTTCTGCTGAATCATTCACTGCATTGATTGCTCCAACATTGATCAAGGCATTCTTGTAGATTTCTGATTCAGGCCACTCGGAAACATCCAGGGACAGGAACCCTGCTTCCAGCTTCAGAACATGGAAGAAAAACCATGAATCTTCGGTGACAAAGTCAGCAAGTTTTGAGCCGAGATTGACTTCTGTTGGGAACCTTGGTTTGCCGAAGCCTGTTCCGAAACGATTCTCAGGAAGCTGGCACGGTGCGTCAGGTCTTTTTTGGAGCAGTTGGTCTGCAAGTAGGCGACACTCATGAGCTGGGGTGTTACTGCTGAATAGTGCCAGTGGTATTAGTTCTCCGGTAAGGTACCACAGGTGTCGACTGAACGCCTTCAGTGCGCTACTGGCCACTATGGTGTTGAGTTCCTGATACCGTAGCAGCTTCTTGTGCAGGAGGAGGTCATTCCAGGGCGCATCTACACTGATGGAGCATTGCATCCACCAAGTGGAATAGACGAGTGTTGCAAAGGTGACGAATTATCTGAGCTTCTTTCCCTGGTGCTTGGCTGTTATTGTTCCAGATGGGAGATCCTGGATTTGTGTCTCAAACAGGCAGATTTTCAAACAGTAGATCAATTTCACCAGCCACCTAGCTTCGTGTAAGGCACCAGGACGCTGAAATGTTGTAGTAGGGTAGTCAGGATCGAGATAGACTGCACACAGCTGTATAAATTATTTGTAGTCGTCCCGTTTCTGGTCAACTTGTGATGTCACTAGTTGCAAGGTTTCTGCACGCCATTCATCAATTAGATCTTTACCTTCCTCAGGAAATGACGCTAACTGTATTCGGTGCAGTGGCTGATCGCTCTCATGGGGAACCAAGTTCCAATTTTTCCTGAGACGAGTGAACAGCATGACATCTGGAGACTTGGATGTCTCGATCTTGAGATCCTCAAACACGTGCGTAAGAATGACTTCTCCTACATGATGCCGACAACCAGACCACAAAAGTGGATGTTCTAGGGTTTCCTGTATCTGAATGCATTCTGCGGACACATGCCCTGTGTTGCTAGCGGTCGTATCAAACACCATGTTGCAAATGGAGTCTGTGCAGTTCCAACTGCACAGCAAATAAAATGTGAGCTTTGAAATGATTTCTCCAGATTTTTTATCAGTTCCAGGTTTGTAAGCAGGCACACCAAGAACCTTGATGTCTGTCACATCTCCAACCACCACAGTCAGCCGCTCCTCATTTTCATATTTATTTGTGAGCGAGGGAAGCAGCTTGCCATCCCAGTGAAGAGAAGCAAACTGTGGAACATCCCACTTCTGGTAACTTTCAGCTATTTGCTTTCCGATTTCTCATCTGGATTTATCAGCCACAGCATACGATGTATATACTTTGGACACATCCCCTCCAGCTTCCTGGACGAATGCCTCAGTGAAAGCAGCCTGTTGTGATGGAGTCATCTTCATTCTGGTAGCAAGTGCAACCATTTTGGGGGATTTCATGATGTTATGAGGTATGAAAGCCTCTGTCCCAGAATGTACCACTCGTCTGTGCTTTCTTCTCAGATGTGTATCCATAGAGGTTCCTGGCAAGAGATCCACTCCATCCTCGGTGTCACCAGGATCAGTATCAGAACTGCTCTCAAATGTTGCTGTAGCAGTTAACTCCGCCATCTCAGCTTCTGCCTTTTCTTGCCTTCGTCTGTCCAGAAGCTTGCGTTGTTCTGATCTGTTTCTGTTTCGCGAGGGAAGCGTCAAAACCTCCAAAGCTAGCAATACGATCTGTCTTCATGGACTGCAGGAATTTGATGTCCTCAGGAGTTTTCATTTTCTCTACAGCATCAAGCGGCCAGAGTGGGAATGTTTTGGAAAGATCCTGCTCATGTTCATGGACCTTGCTCAAAACAGTTGGCATGTCACGGCGACTTTTGGGGATTTGTCTTAGTTTGGAGTTCTCATCGTGCAGCTTCAAGATCTTTTCACATGCTTTGCGATCACATATCAAAGGAACGTTTGCTTTCTCATAAAAAGGCTGAATCTTTGCAAGCACCAGCTTGGAACAATCCCACTTCGTTTTGTTGGTAGAATATCCATCCTGTATATGGAATGTCAGACACCGAAGGACCTGTAGTGCTGTAGGCAAGCGAGATCCAGTTATTTCTGAATCAACGTCCGTGATCGATTGACCTTGTGCAAATATCTCAGAAGAGTTTCTTGTTTTCATTCTACTAGATCCTGCTGCAGTTGCTGGCGAGCCTGGCATAGATTCATGCTGGAGTTCATCAGTTGAGCAGATATCAAGAACACCAGCATCTTGTGATGATTTATCCTCCTCCATAATATTTCCTCTCTGCTAGTAATTCTGGCAGCGCACACAAACATATCACAAATGTGTGTCAATATCTACAACTGGGTAATAGCATCTGTGTCATGACAGGCCAAAGGCAAACATGTCAGCTACATCAGGATCAGTTCCTGCATAATGCATATACTTGCTACAGAGCAGATCAGTCAATCAGCTCATATTGTGACTGCATTGTTATGTCTAGACAATGTCTAGACTGTGCATGTCTAAAAATAGCCCGAATCTAGCAGCAGTTTCCATGGCAACTGTCTGGACATTTCATCCCTGGCATTTCTATTTACAACTTTACACAGGTAAATCAATTCACAATGAACTCTCAAGAAAAAACAACAACAAATAATGATACTAGTGCTGGAATTAAAGACAGCCTATTTACCATAATATTGTTATAATGGCGGCTTATGGCCATTTTTGTGGAAATATTCAAGTGAATGGTGGGACACATAAATAGAGTCCAATTTTCATAAAAATTGACTAGGACTATTATTTTAATGATTGGAACAAAATAAAAACAGGGACTGGGCAATATGCTCAAATGGGGGCACCGTGTGCACCCTACCGGGCGTGTATGTCGGAATACACTCCTCGTGTAACATCTTTCTCGTTTATAATGGTGGATTGTAGTTTATGGATACAAGAGTGTGGGGTTTAGCTTATTTCCATATTTATCCAATCATATTCACAAATCAATATTTAAACCCAAATTCTCTTAACCACATGATGTGCTTCCTTCACAGATCAACATAAGTGTCTTGTCATGCTAATGTCTGTCATTAATTCAGCACAGTCTCGCCAGCCTGGTGTTGGCTTAGCGGTGAGGGTGCCAGCTTGGGATCCGAGGATCCTCGTTTCGAATCCCGGTCGATCGTTGAGTTAACGCGAGGGAGGTTGATTCAGCCTGTCATCCTTCTGAGGTCGGAAAATTGAGTACCAGTTCACTGGTAATTCCCTGTGTGTCGCAAGAGGCGACCAACAGGGTTGGCGGCAGGAAGGGCATCCGGCCATAAAACATTGCTTCAAAAAGGGGACCACGGTTGCCAAAAAAAGGCCAACCCCCGCTCTGCGGAGGAAAATGGCCTCGAAAGGTGGTTAACTTTTCTTCTCGCCAGCAATCCTCCTGCCAGGTGATGTTTCCAGAATCCACATTTGAGTTCATGTTCCTCTTTTCTGTTTTCATCCTGCATCGGCGTCATTTAAATCAAGGACATTTTTCCAGGTTCAACTCGTAATCTACAATCATTGTGATATTTCTCACAAATGTATTTCAAGTCGATATTTAAAATGATTGTAAAATATTTAATTTCCATTTTAATTTTGCTTTTTTATTTTGTTAACTGAAGTTTCTTTAATCCATGCAGGGAATTTTGGCTGCAAAGTATCCTCCTCTCGTTGAGTCGATAAAGCAAGTTGGGTCCCAGATTCAGCAGGTGCATCAAGAGGTTCGGGATACACAGGTAAAGGACATCAATGATTGGCTATCATTATAATTAAATGAAAATATAACATGGAAAAACATTACAATCTGCATTTTAAGAGATTATCTTTTTCGTATATTTACATTAATTGTGAAACAAGATTGAGGCTTATTGGAATTTTTTTTTACATTATAACAAATTAAAATTGGACAAAACAATAAAAAGAGAATCAAGATGGATGGGAATAAAATAAAATAACATTCCAGGTGATTGCAGAAACAATTACATCGAGATGTTTATAAGAGACTTTAAATCCTTACTGTTTGTTCTTAGGAAGATGTTTTCATGTTTTCTTTCAACTTGCATTCATATTTCAGACCCATACTTTTTGATTCAATAATATATCAAAAATTGTCTCGTTAATACGAATCTGGACTTGGGAAATGTTGAAACCCCGTGGTTTGGTGGAACTGACCAGCATTGCAGCCGGGAGTGTTTCCATTTCTGCTTTATTTTTATGGCATAGCCCATATAGTGGGGGGGCCTATGTAATCAATTTCAAGTTCATGTGCAGTTCATGTTAATTTTGGGCAACCACTATAAATGTATTTTACTGGGTCCTACTAATCGGAAAAATGATGTCGCCATTTTTTTTCCTGTTGACCTTTAGTGACGTTGACTCAAGGTCAAAGTTCAAACGTCATTACAGTGACCATACTTCATTCAAAGTATATCGACCTTGGTACCAAAATGTGGCAAATTTCACAAGAAACATTGATTATGACATTTGTTTTGTCATTTGCCCTCAGATGTTTGCAATATGCAAATTAATAAGCAAATGACCTAATTAGAGAAAAAATATGCATAATTAACATATAGTCTTCACCATGCCCCCCCCCCCTCTCTCTTCCTCTCATCCGATGCTCCCCCATTAGTTCGAACCTTGAGGCTTGGTTCTCTCCAGGCATCAAAAGTGAAGTTATTTTTCCATTCGTGTGTTTGTCAAATTTCCACTCGTTATTTCATCGTCTATGCGTTATTGTTTGTTTATAGTTAGTTTTGGTTTGAATTTTCCTGTAACGCGTAATTAATTAATCGTGTTCTGTTTGCTCTGTGTGTGCGGCCTTGTACCCTGAGGCGACCCCCGTCGGTGGTTAACTTAAGTTCCTTACTTCATGTTTTGCTTGGTTCTTAGATTTTTTCCCTTCTCCCCCGAACATATACTCTTTGTCTAACGTTTTATATCTCTCCCCCACCCCCAAAAAACACAAACAAACAAAAAAACCCAAAAACATTTATTTCCTTTTCTCCACGTTTGCTGTTTTCGTGTGCTTCTGTCCACGTGCGCTGTCTCACCCCGCCCCCATTATCTCCTTGCCTTACACCTTTTGCCCTGTTCACGTGACTCGTGGTTGTCCATCTAAGCCCTCTCCCCATTGGTACTTTGTGAATATAATATTGTTCTTCATGGTTCTGTTTAAATATTATTTAAATATGTTGAAACTTTCCCCTGCAGTGTTTTATTCAGTGGTATATTACAACACGCTGTTTTTCTTCCTATTTAAAAGGCTTTTTTCAATTTCCTCTCCAACTCATTCCACTTCAAAAAAAATAATAATTCAATCTCTTATAATTCTTCCTCGCTGCGTGTTCTAAATTCACATTCATTCCACCCCTCCTCCATCCTTAATCGGATCGCTAAATTGAAAATCTCAATAAACCCAATTTGTTATCAATGTTCGTCTTTCATTAATCATCCACTTTCTAAACTCCCCCCCCTTGCCCCTCCACTCCTAAACTCCCCCCTTGCCCCTCCCCTTCAAATCTCCCCCCCCCCCATACCATTCCTCTCCAATTCTCTCCCCTCCCCCCTCCTCAAAGCCACCTCCTCCCCACTTCGTCTCCCTTCTATCTCATACCTTCACCTCCCCCAGTTCCCCCCCCCCTCAAACAACCCCTCACTGTGCCTCATCCCATCAGCATCAAACCTTTCGTCCTCCTCATCCTTCCCTTTCTTGTAACTCTTCTGTAATCTCTGACACACTATCAATTGCTCTCCCTACCTCCCCCTCTCATCCTTCATTAGACCCTACCCCTCCCTTGTCCTACACCCGATGCTCCCCCTCTCTCCTCTTTAACGGTATGGACCTTAAACATCCGGGGCCTTCGCTCAAACATGATTGATCTCTCCATTCAGGTTGCTTCTGACAATCCAGACTTAATCTGCTTAGCAGAAACTTTCCTTCTTCAAGATGTCTCTGATTCCTTAATATCTCTCCCGGGTTACTCCCTCCTCCGGTATGATAGACCTGAGCCTCGTCCTGGAGGTGGGGTTGCTATCTTTATCAAAAACTCTCTTCCTCACTCTCCTTGCACTGCACTCTCTCCACCCCACCACCAGGAGTACCTTTGGCTACGGCTTCCTCTCCGCTCCCACCTTTTGTTCATATGTGTTCATTATGTGTTCATACATTTCGCTGTCTGACAACATTGACCAACTTCTATCCACTCATCCCAACTCTCTCTTTCTCATATGTGGCGACTTCAACTGTCATCATGCCAGCTGGCTGGATGTAGGTTCCTCTCTCACCAGTCGTGGCACCTCAGCAAAGGACTTCTGCGACTCATTGGGACTGACACAATCTGTCAATTTCCCGACCCGGATCTCAGTCAATAGAATATCTTCTCCTCTAGACTTGGTTATGACAAGTCTATTTATTAGTTGGGTTATTTCCCGACCCGGATCTCAGTCAATAGAATATCTTCTCTTCTAGACAATGGACATCCGTCCATTGTTGAGACAGCAGAAGCAGCATGTCGAGAATAGAGTGGCCTACTCTGAATCCCTATTGATATAAGATCAAGCCATTGGAGAAGACGAAGGATTTAATGTCAGAAGTGATGATGGAATCCATGGAATCGTCTTGTCTGTAAGGCGAAGAAGTCTGACCATGTTACTCCCCTTCTTGAATCTTTACACTGGCTGCTTGTCTCTGCTCGTGTGCAATACAAAATTGGCACACTATGTTATAAATCATTGTGTGGAACGGGACCTCACTATCTCTCAGATTTGCTCACTCTCTATGAACCTCGGCGACGGCTTCGTTCAAGCGACGACTCTATGACCTTAGAGCCGCCGCGCACCAGCACCAAGTCGTTTGGCGAGAAATCCTTTTCCTTTGCTGCACCTCTGCTCTGGAATGACTTGCCTTCCTCTGTTCGACATGTTGACTCTCTTCCTGCCTTTAAAACCTCCCTCAAAACCTATCTGTTTCACAAGTCTTTTAAAGTCTAAGTCCTGTTTTCCCTTTGGTTTGAGGTGGGACAGAGATCGAGAGAATGTCTGTGTACATGTGCGGGGGAGGGAGGGGAGGAGGAGGGGGAGTACACATCTGTGGGTTTTGAATGGGGAGGGAGAGGAATAGGGCAAGAGTGAAGGTGTGTCTGTGTGTGTGTATGTTTGTGTGTGTGTGTGTGCGGTGTGTGTGCGTTCGCATGATAATGTAAAGCGCCATGAGGGTAGTTTACTCTGCTTGATGGGGCTATATAAGACTCCTTTATTATTATTATAATTATTATTATTATTAATAATAATAATAATACATTTATTTTAAATAGCGCTTTTCAAGAAGCTCAAAGACGCTTGCATTTTATTGCATATTATGATTATTATTATTATTATTATTATTATTATTATTATTATTAATATTATGACAAACTTCCCTGCAAATGTCTGCTGCTCTTCTTCTGCTCCAATTGGTTCTTCTGATCGTGTGCTTGTGTTACGTGCTCCTCCCCGACCCCCTGGTCACGGTGTACCTCCGAGCCCCGAGAGGAGCCACGGCAGAAAAATATGTTATTCTGTGTCCGAAACCAATAGTGAAACCACACCAAGGATTATCAACCAACCAATATTGTATTAAAAGCACACAAGAATAACGATACAACCAATGGCAATCAAAAGTACACTCGATACATTTTATGATGGTACCATCAGCTAAAGTAAGATGACTCACTGCTCTCCAAGTGAGTGAAAAAGGAACACTCCTCAATGTCTCTATAACTCAAAGGTGATCCCCTCCAGCGAGTGGATCGATCGAGATCGAATCGAGACCCGCACCCCGTTGATGCTGACGAGGCGTAAGCGTAGGCAAAGTGTAGCAAGTCACGTGGTCCAAAACCAAAGGCAAACTCGATGTGCACATTCACAGTTCAATCAGCGAACTGCAGCGTAATCTTCAAACGCAGCGTTTGCGCACACACATCCCCGACAGACGACAGGATGGTGAGAAAAGCTGACGCGTAGCAAAACCTTTTTCGGTGAACGAAGCGCGAGGGTCAAAATGGCCGACGGCTCTTACTTGAGACGAAGCGACCCGGCGAGGATTCTTCAGAATCTCCACGCCTAAACCTGACTACGTGGGTTTCTCAATCCTCCAGCGATAACACCTATCGCAGGAAATTCCTTTCAAGGAAACTCAAAGTTCACTCGCGACTTTCGTTCGATAACGCTCGCTACGGAGCTGGAAGCCACGCGTCTTGTCCGACTTCACTCGCCACCTTCTTCCTCTTCTTCCTCTTCTTCCTCCTCGTCGTCGTCCGGTTCCGGTTTAATTCAAAACATTAATTCTTTTTACCTTTTGAAAACGGTTCATAAACAATAAACCCATGGAAGACAATAATAGTACATAGAATCAGAAATATTTCAAGTGGAGGATAACCCCAACAACGGAAGTGACGAATCCGTTACACGTGTTAAAGTGGACATCTCTCTGGCCATTCTCAGAAAGCCTCCTCGGCGTCGACGAGTCTGGCATTTCACTCAGGCTGACTGGCACGGTCTTCAAGCAGCCATCAATCATCTGGACTGGTCTCCCATCTCCACTGCCTCTGACATCAATTCTTCCTGGGAATTCTTCCAAAGCAAACTGCTCTCTCTCGTGCACAGATTTATCCCATCTCGTCTTCAGTTGTCTTACCCTTCCTCCCGTCCATGGTACACTGAATCTTGTGGTGAGGCAGTTGCCCTGAAACAACTTGCCTTTGCCTCTTGGAAGGCAAATCCAACTGAAGGCAATCTCAGTTCCTTCCACCAAGCTCAAAACAAGTGAGTGTCTACCCTCTGGAGTGCCAGGAAGCACTATCTGTCCACACTCAAGAATGAACTCTCAAACCTGTCTCTTTCCTCCAAAACTGGTGGTGTCTGATCAAATCCATTTCTGGTATTTGTTCCCCCTCCATCCCCTCCCTTACCTCAAATGGCTACACAGTTGACACCGCACGTGACAAAGCCGAATGCCTCAACGCTGTGTTTGCCTCAAAATCTTGTGTCCCAAACCCAACTCTCTCTGTTCCCACCTTACCCAGTCGAACCCAACTGCTCCTGGACTCTGTGTCCTTCTCTCCTGATGAGGTGGAGATGTTTTTGTCAAACCTTGACTCTGATTCTGGGACCTGACGGCATCAGTCCACGGGTCCTAAAATCCTGCTCTGCCGCTCGATCTCACCCTCTCTGTTCTTTTCACCCTCTCTTTTGCTCAAGGTCATCTGCCAGCATCTTGGAAATCAGCAAACATTACCACTTTACACAAAAAAGGTGCTAAAACAGATCCTAGCAACTACAGTCCAATCGGCCTGCTCCCAATTATCAGCAGTCATGGAATCCATCATTGCTTCGGATATCAAATCCTTCCTCTTCTCCAATGGCTTAATCTCCGATCATCAATTTGGATTCAGACCAGGTCATGCTACTCTGGACATGATGCTTTTGCTGTCAACAATGGATGGAGGTCCTCAATGCCAAACAGGAAATCAGAGCTCTCTCCCTTGACATATCACGTGCCTTTGATACGGTCTGGCACCCGGCTCTGCTCACCAAACTCTCCTGTGGTATCCATGGAAATCTCCACGCATGGCTTGTGGACTTCCTCTCTGGTCGTAGTCAACGTGTGGCCCTGAATGGATTATTTCTCATCTCCCCTTCCTGTTCAGGCTGGAGTTCCCCAAGGTAGTGTTCTGGGCCCTGTGCTTTTTCTGGTCTTCATCAATGATCTCTCCGACTCTCTGGAAAATCCTCTCTCTCTCTTTGCTGATGACTCCACTCTCTGCCGCTCCATTCCTCTTCCCTCAGATTGGCAGGCTGCAGCCTCCTCGCTCTCTGAAAAGCTGGACAAAATCAGACTGGTCAAACAAGTGGAACATGTCTTTCAATCCTGACAAATCTCACACTCTTACTATGTCTCTCCGAAAAGACCGACTGGACAACCCTCCCATCTACTTTCTCAACAATCCTCTCCAAGAAGTTCTGTTGCTCAAGCCTTTGGGTCTCACTATCTGCCATGATCTTTCCTGGGAAAACCACATTTCCAAGCTGGCCTCCAAAGCCAGTCGACGAATGGACATCCTCCGTCGTGCGAAGTCCTTCCTTGGCACACCTGAGCGCCTCACCGCATACAAGGCTTTCATCCGCAGCTCAATGGAATACTGTTCTCCCCTATGGGCCGATGTTCCTGCTTCACCCCTAGTTTGGCTTCACGCTGTTGAAACCAAAGCTTTCAGAATCATTGGAATCTCCCGTGATGAAGCTAACTCCGAGGGCCTTTCACTCACTCACCGCAGGCAGGTAGGTGGTCTTTCTGTCTTCTACCGACTCCTTTCCGGCCTTGCTCCCCCAGCTCTCTCTGTGCTCTGTCCCCCAAATATTCCTACAGGCCACACAAGATCTGCCAGCAACCCTCTTATGGTTAAACTGCCAAAATATAGGCTCTCTGCTCACCTTCACTCTTTCATTCCTCTTTTCTCCTGCCTCTGGAACAAACTCCCCCACTCCCTTCTATCCCACTCCTCCCTCCATGTCTCTAAAACAGCTGTTCACCACCATCTCTTATCTTCCCCCATCCAAAACCTTGATCTTTTCTACCCCCGCTAATTCATCCCAGATCCACCTTTTTGAAATTCCAACTTCTTTCCTGGAAGTCCTTGCAGTGTCCATATGTTTTATACTTCAAACCAACCGCCCCCCCCCTTTTCCCATGCCCCCCAAGCCCTCTCCCTCCCACAGATCTCTTGATGTCCCTGTTCTCAAATGTTGTGTTTCTGTCCTTCCCCCTCTTTCCCGATCTTGTCTTCCGCTCCTCTTATTATATGTTTTATGTGTCGGTTTGACTTTCTGTGTGATTAATGTTGGCTTTCACGAGCCTCGATCTGCTATTCAAAAAAAATACACGTAAATCCCATCACTTTGCATTGTTATTGAATGCCAATCATTAGTTACCATCTCAAATGTGTTCTGCTGGATCCTAAACTTGAAAAATATGTTGCTTATTGTTTTCTGTTGACATGTTTTTGATATTAACTGACCTTTGACATGTACTTGACTTTACTTCCCTTGACCCAAGGTGAAATGTCAAATGTCATTTTAACCATGTGATGCGATCAAGCAAAATCAGTCGGATGTCTGGAATATTGATTTTTGGATTCAAGTTCCCAATGCTTTTCCTTATACTGTTCATTCATCATGCTCATTTGCTCATGTTGGTTGGGTTTTTAGCCATTGTTCGTATTTTTTAATTTAAAGTCAAAGATGTCCAAATCACTTTGCTTGTTTGCGTCACATGGTTAAAATGACATTTGACATTTAACCTTGAGTCAAGATAAGTAAAGTCAAGTACATGTCAAAGGTCAGTTAATATCAATAACATGTCAACAGAAAACAATAAGCAACATATTTTTCCAGTTTAGGATCCAGCAGAACACATTTGAGATGGTAACTAATGATTGGCATTCAATAATAATGTGAATTGATGAGATTTACGTGTATGGTGAAGACTATATGTTAATTATGCATATTTTTTCTCTAATTAGGGCATTTGCTTATTAATTTGCATATTGCAAACATCTGAGAGAGCAAATGACAAAACAAATGTCATAATCAATGTTCCTTGCGAAATTTGCCACATTTTGGTACCAGGGTCGATATACTTTGAAGTATGGTCATTGTAATGACGTTTGAACTTTGACCTTGAGTCAAGGTCACTATACTAAAGGTTAATAGAAAAAAAATGGCGACATCATTTTTCCGATTAGTAGGACCCAGTGGAATACATTTATAGTGGTTGCCCAAAATTAACATGAACTGCACATGAACTTAAAGTTGAGTACGTAGCCCCCCCACCCCCCCCCCCCCCACTAATAAGGCAAAGCCGTCTAGAACGGTGTTTGTCTGTATATATGTATGTATGTATGTCCCCTCAAATGTACACCAATCGGAGCTGAGGATCTGGTCACATGACAGGGGTGTTGTGATGTCATTATGGCGTGACGCCGGACATGTCGTTGGACCTGTCATGCATCACAATCTGTATGCTCTACCTTCACGTTTTTCATTCAGTGTGAAACACAAACACGTGAAAATTAGAACGGCACTCAGTGGAGAGCATACCTCCGCCTGGTTGGCCATTTTACTCAATGGTGAAGAATCACTTCAAAAAGTATACCATCTTGATCCGGATCTTCACCAAAATTGAATCGATTCTTCCTTGTCACATACACAGCCTGTCCAACAAGTTTCGTTCAAATCCATCCATAACTTTTTGAGATATCCTGAGCCTCGATCAGATATTAAATCCCGACACATAACTTTTTGAGATATCCTGCGATGTATCGTTTTTGGCCCAATCTCCCAATGGGGAAGGCACTTAAAAAATTAAATAATTATCATATCCGAATCCATTCTCAGATCTTCACCAAAATCGAATCGAATCGTCCTTGTCAGACACCCAACTGGGCCACCAAGTTTTGTCAAATCCGTCCATAACTTTTTGAGATCCTATCTCCCAATGGTGAAGAGTCGCTTAAAAATTCTCGTAGCCGGATCCGAATCCGGATCTTTTCCAAAATCAAATCATTTTGTCCTTGTCACATACACTACATCTCTGCCAAATTTCGTCAGAATGCGTCCACAACGTTTTGAGATATTTTGTTCACAAACAGGCAGGGGTGAAAACATAGCCTCCATCCACCTTTGGTGGTGGAGGTAATAAGGTAAGGATCTTTTATAACACTCGATTATCGTGGCTGTGGTTCTTGTTGTTGATTGTGGGATCCTTCTGTGTAGTTTTATATTTTTATATATATTTTTTTTTACACACTCACCTAAGATAGGCTATGAGCCGAGGGTCGACCATGCTCAATCAGAGGGAGGATGGCTAACAGTTATTTTTGGCAAGGCCAAGGTCCCTAGTGCTGAAAAAAATGTGATAGCAGTGTGAAACTCTTAGCCGTATCTGTGTTATCATCACATTTGTCAGATCACCCATTTATCGCTTTTCGGGTCATTTTTCCCGCTTAAGATTTAGGGGGTGGGGTTAGTTTTTTGGCTCTCAAATAATATCACGTGTATATATCAGCTAGTGTGGTATATCAGGTAAAAGGTTATTGAATTACCTTTCAAATGATGTATAGAAAGTGCATGCCGCACGCGCAGCCCCTCCAAATATTGCCAAGGATCTGGAGAAAGCATGGGAAGTCGGACACAAGTGCTACACAAACTTCAAGATTGAGCGACTTAAGAGCAACCCACCAATCAAGAAATTCCACGACCCTTTGCAACTGAACAAGCTGAAGACTTTCAGCAACCTCACTAAGAAGAAGGAATGCAGAAGCAATGGCAGGGCAGTAATTCTTCAAGCAGACAGAGCTCTATTTGGTAGAATTATCGTGATGGCACAGGGCCGAGATCTTCACATGGCAGAGGTGCTATCTCATCCTCTAGGTCCCTTGCCATGGGCCCTGGTGACACCCGAAGGCCTTCTACGGAAAACCAACAAAGCTGCCCTAGCCACGGCCTTGCAAAGGACTGTGACCCCGGCTAAAAGGATACCCGACAATTCGGCAACAATTATTGACGGGATGCTCCTTATACAGAAGGTGGCAGGTGATCAAACTACATTTGCCGAAGTGGCCATGATTGTCCTATCCATGGCCCTGAAGGATGGATGCAGTAGCCAGAGGATCGATGTCGTCTTTGACACCTACAAGGAGACTTCCATCAAAAACAGCGAACGGTTAACCAGGGGGGAAGAACTTGGACTTGAGCTGAAAAACATCACGGCATCTCAAATTGTAAGGCAATGGCGCAAGTTTCTCAGCTATGTTGGGAACAAGTCAAGTCTTATCATGTTCCTGGTCGAAGAGTGGAAGAAACCAGAGTACATCAGACGCCTACAGGGAAAGGTTCTCTTTGTAACATGCGATGACAAGTGTTATCAGATCACATCTGATGCTAGCCAAGAAGTAGTGGCCCTGGAAAGCACACACGAGGAAGCAGATGGTCGTCTGTTCTTGCATGCTGCCCATGCTGCCGCACATGGATACCAGTCTGTCATTATTAGCTCAGATGACACCGACGTACTTGTCATTGGCTTGGCATTTCATACCAAGATTCATGCCAAGTTGTTTCAGAAATGTGGCACCAAAGCAAGGGCTAAAATCCTAGACATAGGGAAAATAGGAAAGTCAGTCGGCACAAATGTATGTCAGGCCCTAATTGGAATGCATGCCTATACCGGATGCGACACAGTCAGCACGTTCGCTGGACGAGGAAAACTGACTGCACTAAAACTCATCAGAACCAACAAAGATGTGCAGGATGCATGTACACAGCTGGGAGAGGACTGGGACGTCAGTGAGGAACTGATGGATAAATTGGAGAACTTCACTTGTCTCATGTACGCACCGAAGTCGGGGACAGTGAAGGTGAATGACTTGAGATATCACCTGTTCTGTGCCAAGAGGGGAGAGATCGACAGTCACCAGCTACCTCCGTGCAAAGACTGCTCAACCAAACATGCACAGCGAGCCAACTATCAAGCCGCTATTTGGAAGAGGAGTCTCAAGATGGATCCAGCAGTACCGAGTCCAATCGGGAAAGGATGGCACTGGGATACCCAGGATGGTCGCGTGCAGCTGGCAGTCGACTGGATGCAAGGACAGCCCGCACCACAGGCGGTTCTGGATTTACTGGCATGCACCTGTTCGAAAAGATGCACACTACCCATGTGTGTCTGCATGGCCAGTGGTTTGAAGTGCACAGACATGTGCAAACTCACCACATGTGACAACCAGAGAGTGTATGGTGAGAGTGATGACAGTTCGGCAGAAGACGATGAAGAAGACGACGACGATGACGAGGATAACTTCTGAATTGTAGAACTGTATGGAGAAAGATCATGTACATATGTGTAACAAATATGGTGTACGCTGAATTGATAACTCGTGTACTTTATGGTATGATGTCTATAAATATAATTATGTTGCTTAAATAGAAAGTACATTGTTTTCCTTTGGTTTACTTTATGTATAGCTGGTGTTGGACCCTGGTGTTGGGCTAGCGGCTAGGGTGCCGGCTTAGGATCCCAGGATCCTGGGTTCGAATCCCGGTCGATCGCTGAATTAACGCCGGGGGGTTGACTCAGCCTGTCATCCTTCCGAGGTCGGCTAATTGAGTACCAGTTCACTGGTAATTCCCTGTTTGTCGCTAAAGGTGGCAAAAAGGGTTGGCGTCAGGAAGGGCATCCGGCCGTAAAACATTGCTTCAAAAAGGGGACCAAAAAACAACAACAACCACGGTTCCCGAAAAAGGCCAACCCCCGCTTGCGGGGAAAAATGGCCTCTAAAGGTGGTTTTTTTTTTTTACTTTATGTATAGCTGGTAATATAAGAGAACCATACAACACTACAAGACTAAAAACGTTTGCATGAATATGATGTAAATTATCTCGCCAAGTTAGGGTACATCAGGATACATACATATACATGGAGTAGGTTAATCATCACATGCATCATACGTCTGTGGTATATTCAAGAACACCACATACAGTTTGGTCATAATGCCTTCATATTTTTAGAATTAGACATTTCTGACACCAATTTCAGTACTTTTTGGCCTATATATGGCTGACATCCCAATATTATATATACTATTTTTAGACCAATAATGGTATACAAACTATATACATGCTGTCGGTCAAAAATCGTAAAATGTAAATCAATATATCATAAGAGCGGAAAGATATACATTTATGGATTTTAGGTCATGGTTACAGCAACTACTGTATATTGGATTTTCTCATCTTTATCAAGGTGTATGAGATTTAAGGCCCAAATTTGACTTTAATCATACTGTGTGTTTCTCAAATTCAAAAATTCATTTAATATCCGCCAAACTGAATTTTTGCCTAATTTTGTTTTCATTGGGGATTTTGTGATAAATTTTTGAGGGTTGGCGGAAATAATTATGTTTTAATGATCATAAAGAGGTTACTATATATCACACAGGCACTTTCTATACATCATGTGAAAGATAATTCAATTACCTTTCACCTGGTATACAACACTAACTGATACATATAGGAGATATTATTTGAAAGCCCCAAAACGAACCCTACCCCCTAAATCTTAAGCGGAAAAATTACCGAAAGCGTTATTGGGGTGGTCTGACAAATGTGATGATAACACAGATACGGCGAAGAGTTTCACACTGCTATCACATTTTTTTCAGCACTAGGGTCCCTGGCCTTGCCAAAAATAACTGTTAGCCATCCTCCCTCTGATTGAGCATAATGTCGAAAATTTGAGGGTCTGGCTCATAGCCTAAGAAGAGGGTATTGCATTTGAGTCCGTTTTTTTGTTTGTTTGTCTGCACAGAATAAATATGATTTTTTTTCTGCAATCGTTGGTCCGATTGACAGGAAATTTTCACCATGGGTGTAACTCCACCTGTATAATTTTTAATGATAATTATGACGTCATCTGTCACGTGGTTCAGCCGCCATCTTGGAAAAACCTAAAAACTTTGCACCTCTATCTCCGAAAGCGCTGAATAGAAAAAATTGAGCCATGGCTCATTGTAAAGAACTCTCCATGGGGAGTAAAATATGTTTTAGATGATGTCATACGTGTCCATTATGACGTCATAATTCGACAAGTACAAAACTTCATCCGATCAAGATAAAATTTCTTGAGCATAATCTATGAATAAATTGGTGGAGAAAAAAACAATGACATCAGTCACGTGGTTCGCCCGCCATATTTGTTTTTACACAAAAGCCTTAGAAACCACTGAAAACACATCCTGGTGAGTGTTTGCAATCTCTGATTGCTCTTTCTTGTTGCTTTTTGCAAAATATCACTGCTGTATATATAATTTTGTATGCTCGTTCTGTGTCCTTTTAAGGCAGTGGTTCTTAACCTTTTTAAAGGCGCCGGCCGAACCTTCACGAAACCCACCGAACACTCGCGGAACCCCTCAAATTTGACCAAAAAATTAAGAAGAATTGCATCTTAATGCGTTTCCTGTTCTTCTTTTTGGGAGGCGATCTGGGAAATGCATGGTTTTGTTTTGGCAAGGACCACCCTGAAATCATTTTCGCATTCAAGCCTGCTCCTTTTCTTTGTCTTAATGTCCACCAGTTTCGAAAACGCATGCTCGCAGAGATAAGTTGTAATGAACGGCGTGAGGATCTTGAGGGCAATTTTAGCGATGTGAGGATACCCTTCCATTTGGCGGCACCAAAACGTTGAGAGCGTTGTTGTGCCGAAGAGTTGTTGTTGAGTCTGGCTCTGCTGAAGTTCGATGAGGTCGTCGAGGTATTGGTTGTTGACATCTGCCGTTGCAACATCGAAAGTAAACGGCTGCCGCACCCATGCTGGGTATTGCTCTTGGTCGGGGACGTAGCCATCGAATGACTTTCCCAGCTCATCCAGGTGCATGGCAATTGCTTGCTTCAGCTCCACCGGTACAGCAGTGCCTCCAACTTCAGACTCGTCTTCGATCCCGCTCACGCACTCGTCCAGTAGCGAAAAGTTCGAAGTTGTTCTCTGTTCGCCACCTCTACAACGGTAACTCTTTCGGAAAGCGGTCAGCTTTTCTTCAGACTCGATGACATTCACTCCACCGCTCTGCATCTGGCAATTGAGATGATTGAGTGTGTCGAAGATGTCAGCCAAGTACGCCAAGGCGAGGATGAACTCTGACTCTTGGAAGTGTGTTGCATGGCAATGCTGGTGTTCTCGCAAAAACAGGGCTAATTCTACACGCAAGGCAAAAACACGGCTCACTACCTTCCCTTGTGATAACCATCAAACGTTAGAGTGGTAGAGAAGGACTTCGAATTCAGAGCCGATTTTATTGCACAGCTCTTTGAAGATGCGATGATTCAGAGCACAGCTTCGCACGTAATTCACAGTTTCAACGACGATTTTCAGAACATTGGCCAGTTTTGGAGGCAGGGTTTTTGATGCCAGCGCGTGTCTGTGCAGGACGCAGTGCGTGACAATGTGTGGTGCATCGGCCTTCACCAGCGCTCCAAAACCGGAGTTGCATCCCCGCACGGCTGAAGCTCCGTCCGAGCAAACTGCAGACACCATGTTCCACGAGAGGCCATTGCTTCTGAAGAAGTCATCCACAAGCTTCTTCATGTCAGCTGTCTTTGTCGTTGTTGTGAGAGGCTTGCAGAACAAAGTCTTCCTTGATCTCGTCTCCTTTGACATAACGCACAAATAAGATGAGCTGGCTCAAATTCGAAACGTCGGTGGTCTCGTCGAGTTGAAGGCTGAATTTTGTCGGGCTCGTGACTAAATCTGCAACTACCTGGGTGAGGATGTCGTCGCTCATGTCGTCGATTCTGCATCTGATGGTGTCATTTGAGAGTGGAACGAGAGACAACTTGTTTTCAGCAGCTTTTTCCAGCATGATGATGGCCATCTTCAACGCGGCTGGTTGGATGAGTGTCTCGCCAATGGTGTGCGGTTTGCCCTGCTTTGCGATCAGGTACGCAACTTCATACAACGCGGTGAGGATCGGTTTGTTAATTGGAACGAAGCCGAGAGTGGGCAAGGTAGCACTTGCGTCGAATCGGACTCTCTTCAATTTGAATTCATTCAGCATTGCGTCTTTGTACTGCCCCTCGCTGTGCAGTTTTTTTTGAAGTGTTCCCGTAGTTTTGCTGGTGCTCGGCTGGAGTTGCTCAACTTGACATTGCAAAGCATGCATTGAGGACGCTAACTTCCGTCCCGTTCCGTCAAACACGTGAACCCGTACCGCATGTAATCCTCCGACCACTTCATTTTTTTGCTCGACATACTGCAAAAAGAAAAAAAAAGTAACAAACTGATCTTAATTGAGTTCAGGCAAATAATTATATGACAAAAATTAATAAAGGAACATGCTTAAATATAATATAATCAGTACCCCTCTGAAAACTGAGAAATGTTAACGAAGAAAACATAACTTATAGTTATGATGACGGGATTTATTATCTACCCAACTCTGTCACCGCAAATCCCATTATAATATTACATAGAAAACTGCGAATTGTTGTCCCCCCCGTCGCACCGCGGAGCGAAAGGGGGACTATGGTTTTCCCCTACGTGTGGGCGGGCGTGCGTGCGTGCGTGCATAAGCGTAGGACCGAATTCTAATTTGGTGTGTGGGTGCAACCCACGTCAAAATCCAAGATGGCCCCTGCCATGTATGTTTGACGCCATGTATGCCTGAACCTTGTGAGTGGAATATCTTGAAAAATAAGCGAAGTACCAACTTCTAATCTGGTGTGTGTTTGTATCTGGGCATAAGGAAGAACGCTATTGAAAATTGGGTCGCCACGTCAACATCCAAGATGGCTGCCACCATATATAATGTCTGAACCTTGTGAGTGAAATATCTTGAAAAATAAACGAACTACCAACTTCTAATCTGATGTGTGGGTGTATCTACGTATAAGGGAGAACACTATTGAAAATTGGGTCGCTACGTAAAAATCCAAAATGGCCACCTTGCGTCTTCCACTTTGTCAACTCGCATCACTTCACCGACGGGGGACCTAGGCGTAACGCTTGTTAGTTTTTAATTGCGACCAAAGGAGTTATATCACCTCCACCTAATTTTTTGAGTAATTCAATCATATTTTATAATCCGCATCCACTTTTGACTTTAATATAACTCTGAACCCGCCCTGCATATCCACAAACATTTCCAACTTACTTTTCCATTAATCTAACTCCAAAGTAAGGCGCGACCAATGACGCACGGCACATGGCAAGCTAATCAAGGCTATTCACTGGAATTTCCGAACACCTGCAAAGTCCGAAATCCAGTAAGTAAGTAAGCAAGTAAGCACCATCAACAGAATAATTAGGAAGTTGCTCATTGATTCAACTTACTACAGTCAGTGTGAAACAACTTATCTTAAACACAGACCAGAGAAACCATGAATGGGATGGGAATACAATTACAAATAACATTTCCATTTGTTCGTAACATACATATCAAAATAATAATAATATTAATAATAAGCGTAATGACACATAGATTCAAAATTGATACAAAACTAAAAAAACAAAAACAAATTGCAATGCATTTCGGAGGACCTCCGCCGAACCCCTGAGAATGGCTCACTGAACCCCTGGGGTTCGGTCGAACCCAGGTTAAGAACCACGGTTCTAAAGGGTTTCTCCTGTCGTAGAATAATAAATGTTTCCATTTAAACTGCTGTGTGAATAATCCATACATTAGCACTTCTTCCTCTTCAAACTCGCAAAGAGGCTTTTAGACCTGGCAAATTCGTGATTAAACAAACTATTTTTTATGGCGTGGATGTTTGGTTCCTGTGTTTACAGTGTTTGTCTCTCCGTATATACGTATGTCCCTCACATATTTATCCCACGTATCGGGTGAGTTTTATAGCTGACAATTACGCTTCTGAAAGGTGGAATGTAATGCCATTTGGCTTTGCTAGTTATGTTTCTTTCAACACCCTTCAGGGAACGTTCATATATTACGTCATATACCTGGTTGGGGCAAATGATCACACTCGATGATTGGGGGGGAACTGAAATTATGACAACAGGGTGATTATACATAATGGGGGGGCGGGGGGGGGGAGAAAAGGGGGGTGCATGCCCCCCAGATCATTTCTAATTAAAACTTTGATTAAGGGCTCTTCAAACATTGAAGCATTTCTTATGACTGCCTCCAACCACCCTGCATTGTGTTGGTTTAACAGTTAGTGGGGAGGGCTTGGGAGCCTAGTGTCCTGAGTTTGAATCCCGGTCAGCTATTGAATTCACACCGGGTGAGGTTGACTCGGCCTGTCATCCTTCCGAGGTCGGTAAAATGAATACCAACTCACTGGGTCCTCTCAAGGAGGTTGGTGGCAGGATTTGCACTCCGGCTGCCATAAAACACCTTAATTCCGTAATGCACACACTAGTGTGTGTCGGGACGGTGCGAAGGTCACTTTGATAGTGTTGATGAACTGACCAACATATAGAATAAACCGGTCAGTGTCTCGATGCAGTCTCTTCACTTCCACAGTGACAGACAGCTTGGAGACTTGGAGTACTTCAAAATAATTTAATATTTACATTATTTGCTAACTGGTATCTCCACCCAGGTCATACTATCCTCTTCAACGAAAGTATCAAACAAGCTCGGCTATGCCGCTGTTAGACTTTCGGTCTTGTTTCCGTTAGAACGGATCCTAAAGTCGCTTTGTTGTAATTTTAACCTCTATAATTTTCAGTGAAGCTTTAACAAACCTTCGTAAATGATTTTCTCCAGGTGTCGGGCAAAGATAAGGAGGAAAGGCTGGAGGGGGAGAGAAGAGAGATGTATCGAGCTGTGGATGAAAAGGTAAATCGGATGAAGAGGTGGCTCAGTGAGAGACAGAGTGTGAAACTTTCTCACCTTGAACGCCAGAGGGAGAACTTGCAACAGGAGATGGATTGTCTTTGTGAAGAAGAATCAACCCTCAAAGCATCACTCAAGGAGCTGGAGACGGTTTCATTTCTGGAGGTGAGGCTGATTCTAAACATTGGATAAAAGAGACAAAGTTTAAGAGTTTCACTTCAGACCGAGATTATTAATTCAGAACAGGATATTGAGGCTTTGGTTTGAATTTGGCTGACACACAGATGCACATACATATTGTTGCGGATCTCGAGCCCGTCGGCATACTGAGGGGGGATTAAGCCCTTCTCCCCCTCGAGTTTCGACTCCATGAGGCCGCTACTCACTTTACACTCGTGGGGGCGGATTGCTGAGCAATTCCAGCCGCCAACCCCGCAGCGAGCGCGCGGAAGGATTTCCGGTCAAATACTCGAGTACCTTCGATACACACGCCGCTGCGAGGACGGGGGCTGAACCTCACACGAGTCACGCTGGTCTGATACGCCCAAGCGGTTTGCGTGTCACGTGACTTGTGCCGTTAATTACTAGGAACCCGATCGAGCGGTTTTATCTCGTGCAATGCGAGGCCAATGGTGAAAAGACGTAAACGGCCAAGATGGAAGCAAAACACAGGTTTATTACAAATGTACAGTGGCGAGAGAAAAGAGGCACGGGATAGAAACTTAACCGTTCTTACTTAAAACCCCAGACAAGGGCCCTCTGACTCACGCGGGGAGAAGGGAGGAAGAAGAAGACGCGCTCAAACCACGGCCGCTCAGTGCAGTTCGTCCCGGATGGCCCGTTGGGCGTGTCCCTCGAGGATGTTCGTGGCAAGGACATCGGCCTCCAGTCGTGCGCGTACGGGAATCCACCCAGCGTCCGAAGTCGGCGAGGCAAAAGCGCACGTGCAGGGAGCCCAGGCAGGGAGGTCGTTAGAGTATAGGGCCACGAGAGAGATCATCCTGCGAGAGCATTTCCCAAGAGAGCGAGGGCAAAGGAGAGACCAGAACCAAGGAGAACGGGGCAGCAGAGAGCGGGGCAGAACGCAGAGAGCTGAGCTCGAGCTTCGACCCAGACGTGCTCGGGGGTCCGGGGCAGGTTTTATATCCCCCCCGGAGCCCCACTAGAATGTTCCAAAGGCCTCCACTGGCCACCGGGGGTCACGTGTCGTGATCTCCCCCCATCAGTTACTCCCCCGGGGTCCTTATTGGCCGCCGTTGCTGGCCACTCCCCTTTAGGTCCATTGGCTGTTTGCTGCTTGCCAGCCACTCCCCCCGGCTCCTCCCTTGGGCCTCCTCGACTTGTTCTAGGCCCAGCACAAGGCATTCCAGGCCCAATGAGGCCTACCCTAACTTACCTGCCTCAACGCACACTAACATTGGGAAGGAGACTACTTCACATTTAATAAGAAATAACTGGTTAAAGCAAGGCTACATGCTGTGGTGCAACTAACTAAAAGGGGGGTTGCCTTTATTCTCAAAACCACAACTATATATATATATATATATATATATATATATATATATATACACACACACACACACACACACACACACACACACACACACACACACACACACACACACACACACACACACACACACACACACAGTGGAACCTTGACTTACGAGTTTTCCGAGATACGAGCCGTCGCTCGGGCGGTTTATTGCTTTGAGATGCGAGCCGAGATCTGAGTTACGAGCTTACGCCACCCGCCACCAGGTGGGTTCCGGTCACGTGGTTATCTTGCCGTGCAAGCATATCTGCCGTATATCGCTGCTGTTTTGTTTTCGCATGTTGGTTATTTTGGAAAATTTCTTAGTTTTAACCATGGGTCCTAAGTAATTGAGTGCCAAGGGCAGTACTGAGAAGAAGAAGAGGATGATGTGCTTGGATATAAAACACGCAATCGTCGAAAAACATGAGCAAGGTGTGCGTGTTGTCGACTTGGTGAGGCAGATGTGAAGGCAGCTGAAGATTTTATTATAACTTTTGCCGAACTGATAGAAGCCGAACGATACATCCCCCAGCAAATCTTCAACTGTGACGAGACAGGGCTCTTCTGGAAAAAGATGCCGAGGAGGACGTATATAATGGCAGAGGAGAAGAGCATGCCAGGCCACAACTTGTTCAGAGGGCCGGCGATAGCTCGCCTTCTCTTTGTGGAAGACACGGTGAGATCCTTAACATCCAACAACTAATGGGACGCAAACGGGGCGCCCAGTTTAGCGGTACACACATTGATGAATCACCCTGCCTGTGAAACACCGACATGACAGGTTATAGCTGGGTCGGGATTCAAACCCAGGCTGGACAGTTTAGAGTCAAGTGTGCGTACCTCCAGTCCAGGCCATCCTGCCAACTTGTATGCTGCATACAGGTGAAATATAAAGCGCGAGATATTTTTATATATACTGCATATTTAAAAAAAAATTGGTGTGGTTTTTGGCGGGCTGGAACGGATTAATAGCATTTCAATGCATTTTAATGGGGAAATTTGATTTGAGAAACGAGCAAATTGAGTTACGAGCTCGGTCACAGAACGAATTAAACTCGTAAGTCAAGGTTCCACTGTATATATATATATATATATATATATATATATATATATATATATATATATATATATATATATATATGTATATATATATATATATATATTGTTACAGACACGGTTTTGATGTTATTTTACCGAGCGGTTGGTATTACCGCGTCCGAACAGTTACTCCCCGATTAGAACCCGATTCCACCCGAACGTTGACCAGATCGCACCGCAGATATTCAATCGGGAAACCTCTAAAACGACCGAAAGAGAATGAAAAAGAAGAAGAAGACAGAGTACGGAGGAAGAACAGATTTATTATACACACACAAGCAAAAAGAAAGAGCGACCAAAATTATTTACAGCAATGGATGGAAGAAGCAGTCACACAGTGCATTGTTAGCTTAAACTATTTATTTTACTTAACCCCAAGACAACGAGTAGGACAGACGACATTCACACTTACACGGGGGATATTGCAGGCAGGTAGGGCTTGAGGTGGATTGCTGGAGAGGGAGGCAAGGTCGGAGGTAGCAGCTCTCAATTCCTCGCGGTTTTGGCGGGAAAACCCTCCTGCGCGTACCCGCTGCCGATGCTTTAGACGTCACGCGCTGGCTCGGGCACACCTGCTCCTCTCCTCCTGGTGGAGCCGTCTCCTTCCTTTCAGCGCGTCTCTCCAAAGCTGGTTTCCTTTCCGAGTACCTCTCCTCTTTGACTTGGAGCGTTTCGCATCTCACCGCTCCTCTTGGTGCCGCCTCTTCGCTCCTCTCCCAGGTCATCTGGTAAAGCAGTCCCTTACAGTCGCTTTTATAACTCGGGGCGGAATCAAGCCGCCGGCTGCGAGGGCACGCCTACCGGGTCGCTCACCGCGGTGCTGATTGGCCATGCGACCCTCTGGCTCACTCCTCCCCTCTATGACGAGGTGGAGACACGCCTTTCTTCCCCGAGATTAGCACATGGGCAATGGCGGCTTGCGGGATTGAACACAACTCGCACCCTTTTGAAAGGAACTTTGGAGAGCGGAGATGTTTGGGGAAATTGCAAGGGCCTATGCTTATTTTGTTTGATACAATGCAAAGTCAATCTAGTGGGAAACACATATTTAGCCTACATAAAATAAGGAAATACACTATTTAAAAAGATATATCGTGACCTGCGTGTAAGTTTCATGGAATTAACTAGGAGGACGGCTGCGACCATTATTTACATTACCAGGGTGTTACCATACTTTTGTAACGTTCACATTGTAACGTTTTCACATTCGTTACACTTCCTCCAAAATTGTTACACTTCTCAAAAAAACCGTTACACTTCTCAGAACCGTTACACTATATATATATATATATATATATATATATATATATATATATATATATATATATATATATATATATATATATATATATATATATATATATATAAACTGGGCCAAATTATATATGTACACACTTCCAGACACACACTTCCAGACACACACACACACGTATGACAATTCCATTTATAAATTGTACAGTATTTGGTGATTCCTAAAACATAATATTTTTACAGCCCCCAGTCTGCACTGGTTGCCTGGTTCGAATCCAGTTGGTATCAAAACGACCGCAACTGTCATCTGCCTCAAATACTCCCTGTTCCATTTGCATTTGAGGACCTTTAACCTTGTTACCATACAGATTGGATTCCCCACAGTGAGTGAGGGACATGCTGACAAGCGATCACATGACTGATCTTAATCTTTGGCTGAGTAACCAAAGTCACGTGATGTGATAGTCTGGTGGGTCTGAGACCATGACCAATTGACCTTTAACAGGTTGTACAAAACCAAGAGATGAAGCCAGCAGGACAACCACATTTCACCCAGAGACCAAATCTAGTTTATATAAACCCTCGCCAGAGGAGAGGGTATTGCATTTGAGTCCGTTTGTTTGTCTGTCTGTCTCTGTCTGTTTATCTGCACAGAATAAATATGATTTTCTCTGCAACCCTTGGTCCGATTGACAGGAAATTTTGACCATAGGTGCAACTCCACCTGTATAATTTTTTGATGATAATTATGACGTCATAGGTCACGTGGTTCGGCCGCCATCTTGGAAAAAACAAAAAACTTTGCACCTCTATATCTCCGAAAGTGCTGAATCGAAAAAATGGAGATGGCTCATTGTAAAGAACTCTCCATGGGGAATAAAATATGTTCATGATGTCATAGGTGCTTCCATTATGACGTCATAATTCGACAATTACAAAACTTCATCCGATCAAGATGAAATTTCTTGAGCATAAGCTCGGAATAAATTCGTTTCGGAAAAAAATAATGACGTCATCGGTCATGTGATTTGGCCGCCATATTTGTTTTAACACGAAAGCCTTAAAAACCACTGAAAATACATCCTGGCGAGGGTTTGCAATCTCTGATTGCACTTTTCCTGGTTCTTATTGCAAATGGCACGGAGAGGAAACAAAAGGTATTTACAAACGAAAAAATAACTTCTGGCCAAACCGACTTGTTTTCAAGTCTACAGTTCTCTTCGGCAGGGCGGAAGGAACGCCACCCGGCAGAGGCGTGGTGTTGGCAGGCTTGGTCTCTGCTGAATCTGCCTCACCAGCACTCGGGCTCCCAGCTGCATCGTGCTCCCCCTGGTCCTCCTGGGATAAATGTAAGCAGGCAGAAAGAATTTTCGCCTGCACCCCAAGTAATATAAAGTCACATGCCAACGTCACTGGGTAACAATTACACCGCTCCACCCTCACTTACCATTGGTGGAGTGGCCCCTGTTTGACCCTTCATCCAATGTGCTGGGGATATAGAATACCATCAGGGGCAGTGGATATAGGATACCAGTGCTAAAGAGAGATTGAAGGCTGCTGGTCAATCTGCCTGAGTGAACTGCCATACTCGCCGGTGCTGAAGCAGCTCTCTGAATATTTCCAGAGAGATGTTCATTCTCACAGGCATATGGACAGACGGACGAATTGGAGCAGAGGAAGAGCAGGATAAATTTGCAGTGAGTTTGTCATCACCTAGTCTGGTGTTGTCCAGCAAGTCCAGAACCAAATCTATCACCTCATCCATAAAGCCTGGTGTAGGCTTAATGGTTGAGGGGGCTGGCTTAAGATCTTAAGGTCTTGAGTTTGAGCCTCTGAATTAACCTTAAATTGACACCAGGTGGTTTGACTCAGCCTGCCACCCTTGAGGTCGGCAAAATGCACACCAGCTTACTGGTAACGAGGCATTGCATCAGGCATTGCATCAGCAGAACAGCTGCACCCACAGAAAATGATGCAGCTAAGTAGCCACAAGCTGCATACAAAACACAACAAACTCGTCCAAAAAGGAGAATTTGCCATTGGGACCAATCTGGATTGGAAAGTTCACAGATCAAATCAGTCACAGAAGTCCCTTCCTGAATTTCCATGGCTGATAGAGGTACCAACACCAACCCAATTTGCATGGTGACAATTTAAATTTGCCACATATGGAGAATAGAGAGAGTTGGGATGAGTGGGAAATGTTGGTCCTTGTTGTTTGAGAGAGAGTTGAAGATGGAGTCATCACTGTTTGAAGAAGGGTACAACACACAGACAAATAAATGTTTGGGACAGAGGGCAAGTTGCTGCCAGAGGTACTCCTGGGGGTTGGGAGGTGTAAGACCATTACAAGGACAGTGAGAAATTGAGTTATTCTTGTAAAAGGTAACTCAGCTGCTGTGGTGGAACTCAGGCCTATACAATTGTAGGAGGCAGACGCACATGATTATGACCCATCAACATACAACACCAAATCAGAATTTTGGAGTGGATTTTCTCAAGTCAGGTAGCGGCATTAGCATATGCGTCACTACCTCCTCACAGTCATGCAGCTATCCATCTTCTGTGGTTGGCAAAAGAGAAGTAGAGTTCAGTGGTGGACATCGCCGAATTATGTTGTTGGTCACAGCTATTAACACAAGTTTATATGTGGTAGCTCTTGAAGCTGGCAAATGCTGCGTCTTTGTTCTTAATAGGACAGTGGTAACAGCATGTGGCACCAGAAGGCTTAACGTTGTTCCTAGAACAATAGATTCTGTAATCTATTCTATATATATATTCACCTAAAGGTGGTTCTGGAACAATAGATTCTGTAGATTGTACTGCATAGGAGGTTGCTGCTGCTGCCCTCAAACACGGCGGAAATCCTAAAGCCACAGGGTCCCAATTTTGTGCTATAGTAAGCAATGGGACGCATCTTACATCCATGCTTCTGTGTGAGTACCGCTTCAGCGAGGCCATGCATTTCATGGGAGTACAGATAAAAAAAGGTTTGCTGTAGTCTGGCAGTCCTAACAGGAAAGTCTGGCTGTCTTAACAGGAAAGAGCACTCTTAAGTGCTACAAATGCTTCTTCTGACGTCCAGACTAAAGGATTTGGGTTACACACAGAAGTAATGTCCAACAACGGATGAGACAAAAGAGCATTAATCAATGTTCCACTGTCTGCAGTAGCCTGCTTCTCCCAGAAAAGACTGGCAGTGCCAGTATTGTGGCTACACGTTTCTGGGAAGGAAGCTGAGACCTTCCTCTCAAGATGTACACAAGATATTTGACCTCCATTTGGCAAAACTACAGTGTCTTGCAATCATGTTTCTTCTGAAGGAGAACACACAAGCAAGTCATCTACGTACTGTACCAGTGTGGAACCTCCAGGAAAAATTACATCACTTACGTCTTCGTAGAGTGCTGGGAAAACAAAGTAGGACTATCCGTGTATCTCTGTTGAAGTACCGTCCAGGTACACTGTTTTCTTTGGTATGTAAATGCAAAAAAGGAATTTGTAATGTGGGTGGATCGGAACGGAAAAGAAAGCGGAGAAAATATCTCCTGCTGTGTAACACTTGTTATCACTTGGAATGCAGGACAGATCGGAATACTGGACGAAGGTATGACGCAGTCATTTACAGCCCTTATGTCTTGCACAAAATGCCATATCGTCTTTCCTGGTTTCTTAATAGGCAACATTGGTGGACTACGTGAGCTTGTAGTTGGAACAAGATTCCTTGGTCTTGCAAAGACTGAATACCAGGAGCTCTACCAACTCCTGCCTCTGGTCGTAGCACGTACTGCTGCTTACGAGGACATGGTTTAGATGTGTCTATTGCAATTTTGACTGGTTGCATACTCTTAATTCGTCCTACATCATTCATTTGGATTTGTTGTCCATAGACGGTTCAGAACCTGATCTAGTTGTTCACGAGAGGCATTTATGACAGCTACATGCAGGATGTCAATCACCATGAAGGTGGAGGAAGTCGCCTCACTCTTCCTTTCCCATCGGAATCCATCGGAGCCAATTTGCCAGAGTTGGGCATCATGGAAAGCTCCTGAAGCTATTGCCTCATCCTTCAAAGACTGTTTTTAGCCTCGTGATCATTGGACCTATATCGTCAGCCTGATATCCCCCGGCCACAGCCAAAGTAATGTGCGGTGTTATCTCATGCATTTGTTTAAACAGATCCAATTGTTCCTTTAACAGTTGTACTTCCATACCTATTCCCTGTTGTCCTATCCACATTGATCCCAATGTTACGTCATACCTTTGTTGTAGGTGTGGACATGCTCTCCTCATAATCTGCATCATCACCTTTTGCATCATATTATACTGAATAGTGCAGATGAGGTTTCCACTGTGAAAGGTCTATCCGGTTATGAGTTATCCAGTCCTGTACTTGAGGCACACAATTCATCAATTTTGCAAACTGAGTCTTCAAAGTACTAGAAATATCATCGTTATCCAAAGTCCACCAAATACACAACGGTTTCAGTGGTTGTCTGCAGCAAATTAAAAACATTGTCACATGATGACTGGGGCATTTCTAAATAAGCCCCATTCGGAGAACATTTTGCTGTGCAATTTAATCTGCAGAGCAAATCTCTGCCCAATAAGTTAACCAGAGTATCTGCTGCTAGCAGGAATGCATGCTGTCCTGACAATGGTCCAAATTCCACGTGTAATTTTTTAGTTACAGGAGTCGATATTGGTATTCCTGATACCCCAATTACATTTATACGTGCTTGTGACAGCAGAACATTTGGGAAGTCACTCTGCATAATTGTCGAGCGTGGGGCGCCTGTATCTACTAGGAAGGTGATTTCCTGATACCTTCATGGTAAGGGTCGGTTCTCTGGAAGGTTTAGAAGTTGGTAACGGTAATGCTGATGTTTCACCCAGGCACCCCTATTATTGTTGTTATGGTGTGAAGGGGTTTTGCATAGTCCACACTGATTTTGGGGCCATGGGTTAAAATTTGGGTTTTGGAATGGCCGTCGTATAGGCATACCTTTGTTTGGGCACTGCTTGGCTCAATGTCCAACTTGGCCGTACCCGTGGCATGTGTTCCTGCCCACATATGGTCTGTTGTTAAATCCTCGGCCACGATTACCTTGCGTACCTCTCTTGCTCACAATACTATCTAACTCCTTCCTTTTGCATTGCACTTACTTGCAACTGCATTAACTTATTAGAAGCTTCAACACTTTGCATCAATCTTGTGGCAGTGTCAGCTCCTTTTTGGTCCATTTGTCTATCAATGGGCGACATTTGGCAAAAGGGCCACTGTATGTTTTGTTTCCCATTTCCCGTCGGACTGTAATTTTGCATTTAGCCCGTTTACGAAAACGTGGGAGAGGCATTTTTCGCCTGCATAATCTTTCATTACCTTCACAAAAGCGGAAGGTTATGTTTTGATCGCTGTGTATTTATTTGTATGTCTGTGTGTGTGTGTGTGTGTATGTTATTCGCATAACTCAAAAAGTATTCAACCGAATTGCATGAAATTTGGTGGGATGATTGGTTATTATACGGGACACATTTGATTAGATTTTGGGAGCAATCGGGTCAAAGGTCAAGGTCAAGGTCACGAAAAGGTCAAAATCGTATTTTTATTTGTCATAACTCGGTCAATTCTTATCCGATTTGCATGAAATCAGCACCAAACTGTTCACTGTTCTGTTCCCTACACTCCCATGCCAAGTACAGAACAGTAGCTGCGGCGAAGGTATGCGCTCTACCGAGTGCCCGTTCTAGTTGCTGAATGTTTTCTAAACACCGTCTGCAATCGTTCTAAATAGTCCGTCGGATCTTCGTCAAGTTTCTGTTTGCATGCCTGAATTTTGCCCCAATCAATTCTAGTGGGCACAATTTCCAGTACTTGTTGAAGCAGTGCCGACATTTTCCTATCTAATGCTTCTGATCCCTATTCAGGGTATGGCCAATTGGCTTTGTTTTAAGTGGAGTAACAGCCCTTCAGCCACAATCATATATCTAACAGGACATTCATATCTACGTGTGCTGGTTTGTGACATTGTACTATTATTGACAATTCTTTGTGAAATTCAGGATCATCCCGACCCTGGGGCATGGACCTCACAATCACACTTAAATCGTTCCGTGACCAGGGTCGGTACACGTATACTGGTCTATCATTTTGTCCCGGGACTTCTCTTCCTGCTTTTGCAGTGCATTCCCATCATCATCATGATCATCGTCTCCATGAATTATGACACTTGGACTCTTGGGACTCATTTCTTTGACAGGAGTGATGTTTTTAGTGGCTAGCCGCCTCGGTGTTGCATGACTTTCAGTCGGTCTCTCTGTCGTCGTGGTACTTGTTGATGCCTGCCCTAAATTGTCTCGATAATCCTCTATACTGGGATTCTGCCGCAGCCGTACCCAATTTGTCTCGGTAAAGGGTAGCTGAGGTAGAAACCCTGTCTGTGACTTGGCATGCCTGGTGCATTCAAAGAGTTTCATCGTAAGTTATTAAAAAGCTCGGGTCATAGCAAATTGTCTTGAGGGTCTAATGGGGTCTTACGTGTCTAAAAGTCTTTCGGATCTAATGGGGTCTTGAAGGTCTTGAGGTATCCTCAGGGTCTAAAGTTAAAGCTCCAAGAGGTCTGCAGTTTTAAGGGTTTGAATGTGTGAAGGGTCTAAAGTCAAAGGTTTTGTAAAAGTGTCACTTTGTAAAAGTCTGTGAGGTCGAAAGGGTCGAAGGGGGTCTGAGGGTTTAAATGGTCTCAAGTAATAGGTCTGTAATGGTCGAAAAGGTCTAAAGAACCTCAAATGTCTCAAAGGTACATTCCAACAGTGCGTAATGAACGCTGAACCGCACATGAACAGTTGAGTAACAACATGGCACCTATTGTTAAGTTCACTGAACTCGAGTATTCTATAGCTCTGGACCAGATGGCCCCCACCTGCATCAGACTTCCTTGTAATCTGATTCTGATCCTTGTTTATTTCTTACCTTTTCAGGGCTACAAGGATTTGCTGTGCAGGTAAGACTACAAGGGTGTCTTTCATGTGCTTTATCATGTCCCTTTCATGTGTATTTTAATCACATGTGTAGTAAAGTAGTAAAGAACACAAAATGGATATTTAATCACTCAGCACTTAATTGAACTTTACCTGCCAAAACCATAGACTCCTTTAGAGAAGGACTGGAACGTCCCATGCTCGGGGTTTGTAACTTGAGTCTGAAAGATTAACTTAAGTCCTGGGCTAAAATGACTTCTAGAAGGGCTAGAGACATGATCTCAGGGTCAAAATAGGGGTTTTTGAGGACGGCGAGTTCAATAGCGACATTTTAAACACCACCTGGGGTCTTCAAGGTCAAAAGGTCATATTTCAAGGTCAAATTAGTGAATTTTGGCAATTTTTGCCCGTTTTTTGTGTCTAACTCATAAACGGTGAGAGATGGCTGATTATAATAAGAGGCAAGTTTGTAGAGCTGTCCAAATTTAATATATATTGTCATATATCGTATTACACAAACATACAAACATACAGCAAATACACATTCGAATAATAACAATGCACCGTTTTTCAATAATATTTTGTAAAAAATGTCTATTACAACTATGTCTATGTCTATCACTAGTTGGAGAGCTATCACTAGTTGGAGAGCTTTTCTTGCCTCCTGAGGCATCCCACAGCCTTTTCTTTGTCACTGACATTGAGGACATGAGCTTTCAATAGAATGTTAGCTAAAGTAGTACATGCTGCATTATTACTAGCTAAAGGTGCATCTACAAAGGATAACAGCTCAGCAAAATGAAAGCGGCAACGCATTTTAGTCATGCCATGCAAATTATAGGCATTATGTACAAAGAAGACGGTTGACATAGTCGGCACACTCAGTCCACCTCTATTCAAATTATCTAGGAACTCAGATGACACCTC
Source organism: Myxine glutinosa (assembly GCF_964187855.1). Lineage (NCBI taxonomy): Eukaryota > Metazoa > Chordata > Myxini > Myxiniformes > Myxinidae > Myxine > Myxine glutinosa. The sequence continues at coordinate 369,183,368 of NC_136261.1, read as the reverse complement.
ATTACCATCTTCATAATCCATGATCTCCTCCATACTGGTGCTATCACCATATTTATGAACAAGCTATCCGGCCAAATAAACAACTTTATGCTTAAGGGCATCATCAGACCTCAAGAGTTCCTGAGTGTCATGAGGAGTGATCTCGTCAATGAGTTCACTTCGCTCATCTGGATTTATGGAAGTACCACACGAGGAAGCTCGTGTGCCTCAGTCATCTTGCTGAGCTGGCTTATTACGTGCTGAAGAATTTCCTGGCTTGTGTACTCATAGGTGTTTACCTGGTCAGTTATGGATCTAATCTGGGACCGTTTTGAGAGCAAGCTGTTCTTTTGCAAAGGAAAAAGTCGTTTGGGCACCTCAATGCCATCTTTCTCAACTCTATTCAAGAATAGGAACCCAAAAGGTGAGCTGACTTGTTGGAAATGAAAGAACTGCCTGACAGTTTGTCCAGTAGCGTCAGTTATTGATAGGTACAGGTTTTTCTGGTCTTTTATGACGTTAAAGCCAGGAAAATAGGAGCTGATTTTGGCGCAGAAGTGGTCGAAATCTCGGATCTTGTCTGCAGCCTCAGCAGCTGCATGCACCTTCTTAGTTCTTGATTCTGATGTAGAAGATGATGTTGGGTGTGGGGCTGAAGTAACCTGCTTCAAAACTGATTTCGGTAATCCAGGAAATATTGATGGGGGTTCTTTGGGTCGCTTGCCACCCTTAACTGACACCCATTTACAATTGAAATGTGTCTCACAAATATATATCTCCTTCAAGCGCCTCAAGCTTTCTTTCTCATTCGGCATTGCCAATATCCATCTCTCCCTCTCCTCAGGATCTTTTGGGAAGGATAGGACCTTTACATAAGGCGTCCCATCATAGTTTCCTTTACAGCCAAAGCAGCTGCAACGACGTGGCATCTTGTCATGAAAGCAGGAAACAAAACAAAGATCCTGTGAGATCACCAGCTGGACAGTTTCTGAAAGAGAAGAGAAACATATTACAGGTATTTTGCTAATTTCTGATATTAAATGTGAAATATCACAATTAATTTTAAAATAAATAATAATTAATACACAAATCAAAAAAATTAAAAACAAAATTGTTTAAAAATAAAGTTGCCAAATGGAAAAAAATAATGTATATTCAAATCATTTTTTCGAGGGAAACTAATCTGTTATAATAGACTATTATATTTTATTTATTTATTTATTTATTATTTTATTACATAAATTACATGTCATATGTCAATTTCATTCCAATCCATCCAATAGTAAAGTGCTGTGGTATTTGCATAGAAAACGAGGCATTCATAGAAAACGAGATAGAAAATGGGAACTCAGACTCAAGTTACAAACCCCGAGGTCGTGACGTTCCAGTCCTTCTCCAAAGGAGTCTATGGCCAAAACAAATCAACAAGAAATCCTCATCTTGTTCCCATGATGGTTCTTTCTCATAACATTGGAGATTTACTGAACGTTGAAAGAAGGATGTGATGTCCAATTTGAGCCATGTTGTGCATTTCCAAACCCACATTACAGTTAAATGTATGGATTAGTATGGTCCATGTTCGGGTAGTTCGCCTTTGCAATGTAATAAGCAGAGAAATGTAGCTGAAGAATTGTCTTTTTCAACCTTAGAACCTTAGAACCTTGTTTCAACCTTGTAACCCTTAGATGCAGGCGTCAAAAATCCTACACCAACGCAGCCATTGGGCCTCGGAGGCCCAAAGGATGTATTCGTGTAATGTTGTTAATTTTTTTTTTTCTCCCGTTTTTGTCATGTTCAGCAAACGGGAGTCTGAATACAAATCAGAGGCTGTCTTGTTTGCCTTTTCATTTTCAGATGCTTATAATTGAACTTGAAATTATTTATCAGGTGGATGATCCCCCAATGTCTCATATTTTGTCGACCTGCAAATTTAAATAATTTATCAATTGATTTTGCAATACTTTGATCAAAACGAGTTTGCAGCTTCGTCCAATTTTGACTTTTTGAATGTACCGTACTTCAAATTTTTCTGGAAAAAAATAGATATTTATCTCATCCATTAGCTTATCCTCATTGGCAACCCTCACCTTCCTTCCTTGTTGAATGAATGTTTCTCTCCTCCCTACCAAGACTGGAGTCCAGGTCACATTTTTCAACCACGGAGCCTGCTCCACCAAAATTGCTGGACTTCCCGGTGGAGGAGCAGAATGTGGACTCACTTATCCAGATCAATGACAATCTTCTAAAAGAGATCCAGAGTAGGTTGTTTTTTCCTTTTTTTTGTATACAAGATCGAGGCTCATGAAAGAGCTAACATTAATCACACAAAAAGTCAAACCGACACAAAACACAAAATAAGGGGACCGGGAGACAAGATGGGGAGAGAGTGGGAAGGACACAAACACAACATTTGAGAGCAGGGACATTGAGAGAAATGTGGGAGGGGGAGGGCTTGGGGGGGATGTGGGAGAGGTATAAAACATATGAACATTGCAAGGACTCGGGTGAATTAGCAGGGGTAGAAAAGATCAAGGCTTTGGATGGGGGAAGATAAGAGAAGGTGGTGAACACCTGTTTTAAAGACCTGGAGGGAGGAGTGGGATTGAAGGGAGTGGGGGAGTTTGTTCCAGAGGCAGGAGAAAAGGGGAATGAAAGAGTGAAGGTGAGCAGAGAGCCTAGATTTTGGCAGTTTAACCATAAGAGGGTTGCTGGCAGATCTTGTGCGACCTGTAGGAATATTAGGGGGCAGAGCACAGAGAGAGCTGGGGGAGCAAGGCCGGAGAGGAGTCAATAGAAGACAGAAAAACCACCGACCTGCCTGCGGTGAGAGTGAAAGGCCCTCGGAGTTTGCTTCATCGCGGGAGATTCCAATGATTCTGAAAGCTTTGGTTTCAACAGCGTGAAGCCGGGCTAGGTGTGAGGCAGGAGCACCGGCCCATAGGGGAGAACAATATTCCATTGAGCTGCGGATGAAAGCCTTGTATGCGGTGAGGAGCTCAGGTGTGCCAAGGAAGGACTTCGCACGACAGAGGATGCCCAGACGGCGACTGGCTTTGGAGGCCAGCTTGGAAATGTGGTTTTCCCAAGAAAGATCATGGCAGATAGTGAGACCCAAAAGCTTGAGCGACAGAACTTCTTGGACAGGATTGTTGAGAAAGTAGATGGGAGGGTTTTCCAGTCGGTCTTTTTGGAGAGACATAGTAAGAGTGTGAGATTTGTCGATTGAAAGACATGTTCCACTTCTTTGACCAGTCTGTGATTTTGTCCAGGTCTGCAGAGAGTGAGGAGGCTGCAGACTGCCGATCTTAGAGATGAGGAATGGAGTGGCAAAGAGTGGAGTCATCAGCAAAGAGATAGAGAGGATTTTCCAGAGAGTCGGAGAGATCATTGATGAAGACCAGAAATAGCACAGGGCCCACAACACTACCTTGGGGAACCTCAGCCAGAAGAGGAAGGGGGAGATGAGAGAAATCCATTCAGGGCCACACGTTGCCTTCGACCAGAGAGGAAGTCCGCAAGCCATGAGTGGAGTAGTGATAAAAGTAGATAAGATTCATTCAAAAGAAAAGTTTTTTGGAAATTAAAAATGAAGTTTATCAGATCAGTACAGCATCGACTGAGTGAGAAAGCCAGGACGGGTACGATTCAACTGAATGGGATTAACAAATAGCTGACAGCATCTATATTTGGGGTGATCAAGAGCTTTTATAAGAGATACAATTAGAATTTGAGAAAGGGAAGAAACAGCCAGAAAACGAAGATATTTGTCGCTTTGACGGTGCCCCAGTAAACTTACTGGCGGCCTTTAATTCTATACAGCAAAATTACTATAACCACAGTGGCAATGACATTTTATGTCTTTCTCCTTGTTTTCTTTTATTTGACCTCTCATTTGTTCTCCAAATACTCCAATTTTCCCCCCATTATTTGCTCGAACATGGCCTGAATGAACGTCCCACCCGACTCTTGACCGACATTCACACCTGCAGAAGGGCTTCGAGTGATGTCGAGAACGAGAGAGGTTCCTATGCTCGGCTCCTCCTCAGTCGGCACTACTAGCCCAGGAGCATTAGCCAAAAATGAAGGGGAAGCCTAGAAGAAATTAGTAGAAAGCTGATTTTTTGCACAGAGCTCCAGAATGTCATGTGGATACCCACAGTACAAAGTCCCACGAGTTCCACCTTGTGACATTTTCAAAATTCAAGATGTCCGCCGGTTAGACGGAAAATGCATAAATTGCGATAACTTCAGCCTAGAACCTCATAAAAGTATACTTTTTATGTCTAAATATTGAAAATGATATCTTGTGGATGCAAGGTGGGGTGTGGAAAACGATGCACTTGCTACAAGTCTGGTCTGGAGTGTACCCTCTTGTGTACTGTTTGTAATGGCCATAATTGCAAAAACTCTCGGGACATTGATTTAGTGGGTGATAACAGTGTTGAAGTCAGGAATAAGAAAAGTGACATTCAGTTAACACTGTACTGTCCAAAACACTAGAATCAGGTGGGGATGACTGGGATCAAAGAGTTGGTCTGCTTTTGTGTCGTATTGTAATTAAATGTCAAATCCCCATGTGTTTACCTCTTGCAGGCCTTGTGGTCACAATGTGAAACATTTTGCATTAAATAAAATAATAGCAAATTAAACTTATCATGATTTTGATGTTTTTTTGCATTACAGCAGTGGCAATTTTGTCAGCCATCTTGGATTATATCTACATATCATTATCTGAGGTCACTGAAATATATTCTATTAAAATCCTAGTGTGCTAAAACATATATTTAGCCATGAAAAGTACACCTTTATGAGGTTCTCGGCAGAAGTTATCCATATTTATGTATTTTCCATCCAACCGGCGGCCATCTTGAATTTTGAAAATGCCACAAGGTGGGACTCGTGGGACTTTATATTGTGGGAATCAACATGGTATTCTGAAGCTCTGTGCAAAAAATCAGCTTTCTACTAATTTCTTCTAGGTCCTTACCTAATGCTCCTGGGTTATACCCCTGGCTTGCCACCGAGCAAATCGCCACCTCGAAAATATAATCTTTTAAATTTTGAATGCCCAATCACGCTTTTGTTAGGCTACAATTGGGTCTCGAATTTTCCTTGGGGAAATTCAATGGTTTCTGCCCAGCAAAGGGAGATCCCTATCCCAAGACAATATCCCTATCCGAAGCAGCAAATATCACATCAGCCAGCCTCCGTTAACAGGGGCCGTCTCCTCTGGGATCTGTCATCCGGCCAACAGCTGAAATGTCTCTAACTACTGCATTCAGCGCAATTCATGTACAACATAACTGTTCCCCAATGTCACCAAAAATGAACCAAATTTAACGGTTTCTAACCTTTCTGAGAAAACGTTTCTTACCTTTACGAGGGTTTATATATAAAAAGGGAACCACGATGATTATCATAGGGCACGCAAGGCTAACCCCCGCCCTAGCGGGGAAAATGGCCTTAAAAAAGGGAATTTATAATGGTTTATTTATGATGAGCATGGGGAAAAAGGTGGATGGCAGGTGAAAATCATACAAACCATGCAGACACAAAGGTGGATGTGGAGAAATGCAAACGTATATGCAAGGAGGAAGAAAGAAGAATCCTAACCCCATGAGGCGGCACAGCACAGACCACTCTCTTCGGAAACAATGGGCGAGGGCCTCCCTTTGGCGTGATGAGTGGTGTTCAGGGTGATGATGAAGCTTGGAACAGGAATTATGGATGAAGAGGAGGGGAGGGATTGTAAGGTGTTGTCCATGTTTCCAGAGAGCAATCCTCCCTGAGCAACGATGAAGCAGAAGATGAAGAGACCCAGCGAGGAAAAGTGAGAAAAAGACCGATCTTCGTTGTCTCCAAGGGTCCCGCTTCAACTCTTCCGTGCGCATGTACAGACCCATCCCAAGTAGACAATTGGAGTGCCTTCATCTGTGGCGGGGCCCATGATTAGCCACCCGCAGCTTGTGGGAGGTGCCAACCTCTGGGCCGCCATACCCACAGGGCTGCCCCAATAAAAATAGTCTGCTCCTGTTGCATCTTTTTATGGTCCTCAACTAGCCCCACCCACTAACAAGAAGTTTTTACACACATAATCTCACCATGACTATATTGTCTATAAATTACATATGCTCCCTCATCAGCGTCACATGTAACAAGACAACTTACTCTGATAGGTCCCTGATACATGGCAATCTAATCTACTCGAAACACACGGTCTGTGTTACACTTACCACAGTCTCGCTATGAACCCCCCACCTGCCCCCCTCCTTCCACATCACAATATTTCATGGATTGTTTAAATTGTATCTGGATTTTTGTTTATCATGAACCTTATCGTGTGTCTAAACTTGGCAGGGAATCATCACCAAATGTGATGTTGTGCCCCATCACGAAACAACATTGTGAAAATTTCAACAGGTTTTCAAAGATTTTTGGACACGCTTCACTTGCATCTGATAAGAAGTATCTGAGGATTTTGTGGTCTTGTTTATTAAAAATTGTCATGTATATCAATATAGACAATGGACAAAGTGGATTGGGATGGTGGATTTTAAATTGAGATCTCGGCATTTGAAAAATATCTTCCTCCAGGAACACCAAGCAGGACATCCAATATGAAGGCCGAAGTAATGCAAGATAATGTGACCAATATTTTGTGATAATAAGATTAAGTTTATTTAATAATCACAAAGTGATTTAAATTTCACAATTTGTTTGTTCATTAATTTCCACAGAAGAGTTGGTGAAGCAGGTGCAAATTGCCGACCTGGAGTTCAACACCCTGAAACGTCTTTGTAAGTGAAAGGGATGGTGGAGGAGAGGGTGGTAAACGTGGTGGAAGAGAGGGTGGTAAACGTGGTGGAAGAGAGGGTGGTAAACGTGGTGGAGGAGAGGGTGGTAAACGTGGTGGAGGAGAGGGTCGTAAACGTGGTGGAGGAGAGGGTGGTAAACGTGGTGGAGGAGAGGGTGGTAAACGTGGTGGAGGAGAGAGTGGTAAACGTGGTGGAGGAGAGGGTGGTAAACGTGGTGGAGGAGAGGGTGGTAAACGTGGTGGAGTGGAGGGTGGTAAACGTGGTGGAGGAGAGGGTGGTAAATATGGTGGAAATGAGGAAGAATGATGTTTGATAAGGAGGATAAATGATTGTCTTTTTTCTGGGTCTACCTTTGTCTTTTTGTTTATCTTTGACCTCGTACCAATGATTGGTGCATTTCATGTTCAAATCATTTGGATTTTTACCTCCGCCACCGAAGGTGTAATGTTTTCACCCCTGTCTGTTTGCTTGTCTGTCTGTCTATCTGTGAACAAGATATCTCAAAAAGTTGTCGACGGATTCAAACGGAATTTGGCAGAGATGTAGCGTATGCGACAAGGACGAAATGATTAGATTTTGGTGAAGATCCGGATTCGGATCCGGCCAGTAGAATTTTTTAAGTGATTCTTCACCATTGGGAGATGGTGCGAAAAATGATATATTGCAGGATATCTCAAAACGTTGTGTACGGATTTGGACGAAACTTGGTGAACAGGTTGGGTGTGTAAAAACCACCTTTAGAGGCCATTTTTCCCCGCAAGCGGGGGTTGGCCTTTTTCGGGGACCGTGGTTGTTGTTGTTTTTTTGGTCCCCTTTTTGAAGCAATGTTTTACGGCCGGATGCCCTTCCTGCCGCCAACCCTTTTTGTCGCCTTTTTACAACAAACAGGGAATTACCAGTGAACTGGTACTCAATTGACCTCACTTGGTGTGTGATAAGGACTAATCGATTCGATTTTGGTGAAGATCTGAAAATGGATTCGGACACGAGAATTATTTAATTTTAAAGTGATTCTTCACCATTGAGAGATGGGGTGAAAAATGAAATATAACATTATAGTTAAAAAAGTTATAGACGAGTTATGACGAAACTAGGTTGATGAGTTGGTTAGGCGACGAGAACAAGCCAATTCGATTTTAGTTCAGTTCCGAATCCAGATCCGGCCTATCAGTGCGATAGAAACCATGAACTGTTCAGCCTGGCGGAGGTATGCGCTCTACCGAGTGACGTTCTCGTTTCATTTGTGATAATCGTGGATTAAGTTAATATCCCAAGCCAATCGTCCATTTTGCTTTTTTTAGTTTGTTTGTGTTAACGGTTCTTTGTTACCTTTTATCTTCACCTCCTCTTCCCTTTATAAGAGGTGAGGTCCGATGGCACCAAACTCCTGCCCTTCCTTGACCACGATACTCCTCCACTTCCTTCTGTCTTCAACCAACTCTCTCCACTCTCCAATCACCCCCACATTACTGATATCTCTCCTCACACAATCCTCCCATCTCAAACGCGGTCTCCCTCTTTTCCTCCTTCTTGCTCCTTCAACCTATCTGCTCTCTTTGCCAGTGTCTCTTCCCCCATCCGCATCGTGTCCAGCCCATCTCAGCCGGCATTTCACCAATCTCCCCGTCAAGCTCATCTGCACATCAATCTCCTCCCTCAGTTCATCCATTCTCCTTCTATCCACCCTCTTCACTCATAATCCCTTTCCTGACGTCCTTCCACACAAAACTTCTGCAGTTCCCCTAAATGCCACTCAATACTTGTTCTCCTCCTTCTCCAAACCTTCTGCTTCTTCGCAAAGTTCATCTTACCTTCCTTTCATCTTCTCCTTGTACTCTTTGGCGACGTTTCCTCTCCACTTTCCCTGCCTAATAATTTTCCGATCCCTGCTCTTAACTTCCCTCCTTTCTTCATCCATTCCACAAATATCACAGTGCAGTGCTAGGTGGTAACGTGCTCTCTGCCACTGCCTTGAGAGAGAGAGAGAGAGAGAGAGAGAAAGAGAAAGAGAAAGAGAAAGAGAAAGAGAAAGAAAGACAGAGACAGACACACACTCCTTTCTGGTCTTGCACCCTCTGCTCTTTCCCAGCTTTGTACCCCCCCCCATTTCCCTTCCCAATGTTTCTGCAGGGCTCACATGGTCCACCATCAACCCACTCTGGTGAAACTACCAAAATCCAGGATCACTGCTCACCTCCTCATTCATTCCTCCTTTTCTCTCCTGTGGAACCAACTTCCACATCCTCTTCAATATCATTCCTCCAGACAGGTCTTCACCATCAGCTGATTGTCCCCAATCTAAAATCATGAACTTTTCTGACCCCACCCCACCCCGATCTCTCCTTCCAAATTTCCAGCGCTCCTTCCTTCGAGGTCCGTTCTGGATCCACCTTCTCCACCCCATGCATCCTCTTCTGTCCCCCATTGTTTGTCCACCTCCCTCTGTCTTTCTGTAAACACCTGTGAGTGAGTTTATAAATACCCCCCCCTCCCCCCCTACTCCAAAATACCCCCCCTCCCCTCCTACTCCAAAATACCCCCCCTCCCTCCTACTCCAAAATACCCCCCCTCCCTCCTACTCCAAAATATCCCCCTCCCTTCCTACTCCAAAATACCCCCCTCCCCTCCTACTCCAAAAATACCCTCCTCCCTCCTACTCCAAAATACCCTCCTCCCCTCCTACTCAAAAATACCCCCCCTCCCTCCGACTCCAAAATACCCCCCCTCCCTCCGACTCCAAAATACCCCCCTCCCCTCTTACTCCAAAATACCCCCCTCCCTCCTACTCCAAAATACCCCCCTCCCTTTCGACTCCAAAATACCCCCCTCCCTTTCTACTCCAAAATACCCCCCTCCCCTCCTACTCAAAAATACCCCCCTCCCTCCGACTCCAAAATACCTCCCCTCCCTCCGACTCCAAAATAACCCTCCTCCCCTCCTACTCCAAAATACTCCCCTCCCCCCTACTCCAAATTACCCCCCCCCTCCTCCCTCCGACTCCAAAATACCCCCCCCCCTCCCGTCCTACTCCAAAATACCCCGCCTCCCTCCGACTCCAAAATAAACCCCCTCCCCTCCTACTCCAAAATACCTCCCCTCTCCTCCTACTCCAAAATACCCTCCTCCCTCCTACTCCAAAATACCCCCCCTCCCGTCCTACTCCAAAATACCTCCCCTCTCCTCCTACTCCAAAATACCCTCCTCCCTCCTACTCCAAAATATCCGCCCTCCTATTCCTCCTCCAAAATACCCCACCACCCTCTCTAACAAAGACTGTGACTGCGTGTCGTCGTGTCCGCAGAAGGACGGACCCTGAGTCTGGACCCAAACTCTGCAAATCCTTACATCAAGATCTCCCGGGATCTCAGGACGGCGACTCGAACCGAGACCCACAATCAGTACCCAGAACATCCTGATCGGTTTGATCGTTGTGCACAAGTTCTTTCCTCTGATTGTTTCTCCTCGGGTCGTCATTACTGGGAGGTCGATGTGAGGTCGAGCAGTTCGTGGAGAATCGGGATCTGTTTAAACTCAATTGGGAGGAAAGGGAAAGAGTGCTGGTTGGGAAGGAATCCCGAGTCTTGGTGTTTACGGAAATATGAAAGCAAATACTACACAGTCCACAACGATCGAGGAACCCTCCTGGCCGTGCCGGGGGATCCTGAACGGTTTGGGGTCTTGTTGGATTGTGAGGAGGGAGAGTTTACGTGTTTCGGGGACTCGCGGGTTCTGCACGTGTTCAGGGGGAACTTCCTGGTCCCCGTTAAACCCGCGATTGGGGTTTATGGTGTTGGTGACTCCGTGCAGTTTTGCTCGTTTTAATGATTTCGTTCATTTCGTTCTGTTTGTGATGGAAGTTTATTTCACAAACTGCAGATTATTTTGTGTTGAATTTATTAAAATCATGTTCTTGTGTATAACGGAGTATATTTACCATCCGATGAAAGTTTATTTCACAAACTGCAGGTTATTTTGTGTTGAATTTATTAAAATCAGGTTCTTGTGTATAACGGAGTATATTTACCATCTGATGGAAGTTTATTTCACAATCTACAGGTTATTTTGTGTTGAATTTATTAAAATCATGTTCTTGTGTATAATGGAGTATATTTACCATCCGATGAAGGTTTATTTCACAATCTGCAGGTTATTTTGTGTTGAATTTATTAAAATCAGGTTATTGTGTATAAAAATTTAAAAAACCACCTTTAGAGGCCATTTTTCCCCGCAAGCGGGGGTTGGCCTTTTTCGGGAACCGTGGTTGTTGTTGTTTTTTGGTCCCCTTTTTGAAGCAATGTTTTACGGCCGGATGCCCTTCCTGACGCCAACCCTTTTTGCCGCCTTTAGCGACAAACAGGGAATTACCAGTGAACTGGTACTCAATTAGCCGACCTCGGAAGGATGACAGGCTGAGTCAACCCCCCTGGCGTTAATTCAGCGATCGACCGGGATTCGAACCCAGGATCCTAGGATCCTAAGCCGGCACCCTAGCCGCTAGCCCAACACCAGGGTTAAACGGTTAAACGGTATTGTGTATAACGGAGTATATTTACCATCCGATGAAAGTTTATTTCACAATCTGCAGATTATTTTGTGTTGAATTCATTAAAATCAGGTTATTGTGTATAAAAAATATAAAAAAAACACCTTTAGAGGCCATTTTTCCCCACAAAGCGGGGGTTGGCCTTTTACGGGAACCGTGGTTGTTGTTGTTTTTCGGTCCCCTTTTTGAAGCAATGTTTTACGGCCGGAAGCCCTTCCTGACGCCAACCCTTTTTGCCGCCTTTAACGACAAACAGGGAATTACCAGTGAACTGGTACTCAATTAGCCGACCTCGGAAGGATGACAGGCTGAGTCAACCCCCCTGGCGTTAATTCAGCAATCGACCGGGATTCGAACCCAGGATCCTTGGTTTTATCCTAAGCCGGCACCCGAGCCGCTAGCCCAACACCAGGGTTAAACGGAGTATATAACGGAGTATATTTACCATCCGATGAAAGTTTATTTCACAAACTGCAGGTTATTTTGTATTGAATTTATTAAAATCAGGTTATTGTGTATAACGGAGTATATTCACCATCTGATGGAAGCTTATTTCACAAACTGCAGGTTATTTTGTGTTGAATTTATTAAAATCATGTTCTTGTGTATAACGGAGTATATTTACCATCCGATGAAGGTTTATTTCACAAACTGCAGGTTATTTTGTGTTGAATTTATTAAAATCATGTTCTTGTGGAAACGGAGTATATTTACCATCCGATGAAAGTTTATTTCACAAACTGCAGGTTATTTTGTGTTGAATTTATTAAAATCAGGTTCTTGTGTATAACGGAGTATATTTACCATCCGATGAAGGTTCATTTCACAAACTGCAGGTTATTTTGTGTTGAATTTATTAAAATCAGGTTCTTGTGTATAACGGAGTATATTTACCATCTGATGGAAGTTTATTTCACAATCTGCAGGTTATTTTGTGTTGAATTTATTAAAATCAGGTTATTGTGTATATAAAAAAAAAAAACCACCTTTAGAGGCCATTTTTCCCCGCAAGCGGGGGTTGGCCTTTTTCGGGAACCGTGGTTGTTGTTGTTTTTTGGTCCCCTTTTTGAAGCAATGTTTTACGGCCGGATGCCCTTCCTGACGCCAACCCTTGTTGCCGCCTTTAGCGACAAACAGGGAATTACCAGTGAACTGGTACTCAATTAGCCGACCTCGGAAGGATGACAGGCTGAGTCAACCCCCCTGGCGTTAATTCAGCGATCGACCGGGATTCGAACCCAGGATCCTAGGATCCTAAGCCGGCACCCTAGCCGCTAGCCCAACACCAGGATTAAACGGTTAAACGGTATTGTGTATAACGGAGTATATTTACCATCCGATGAAAGTTTATTTCACAAACTGCAGGTTATTTTGTGTTGAATTTATTAAAATCAGTTTATTGTGTATAACGGAGTATATTCACCATCTGATGGAAGTTTATTTCACAAACTGCAGGTTATTTTGTGTTGAATTTATTAAAATCATGTTCTTGTGTATAACGGAGTATATTTACCATCCGATGAAGGTTTATTTCACAAACTGCAGGTTATTTTGTGTTGAATTTATTAAAATCATGTTCTTGTGGAAACGGAGTATATTTACCATCCGATGAAAGTTTATTTCACAAACTGCATGTTATTTTGTGTTGAATTTATTAAAATCAGGTTCTTGTGTATAACGGAGTATATTTACCATCCGATGAAGGTTTATTTCACAAACTGCAGGTTATTTTGTGTTGAATTTATTAAAATCATGTTCTTGTGGAAACGGAGTATATTTACTATCCGATGAAAGTTTATTTCACAAACTGCAGGTTATTTTGTGTTTAATTTAGTAAAATCAGGTTCTTGTGTATAACGGAGTATATTCACCATCTGATGGAAGTTTATTTCACAAACTGCAGGTTATTTTGTGTTGAATTTATTAAAATCAGGTTCTTGTGTATAACGGAGTATATTCACCATCCGATGAAAGTTTATTTCACAAACTGCAGGTTATTTTGTGTTGAATTTATTAAAATCATGTTCTTGTGTGTAACGGAGTATATTTACCATCCGATGGAAGTTTATTTCACAATCTGCAGGTTATTTTGTGTTGAATTTATTAAAATCAGGTTATTGTGTATAACGGAGTATATTTACCATCCGATGAAAGTTTATTTCACAAACTGCAGGTTATTTTGTGTTGAATTTATTAAAATCAGGTTATTGTGTCTTACGGAGTATATTTACCATCCGATGAAAGTTTATTTCACAAACTGCAGGTTATTTTGTGTTGAATTTATTAAAATCAGGTTATTGTGTATAACGGAGTATATTTACCATCCGATGAAAGTTTATTTCACAATCTGCAGGTTATTTTGTGTTGAATTTATTAAAATCATGTTCTTGTGGAAACAGAGTATATTTACCATTTGATGAAAGTTTATTTCACAATCTGCAGGTTATTTTGTGTTGAATTTATTAAAATCATGTTCTTGTGTGTAACGGAGTATATTCACCATCTGATGAAAGTTTATTTCACAATCTGCAGGTTATTTTGTGTTGAATTTATTAAAATCAGGTTCTTGTGTATAACGGAGTATATTTACCATCCGATGAAGGTTTATTTCACAATCTGCAGGTTATTTTGTGTTGAATTTATTAAAATCAGATTCTTGTGTATAACGGAGTATATTCACCAGCTGATGAAAGTTTATTTCACAATCTGCAGGTTATTTTGTGTTGAATTTATTAAAATCATGTTATTGTGTATAATGGAGTATATTCACCAGCTGATGAAAGTTTATTTCACAATCTGCAGGTTATTTTGTGTTGAATTTATTAAAATCAGGTTCTTGTGTATAACGGAGTATATTCACCAGCTGATGAAAGTTTATTTCACAATCTGCAGTTTATTTTGTGTTGAATTTATTAAAATCAGGTTATTGTGTATAACGGAGTATATTTACCATCTGATGAAAGTTTATTTCACAATCTGCAGGTTATTTTGTGTTGAATTTATTTAAATCATGTGCTTGTGGAAACGTAGTATATTTACCATTTGATGGAAGTTTATTTCACAATCTGCAGGTTATTTTGTGTTGAATTTATTAAAATCAGGTTCTTGTGTATAACGGAGTATATTTACCATCCGATGAAAGTTTATTTCACAATCTGCAGGTTATTTTGTGTTGAATTTATTAAAATCAGGTTCTTGTGTATAACAGGATATTCACCAGCTGATGAAAGTTTATTTCACAATCTGCAGGTTATTTTGTGTTGAATTTATTAAAATCATGTTCTTGTGGAAACGGAGTATATTTACCATTTGATGAAAGTTTATTTCACAATCTGCAGGTTATTTTGTGTTGAATTTATTAAAATCAGGTTCTTGTGTATAACAGGATATTCACCAGCTGATGAAAGTTTATTTCACAATCTGCAGGTTATTTTGTGTTGAATTTATTAAAATCATGTTCTTGTGTGTAACGGAGTATATTCACCATCTGATGAAAGTTTATTTCACAATCTGCAGGTTATTTTGTGTTGAATTTATTAAAATCAGGTTCTTGTGTATAACAGTATATTCACCATCTGATGAAAGTTTATTTCACAATCTGCAGGTTATTTTGTGTTGAATTTATTAAAATCATGTTCTTGTGTATAACGGAGTATATTTACCATTTGATGGAAGTTTATTTCACAATCTGCAGGTTATTTTGTGTTGAATTTATTAAAATCATGTTCTTGTGTATAACGGAGTATATTTACCATTTGATGGAAGTTTATTTCACAATCTGCAGGTTATTTTGTGTTGAATTTATTAAAATCAGGTTCTTGTGTACAACGGAGTATATTCACCAGCTGATGAAAGTTTATTTCACAATCTGCAGGTTATTTTGTGTTGAATTTATTAAAATCAGGTTCTTGTGTATAACGGAGTATATTCACCATCTGATGAAAGTTTATTTCACAAACTGCAGGTTATTTTGTGTTTAATTTATTAAACTCAGGTTCTTGTGTATAACGGAGTATATTTACCATCTGATGAAAGTTTATTTCACAATCTGCAGGTTATTTTGTGTTGAATTTATTAAAATCAGGTTCTTGTGTATAACAGTATATTCACCATCTGATGAAAGTTTATTTCACAATCTGCAGGTTATTTTGTGTTGAATTTATTAAAATCAGGTTCTTGTGTATAACGGAGTATATTCACCAGCTGATGAAAGTTTATTTCACAATCTGCAGGTTATTTTGTGTTGAATTTATTTAAATCACGTTCTTGTGTATAACAGGATATTCACCAGCTGATGAAAGTTTATTTCACAATCTGCAGGTTATTTTGTGTTGAATTTATTTAAATCATGTTCTTGTGGAAACGGAGTATATTTACCATCCGATGAAAGTTTATTTCACAATCTGCAGGTTATTTTGTGTTGAATTTATTAAAATCAGGTTCTTGTGTATAACAGGATATTCACCAGCTGATGAAAGTTTATTTCACAATCTGCAGGTTATTTTGTGTTGAATTTATTAAAATCAGGTTATTGTGTATAACAGGATATTCACCAGCTGATGAAAGTTTATTTCACAATCTGCAGGTTATTTTGTGTTGAATTTATTAAAATCAGGTTATTGTGTATAACAGGATATTCACCAGCTGATGAAAGTTTATTTCACAATCTGCAGGTTATTTTGTGTTGAATTTATTAAAATCATGTTCTTGTGTATAACGGAGTATATTCACCATCTGATGAAAGTTTATTTCACAAACTGCAGGTTATTTTGTGATTAATTTATTAAAATCAGGTTCTTGTGTATAACGGAGTATATTTACCATCTGATGAAAGTTTATTTCACAAACTGCAGGTTATTTTGTGTTTAATTTATTAAACTCAGGTTCTTGTGTATAACGGAGTATATTTACCATCTGATGAAAGTTTATTTCACAATCTGCAGGTTATTTTGTATTGAATTTATTAAAATCAGGTTCTTGTGTATAACAGGATATTCACCAGCTGATGAAAGTTTATTTCACAATCTGCAGGTTATTTTGTGTTGAATTTATTTAAATCAGGTTCTTGTGTATAACAGGATATTCACCAGCTGATGAAAGTTTATTTCACAATCTGCAGGTTATTTTGTGTTGAATTTATTAAAATCAGGTTCTTGTGTATAACGTAGTATATTCACCAGCTGATGAAAGTTTATTTCACAATCTGCAGGTTATTTTGTGTTGAATTTATTAAAATCAGGTTCTTGTGTATAACGGAGTATATTTACCATCCGATGAAAGTTTATTTCACAATCTGCAGGTTATTTTGTGTTGAATTTATTAAAATCAGGTTCTTGTGTATAACAGGATATTCACCAGCTCATGAAAGTTTATTTCACAATCTGCAGGTTATTTTGTGTTGAATTTATTAAAATCAGGTTATTGTGTATAACAGGATATTCACCAGCTCATGAAAGTTTATTTCACAATCTGCAGGTTATTTTGTGTTGAATTTATTTAAATCAGGTTCTTGTGTATAACAGGATATTCACCAGCTGATGAAAGTTTATTTCACAATCTGCAGGTTATTTTGTGTTGAATTTATTAAAATCAGGTTCTTGTGTATAACGTAGTATATTCACCAGCTGATGAAAGTTTATTTCACAATCTGCAGGTTATTTTGTGTTGAATTTATTAAAATCAGGTTCTTGTGTATGACGGAGTATATTCACCAGCTGATGAAAGTTTATTTCACAATCTGCAGGTTATTTTGTGTTGAATTTATTTAAATCATGTTCTTGTGGAAACGGAGTATATTTACCATCTGATGAAAGTTTATTTCACAATCTGCAGGTTATTTTGTGTTGAATTTATTAAAATCAGGTTCTTGTGTATAACGGAGTATATTCACCATCTGATGAAAGTTTATTTCACAATCTGCAGGTTATTTTGTGTTGAATTTATTTAAATCATGTTCTTGTGGAAACGGAGTATATTCACCAGCTGATGAAAGTTTATTTCACAATCTGCAGGTTATTTTGTGTTGAATTTATTTAAATCATGTTCTTGTGGAAACGGAGTATATTTACCATCTGATGAAAGTTTATTTCACAAACTGCAGGTTATTTTGTGTTTAATTTATTAAAATCAGGTTCTTGTGTATAACATATATTCACCAGCTGTTGAAAGTTTATTTTAAATGAAGTTTAAGAAGGGAATAAGTTTTGTTTCCTGATGTCCTTTCGACATGAACTGGAAGTCCAAATCTCTCCATGAATGTTAAATTTAAATAAAAACAATTCCCCACATGCTTTTCGGGTTTCGACCCGAATCGCAACAGAATCACCACGTGACATTTTTGTCCAATAAAATGATCCAACGTGAACCACGAGGAGCAGTTTTTAGTCGGATCCGTCTTCGCCGTGAATCAGACGAAGAACCCTCAAGGTGAGACGTTCATTCTGATCCTCTTCTTCATTCAAACCATAAAATCTCCAGGTAATTATTTTATTTCTTATTCCAATCGATCGGGATTGCGATGTGTTTAACCTATTGATGACGTCACATCTGTGCCCCAAAGGTGTAATCTATCTCGACTTTACCTTAATTTCAAGTGAGGATCTCAGAATGAAAAAAAAATTCTCCAGGTGAACGCCAAGGTGTGTTCAGTTACCAAGATTCTTGAAGAGCTCTCGCCAGGAAGCTTAATCATTCCAGCAAGCACTCCATGTAAAACTGTTAAGGAACGGCTGGCTTGGCAAGCGCTAGCTAGGTGCTTGGTAACTTGACACACCTTTCTTGTGTGAATCCCACCTGTCCCCACGTGCTTATTTGGAGGTAAAATGGAGACGGGTTCACCTCCTCAATGTCTGGTTGTGTGATCAATCCCTCAATACAGACTCGGTCCAACCCACGGGATCCCTTGGATCTTTGGACCCGGTCTCCTTCTGGTCTATGATTATCATCTCCTCCTCGTTTGACATCTTCTTGGTCCATGATATCGAGTTCATCGTTTCACGAACCTCACAATCTCCGCAATTGATGTTCGTGCTCCGATCTTACCACGTGACGTCACAATGTAATATATTCCGCTTAAATTAAATAAATCCGTGACGTCAACAAGTGATCTACATCACAGGTAAACCATTCAAGATGGATCAACGGTCCAGTAATCCTGGTGCTGGCTTTACGGTTAAGGTGGCTCGCTGAATATCTTGGGGTCTTGAGTTTGAGCCCCTGTCGTGATGTTGATATAACACCAACAACATCAATGGATCCGATTCTTTAATATTGGGTAAAAGGAAACGATCAAATTGTTCACTCAAGTTGCAAAGTCTTCCCTGAGTTAACTTGCTTCAAAGATGGGTCCATCATTCGAGACCTGCAGAGCTGGTTTACGAGGTAAATGTGGTGGTGGAGGTAAATAAACTTTACGTGTAAACCAGGTGTAAATGACACAAATATGGTGGACCCAGTGTGTGATCCACTTCAGCAATCGGTTACTTTGTAAGGATCTACGTAAGGATCTCCATGACACATAAATGTCAATGAATAACAAAATGGTGAAGGACCAAAAGAGGTAGAACTCATCTCCCTCCTCCCCCTCTCCCTCAACCGGGTGAGCTCCAACCTCCTCATAATCCTTCAGCACGGCGAGGTCCTCCCGTGCCTCCGCGAACTCGACCTCCTCCATTCCTTCCCCCACATACCAGTGCACAAAGGCACGTTTGGCGTACATCAAGTCGAACTTGTGATCGAGTCATGCCCAGGCTTCCGCAATGGCCGTCGTGTTGCTCAACATGGACAGAGCATGCACACAAGACTTTGGCCATGATAAAGCTTGCAGATTATTGTGATCAATCCCTGAGGATATCCCGAAGACTCAATAGCTCAGTGGGTTGTTGCCGCGCACGTGATGTCCTTGGGTTTGAGTCTAGGGTTGAGTCAGCATTTTGGCAGACTCGTCCCACGCAGGAATTTATTCGTTTGTTAAATAAATCTAATATATATATATATATATATATATATATATATATATAATCGGGAGATTAAATAAGACGTAGACGTCGCTTCAGGACGGTCGATCTTTAATTCTCGACAAGTTTCGACCAACAAACGTCTTCTTCTTAGTCTCCAGAAACAACAGGCATGTATATCAGACAAGTATGTACAGTGATATGTGGGTAAGATGTGCGATGTGTGTAGAAGATGCATATAGAAAGAAGAGCCACGCTGAAGCTCACTCACCGTCCCCAAGTTCAGCGGAGTGAAGCGCAGCTAACAGTTACCGTTCACGTTGGAAATTGTGCACGTGTACATACAAATATATATATACATACAAAAACACACAAGCATATATTCATATACCATTTATATTTATATAAGTATGAATACACCACCTACATTTGTAAAGGCAGAATTAATGAATGAGTGAATGAATGGGTTACCGTTAATGATTTGATTGGGTTGATGTTGAAACATTCTTTAATCATCAGAATTTATGCCATGAGGGATTTTTGTCCGAAGTTTATGTTTCCAAAAGGACTCACGTTTCAGAATCGTGGTGTGTGATCGATTTGTAATTGATTCAATGGCAGAGATTTGAATGTCATTGTCCCCCGTCGCACCGCGGAGCGAAAGGGGGACTATGGTTATCTGCTCCGTCCGTGTGTCCGTGCGTGCGAGTATGCATACGTGCGTGCGTGCGTGCGCAAGCGAAGGACGGCATTCGAATTTGGTGTGTGGGTGCAACCCACGTCAAAATCCAAGATGGACGCCGCCATGTATGTCTGACGCCATGTATGTCTGAACCTTGTGAGAGGAATATCTTGAAAAATAAGCGAAGTACCAACTTCTAATCAGGTGTGTGGGTGTATCTAGGCATAAGGAAGAACCCTATTGAAAATTCGGTCGCCACGTCAAAATCCAAGATGGCCGCCACCATATATCGTCACGTGAAAAAGTAAGTACACCCCATGTAAAGTTTTGACTTTTTCAACATATTTCAACATACAGCTATTTGATCTTCATTTCAACAATATTGATAGATAAAGGTGATATAATATAACAAATATCATGAAACATTTACATTTTGGAGTCCATCGTATAATTTACATAAACATAAATGCAAATTTCACATGTGGAAAAAGTAAGTACACCCCGACATTTATCACTACTTCAAAGACCTAAAATTAGAATCAGGTGCACCAGCTCAGGTGCAAATGATTAGAACATCGTTAGAGAGGATCTTGGAGGAACCTGTCTTTTTTAAACTTCAGACATTTAGTTTGGTTTGCTCTTTGTTGTTGAAGTGTGCAGCGTCACCATGCCGAGATCAAAAGGGCTCTCTGAGGCCTTCAGAAAGAAGGTTATAGATGCCTATGAGTCTGGGAAAAGATTTAAAAAGATCTCCAAACAATTTGAAATCAATCATTCGACTGTCCGGAAGATCTCTACAAGTGGAGAAGATTCCAAACAACTGCCAACTTGTTCAGGCCAGGCCGCCCCAGCAAGTTCAGCCCGAGAGCAGACCGCAAGATGCTGAAAGAAGTCTCTAAGAACCCCAGAATTTTATCACGGGACCTTACAGGTAGCTCTTGCCACTGTTGATGTCAAAGTGCACGAGTCTACCATAAGAAAGAGGCTGCACAAATTTGATCTACATGGGAGGTGTGCCAGGAGGAAACCTTTGCTGTCCAGAAAGAACATCAGGGCAAGATAATATCATTGTTGCGTTGATCACGCTCAAGAAATATTTAACTGATCAGACTAAGCATTGTCCCTGTCAAATAATGACGTCATAATTGAGGCACCAATGACGTCATCGTTAACAACACTTATTCTCCATGTGAAGTTCTTTACAATGGGCCATGTTTCAATTTTTTCCATGGAGCAGTTTCAGAGAAATAGAGGTGCAACTTTTTTCCCCATCATGGCGCCTCTACCATGTGACCTATGACGTCCTAATTATCATTTTAAAATTCTACAGTAGGAGGTGCTCCTTTGATGAACATTTTGTGTCCATCAGACCAACAGTTGCAGAGAAAAAAATTCATACTGGTTGGATGAAGCGTTGTACTTATCGAATTATGACATCATAATGAAGGCACCGCTGACATTATCATTAAAACATCTTATTCACCATAGGGAGTACTTGACAATGAGCCATGTTTCATTTTTTTCCATGGAGGGGTTTTGGGGATATAGAGGTGTGAAGTTTTTCCAAGATGGCACCCTGACCATGTGGCCTATGACATCATAATTATCACAAAAAATTCTGCAGGAGGAGGCGCTCCTTTGGTGAAAATTTATTGTCCATCGGACTACCAATTGCAGGGAATTTTTTTTTCATACCGATGGGATCAAGCATTGTGCTTGTCGAATTATGACGTCATAGTGAAAGCACCGGTGACATCATAATTAACATATCTTGTTCCCCATGGGGAGTACTTGACAATGAGCCACGTTTCAATTTTTGTTTTTTTCCAAGATGGCTTCCGTACCACATGACTTATGACGTAATAATTATGAATAAATACATTATACAGGGGGAGGCGCTCCTCTGGTAAAGTGTCGCGTCAATCGCACCAACGGTTGCCGAGAAAATGAATTTAAAAAATGCAGATACGCACGTACGCACTCAACTGATCGCTTAGCCATGCTCTTCGCTTCGTGAGCACAGGGTAATAAATGGGGGAAACCTCTGGCGGTGGTTTGGCGGAAAAAATGGGGCAATGCCCCCACGTTAATTTTTTTCAGGAGTTTACAATTAAAATAAAAACATCCCATATTTAAACGTGAAAAACAAAGCGAAATGGAACCCAAGTGCGTGGATTTCTCCCCCCCGCCACGGCAGATATCGTGGTATTTGCATCGAGTGATGTGATTGGCTGCATCCTTTTTCAAATCAGATTAACAACTTTGAAAATTGTGATTTTTCACAAATGAAGGATTTTCACAAATGAAGGATTTTCACAAATGAAGGATTTTCACAAATGAAGGATTTTCACAAATGAAGGATTTTCACAAATGAAGGATTTTCACAAATGAAGCCATTTCAGAACGAAGCTTTTCTTCAATTAGACGGATTAGAAACTGTTTGTGTTCAACCTTGGGTGAAGAGAGATTTTCTTCACTGACTCTTCTTCACATAGAAGGTGATTTAACTGTGATGCTGATTCCAGATGACATTGTGGATGTTTACGCTAACCGAAGGGAAAAACGATTACACCTACTTTAGTCATTAAGGTATTCAAAAAGGGGACCAAAAAAAACAACAACAACCACGGTCCCCGAAAAGGCCAACCCCCGCTTTGTGGGGAAAAATGGCCTCTAAACGGTGGTTTTTAGTCATTAAGGTAAGAACAGTATTTATATTAAGACAATGCTTATGTATGTGAATCACCGGGGAGACATGATGCATGAAGTATTCGATTTCTTTGTTTTTTAGTCAAGAATTTGTTGTTACACAAATAGTAATATTGGTGGTAGCTGGTAAACATGTCAAACTAGAAAGCATCTGAAAATGCAAAGTCCGTCTGCAACGGTTTGTATTCAGACGTCGTCCTTTTCTTCTTCCTACTGCTCAGAATAATTAAAACATAAAGAAAATACAAAATGAAAATTGATGATTGTATGCAGCCTTGACCTTTCATCTTTAGATATAAAAAAAAAAATCAGTTTCTAGCTTTCGATTGTTGAATCAATTCTGTGACTCAATATGCAAATTCTTAAAATTTCAGGTCGACCAGATGAAAATTGACAATTTTATGTGATACTGACCTTTGACCTTTTGACCAAAATTATTAATTTGCCTTCTCCATATTCACACAATAAAGCTTTGCTGAAAATTTGATGACAAAACTCAAATGGTAAAAAAAAGTTACGGCCCGGACACGCACGCACACACACACACACACACACACACACACACACACACACACACACACACACACACACACACACACACACACACACACACACACACACACACATCGATTTTTCATTTCTGTTCCTCAAAATTCTCTCTCTCTTATACACACACACACACACACACACCTGTGGTGTCTGAGGAACAAGGTGTGGCTGAGGAAGAAGAGGTGTCGGAAAGACTGCAGTGAACGATAGTTGACGTGGTGTACGAGGGGTGAAAACACGAATCGGAATGAAGAACGATTGCTCCGCCATGATAAAGGTCGGTTTACAATTTACATCAAGGATCACATGTAAAAACACACGAGACATTTAGACGCAGGGAGACGGCCCATCATGTCTGTGTCGCATTAACAACAAACATATTTATATAAAGAAAGAAAATGTAAAACGTATTTGGTCGTTGTTGTTGAAGTTGTTGTTGGTGTATGTATGTTTTTTGTGTTTTGTGGGTTTTTTGTAGTTTTTGATCTTTTTCCTTTCCGGGGTGGGGAGGAGAAGGTTGTTCTTCGGTGAGAAAATAGAAATACACAACATTGGGACTGCCGCTTCCGGTTTCTCGATCGAGGTGGCTACTTTTGTTCTCTCCGGGCATCAAAAGTTAATTTATTTTTCCATTCGTGTGTTTGTCAAATTTCCACTTGGTATTTTATCGTCAATGCGTTATTGTTTGTTTCTAGTTCGTTTTGGTTTGAATTTCCTGCAACTCGTAATAAATTAATCGTTTTCTGTTTGCACCGCGTGTGCGGCCTTCTACCCTGAGCCTGAGGCTACCCCCGTCGGTGGTTAACTTAACTTAAGTTAATTACTTCGCTGTTTTGCTTGGTTCTTAGATTTTTCCCTTCTCCTCCGAACATCTACTCTTTGTTTGACGTTTTAAATCCCCCCCCCCCCCCAAAAAAAACAAAAAACATTTATTTCCTTTTCTCCACGTGTGCTGTTTCGTGTGCTTCTGTCCACGTGCGCTGTCTCGCCCCGCCCAGATCTCCTTGCCTTCCACCTTTTGCCCTGTTCACGGGACTCGTGATTGTCCCTTTATGCCCTCTCCCCGTCGGTATTTTGTGAATATAAGATTGTTCTTCACGGTTCTGTTTAAATATTATTTAAATATGTTTTATCTTTCCCCTGCAGCCTGGTGTTGGGTTAGTGGCTAGGGTGCCAGCTTAGGATCCTAGGATCCTGGGTTCGAATCCCGGTCGATCGCTGAATTAACACGAGGTGGGTTGACTCAGCCTGTCATCCTTCCGAGGTCAGCAAATTGAGTACCAGTTCACTGGTAATGCCCTGTTTGTCGTAAAAAGGCGACAAAAAGGGTTGGCGGCAGGAAGGGCATCCGGCCGTAAAACATTGCTTCAAAAAGGGGACCAAAAAACAACAACAACCACGGTCCCCAAAAAAGGCCAACCCCCGCTTGCGGGGAAAAATGGCCTCTAAAGGTGGTTTTTTTCCCCCTGCAGTGTTTTATTCAGTGGTATATTACAACACGCTGTTTTTCTTCCTATTTAAAAGGCTTTTTTCAATTTCCTCTTCAACTCAATCCACTTCAAAAAAAAAATCAATCTCTTACAATTCTTCCTCACGACATGTTCAAAACTCACCTTCATTCCACCCCTCCACTATCGTTCTTAAACGGATCTCTAACTTGAAAATCACAATAAACCCAATTTGTTATAAATGTTCGTCTTTCATTAATCTTCCACTTTATAAACACCCCCCTCTCCCCTCCCATCCAAATCTCCCCCCTTGCCCCTGCACTCCGAAACTCCCCCCTTTCCCCTCCCCTCCGAAACTCCACCATCACCCCTCCCCTTTAAAACTCCCCCCAACCCCTCCCCTTCAAATCTCCCCCCCCTACCATCCATCTCCAATTCTCCCCCCTGCCCCCTCCTCCTCAAAGCCCCCTCCTCCCCACTTCGTCTCCCTTCTATCTCATACCTTCACCTCTCCCAACCTTCTACTTTCCTCTGCCCCCCCCCCCCCTCAAACAACCCCTCACTGTGCCTCATCCCATCACCATCAAACCTTTGGTCCTCCTCATCCTTCCCTTTATTGTAACTCTTCTGTAATTTCTGACACACTATCAACAGCTCTCCCTACCTCCCCCTCTCATCCTTCATCTGACCCTACCCCTACCCTCCCCTGTCCTGCACCCGATGCTTCCCCTCTCTCTTTATTAATGGTATGGACCTCAAACAACCAGGGCCTTCGCTCAAACCTGACTGATCTCTCCATACAGATTGCTTCTGACAATCCAGACTTGATCTGCTAAACAGAAACTTTCCTCCTTCAAGATGTCTCTGATTCCTTAATATCTCTTCCTGGCTACTCCCTCCTCCGGTATGATAGACCTGAGCCTCGTCCTAGTGGTGGGGTTGCTATCTTTATCAAAAACTCTCTTCCTCACTCTCCTTGCACTGCCCTCTCTCCACCTCACCCCCAGGAGTACCTCTGGCTACGACTTCCTCTCCGCTCCCACCTTTTGTTCATATGTGTTCTGTACCGTCCTCCAAACAGTGATGACTCCATTTACATTTCGCTGTCTGACAACATGGACCAACTTCTATCCACTCATCCCAACTCTCTCTTCCTCATATGTGACTGCGACTTCAACTGTCATCATGCCAGCTGGCTGGGTGTAGGTTCCTCTCTCACCAGTCATGGCACCTCAGCAAAGGACTTCTGTGACTCATTGGGACTGACACAATCTGTCAATTTCCCGACCCGGATCTCAGTCAACAGAGCATCTTCTCTTCTAGACTTGGTTATGACGAACTTCCCTGCAAATGTCTGCTGCTCTTCCTCTGCTCCAATCAGTTCTTCTGATCATCTGCTTGTTAAAGTGGACATCTCTGGCCATTCTCAGAGAGCCTCCTCAGCATCGATGAGTCTGGCATTGAACTCAGGCCGACTGGCACGGTCTTCAAGCAGCCATCAATCATCTGGACTGGTCTCCCATCTCCACTGCCTCTGACATCAATTCTTCCTGTGAATTCTTCCAAAGCAAACTGCTCTCTCTCATGCACAGATTTATCCCATCTCGTCTTCAGTTGTCTTACCCTTCCTCCCGTCCATGGTACACTGAATGTTGTGGTGAGGCAGTTGCCCTGAAACAACTTGCCTTTGCCTCTTGGAAGGCTAATCCAACTGACGACAATCTCAGTTCCTTCCACGAAGCTCAGAACAAGTGTGTGTCTATGCTCAGGAGTGCCAGGAAGCACTATCTCTCCACACTCAAGAATGAACTCTCAAACCTGTCACCTTCCTCCAAATCCTGGTGGCGTCTGGTCAAATCCGTTTCTGGTGTTTGTTCCCCCTCCATCCCCTCCCTCACCTCAAATGGCTACACAGTTGACACCGCACGTGACAAAGCCGAATGCCTCAACTCTGTTTTTGCCTCAAAATCTTGTGTCCCAAACCCATCTCTCTCTGTTCCCACCTTACCCAGTCGAACCCAACTGCTCCTGGACTCTGTGTCCTTCTCTCCTGACAAGGTGAAGAAGTTTTGTCAAACCTCGACTGATTCTGCAACTGGACCAGACGGCATCAGCCCACGGGTCCTAAAATCCTGCTCTGCCACTCTATCTCACCCTCTCTCTGTTCTTTTCTCCCTCTCTTTTGCTGAAGGCCATCTGCCAGCAACTTGGAAATCAGCAAACATTGCCGCTTTAAACAAGAAAGGTGCAAAAACAGATCCTTGCAACTACAGACAAATCAGCCTGCTCCCAATTATCAGCAAAGTCATGGAATCCATCAATGCTTCGGATATCAAATCCTTCCTCTTCTCCAAAGGCTTGATCTCCGATCATCAATTTGGATTCAGACCAGGTCATTCTACTCTGGACATGTTGCTTCTGCTTTCTCAACAACGGATGGAGGTCCTCAATGCCAAACAGGAAGTCAGAGCTGTCTCCCTTGACATATCACGTGCCTTCGATACGGTCTGGCACCCAGCTCTGCTCACCAAATTCTCCTCCTATGATATCCATGGAAATCTCCACACATGGCTTGCGGACTTCTTCTCTGGTCGTAGTCAACATGTGGCCCTGAATAGATTTCTCTCATCTCCCCTTCCTGTTCAGGCTGGAGTTCCCCAAGGTAGTGTTCTGGGCCCTGTGCTTTTTCTGATCTTCATCAATGATCTCTCCGACTGTCTGGAAAATCCTCTCTATCTCTTTACTGATGACTCCACTCTCTGCCGCTCCATTCCTCATCCCTCAGATCGGCAGTCTGCAGCCTCCTCGCTCTCTGCAAACCTAGACAAAATCACAGACTGGTCAAACAAGTGGAACATGTCTTTCAATCCTGACAAATCTAACACTCTTATGATGTCTCTCCGAAAAGACAGCACTGGCCAAACCCTCCCATCTACTTTCTCAACAATCCTCTCCAAGATGTTCTGTCGCTCAAGCTTTTGGGTCTCACTATCTGCCATGATATTTCCAGGGAAAACCAAATTTCCAAGCTGGCCTCCAAAGCCAGTCGCCGACTGGGCATCCTCCGTCGTGCAAAGTCCTTTCTTGGCACACCTGAGCTCCTCACCACATACAAGGCTTTCATCCACAGCTCAATGGAATACTGTTCTCCCCTCTGGACCGGTGCTCCTGCTTCACACCTAGCTCGGCTTCACGCTGTTCAAACCAAAGCTTTCAGAATCATTGGAATCTCCCGCGATGATGCTAACTCCGAGGGCCTTTTACTCACTCACCGCAGGCAGGTTGGTAGTCTTTCTGTCTTCTACCGACTCCTCTCCGGCCTTGTTCCCCCAGCTCTCTCTGTGCTCTGTCCCCCAAATATTCCTACAGGTCGCACAAGATCAGCCAGCAACCCTCTCCTGTTTAAACTGCCAAAATCAAGACTCTCTGCTCACCTTCACTCCTTCATTCCTCTTTTCTCCCGCCTCTGGAACAAACTCCCTCACTCCCTTCAATCCCACTCCTCCCTCCAGGTCTTTAAAACAGCTGTTCACCACCATCTCTTGTCTTCCCCCATCCAAAACCTTGATCTTTTCTACCCCCGCTAATTCACCCCAGATCCACTTTTTTTTAAATTCCAACTTCTTTCCTGGAAGTCCTTGCAGTGTCCTTGTGTTTTATACCTCTCCAACCTCCCCCCAAGCCCTCTCCCTCCCACAGATCTCTCGATGGCGCTGCTCTCAAATGTTGTCCTTGCATCCGTTCTTCCCATTGTCCTTCCCAAGTGTCCTTCCCACTCTCTCCCCATCTTGTCTTCTGCTCCCCTTATTATATGTTTTATGTGTCGGTTTGACTTTTTGTGTGATTAATGTTGGCTCTTTCACGAGCCTCGATCTTGTATACAAAAAAAAAAGAAACAAACAAAAAAAACATCAAGCATACACCACCCCTTGATACACTCCGCACAGAAACTAATGGGGATTCTTCTTCGCGGTGATTACCTCCGCTACCAAAGGTGCATGGAGGTTATGTTTTCACCCCTATCTGTCTGTTTGTCTGTTTGTAAACAAAATATCTCAAAGAGTTGTGGACGGATTCGGACGAAATTTGGCAGAGAGGAAGCGTATGTGACAAGGACAAAATGGTTTGATTTTGGTGAAGATCTGGATTCGGATCCGGCTATTAGAATTTTAAGTGATTCTTCACCATTGGGAGATCGGGCCAAAAACGATACATAGCAGGATATCTCAAAAAGTTATTGATGGATTTGGACAAAACTTGTTGGACAGGTTGTGTGTGAGACAATAAATAATCTTTTCGATTTTGGTGAAGATCCGGATCCGGATGCAGCTAGTAAAATGTTTTGAGTGATTCTTTACCATTGAGTGATATGGTCAACCAGGTGGAGGTATGTGTGCTCTCTTCGGAGTGCTGTTCTATTTTCAGCCTGCAACACCAGACAGGGGGCCAAATCTTCCCCGTTCTTCCTTGCTGGCGTATTCGGCGGAGAAGCGCAGTCAAGGTCAGAGTGCTGACCAGTCCACACGAACACCTCGCACACAATCACTCAAATCACACATCACTCTCATCTTCCACAATAAAATAAAGTAATTAATTATATTTTGTGACCTCTTTGCCTTTTACTGATGTGGTTTACCAATGGGGGTGGGGGCGGGGCTTTTGATTCTGACTGATGACCCTCAAGTGTTATTGCTGAATACACACAGACCGAATGTCTAATGGAGTCTATCGGGTCTTATAGGGTCTTAGGGTTACAAAGCATCTCAGGGATCTTATGGGTCTTTGCGGTCTTTGGGATCTAAAGGGTCTTAAAGAGTCTTAGTGGTCTAAAAGGGTCTTTGTGGTCTTATGGGTCATTGGGGGGGTCTTCATCGGATCTTTAGCATTTGAAGGATATTTGAGGTCTTAAGTGTCTTGGGGGTCTTATGGGTCGTTGGTGCTCTCAATTGGGTTTTAAACTAAAGGTCTGAAGTGCATTTCGGGTATCAAGGGTATTTGGAGTCTAAAGGATCTTAAAGGGACCTAGAGTCTTGGGGGGTCTTTTGGGTATTAAGGGTCTACATGGTATTCAGGGTCTTTGGGGTCTCAAGCATCATCGGGGTCTTCAGATTATTCGGGGTTCTTCATCGCTTGTTCCGCTTAACGAGCGGCTTGTAAAGCTTGAAACGGAACGACTGGCTTAGAAAGCGATAGCAAGCCGTTTGTTGACGGAACAAACCGCTGCTGATCTTATACTATTTGTGTGGTTCAAACATTGTCAGATGTTAAAATTTCACGAATTCAATCACCATTAATACAAAACCTTATAACGGGGGAGGGGAGGGGGGAAATTTAAAATGCGATGCCAGGAACCCCCTCCAACCCCACCCCTCCATGACCATTTGTTCTGCTTTGTTGAGATGGGATAAACTCCATGTTGTTTGGAAGCCCCGCCCATTCGTGGGAGGTCGCACGTTGGTGCGTGAATCCACGTCCCTCATGTTGTTTAGAAGCCCCGCCCATTAGTGGGAGGTCGCACCTTGGTGGGCGGTTCCACGAAAAAGACAAAAACAGTGTTTTGCTTTTTCATCGACTCGGCAAGCTCAAGTGTAACCAGAACATCACAAGGATTCAAGTTTATTTGGTGAGTTAAATCGAGTTTATTTGGTGAGTTAAATCGAGTTTATTTGGTGAGTTAAATCAAGTTTATTTGGTGAGTTAAATCGAGTTTATTTGGTGAGTTAAATCGAGTTTATTTGGTGATTAAAGCTGAAAATATATTATTTTGCAGAGACGTCATTGTTATTAATCCCAATTTTGTGGAGAACTTCCTTGCGTTTGTGTCTCCACCCCGAGAAGATAATGACGTCGATTCTCGGAACAGTGTTCACTTCCCCCGAATGACGTCACTGCGTCACGTACTATTTAGGCGTTCACTTCCTGGACCGGTTCCGTAACCACAGGAAAGTTTATCCGGTTATAGATTTTGTTTATTTTATTCCTTGAAGGACGAAAACGTTTTGTTTCTTCCTATGTACATCTTTTGTCTTTGTTGGTGAAGCCTCAGCCTTGAGTACACACCTGATTCGGTGAGTCAGATGCACACGCACACCAACAACGCACCACGAACACCGACCACGCACTTGTGTGTAGAACAGGTAATGTGATACTGTTGATCAGAATGTACCTGTTTTTATCATGTTACCAGGTAAGTCAAAGAATGCAGACCGAGACGAGAACGGCACTCAGAAGAGAGCACATACCTCCACCTGGTTAGCCACATCTGATATAAATATTATAAATTCAATGGTGAAGAATCACTGGATAAATTAAATAATTCTCATATCCGAATCCATATTCAGATCTTCACCAAAATCGAATCCATTTGTCCTTGTCAGACACCCAACCTGTCCACCAAATTTCGTCCGAATCCATCCACAACTTTTTGAAATATTTTGTTCACGCACAAACAGGGGTGAAAACATAAGTCGAGTTAAAATGTTTTCCTGTTTATCATCGCTTTCTTTCAATAAAGTGGGGAGGGAGAGGGAGGGTTTTTATTTTTTTATTTTTTTTTCAGAGTGAAATTTTAATGGATTATTCAACGCACAATATGTTTTTTTCTTAAATATACTTGATCGGACATTTATGATGAATCATGTTATGATTTCTAAACGAGTAAACCTTCGTATGTACGCACTGATACGATTCAAATAAAGAAAATAAAGAAACCTATGTCGCATTGAGTTCTGTTTACTTTTAATATTTGCTGATACATATAACAATGGTGGACCAAAACTTCGGCTTTTAAGAATAATGTCCGGTTGCCATACATGTATCTATCAGCAGCTATTGCCATCACATTCATACATATTTGACTAGAATTCCTCGCCACGAAATGTCACTTCATGGTACCGGTACATGCATGTTGAGCAGTTTGGCAGACATGGAAGACGACATTAACCACATCAAAAGGATGTCTGATTCGCGTTTATACATCTATCTATCAGCAGCAACTGCTATTATAGCACTCATAGATGTATCTATATATCAGCAGCTACTGCTATTATAGCACTTATAGATAGATGTATCTATATATCAGCAGCTACTGCTATTATAGCACTCATAGATGTATCTATCAGCAGCTACTGCTATTATATCACTCATAGATGTATCTATATATCAGCAGCTACTGCTATTATAGCACTCATAGATGTATCTATACACAAAGAATTAAGTTAAGCACCCCCCCGTTTTTTTACAACCTCGCACATTACAAGGTTGTTGTCGTCAAAACAGTGTAATATACCCATGATATTGCTATATTTTCTGGAGAAGTGATATTATGGTCACATAAAAACATAACAATCATGCCGTTTTCAATATTTTATTCTGAATAATTTAAGGTGAAATTTTTTGGGAATTTTAGGCATATTTTCACCTCAATTTAAGTATGGAGCTCTCGGTCCATCACGGACAGTGTGGATGACGTTTATGTTTTCTAACGTACAGTCATTGTTCTGAGAAGACCTCTAGCGATCTTTGCGTCAATAACGTGTGTAGGACCCACGTGATCGGATGGAGCAAGGTGCTGTGACAACCATCCCCTGGCCTGCGTACAGTCCTGACCTGAACCCCCTCGAGCACGTTTGGGACATGTTGGGACGACAAATTGCGAAGATGGTCCCTCCAATAGCCAATCTGGATGAATTGGAACGTGCATTACATCGGGAATGGAACAACCTGCCACAGCAACGCATACGACGGCTTACAGGGTCTATGAGACGTAGGGTTGAGTCAGTGATCCGATCACGTGGGTCCTACACACGTTATTGACGCAAAGATCGCTAGAGGTCTTCTCAGAACAATGACTGTACGTTAGAAAACATAAACGTCATCCACACTGTCCGTGATGGACCTATAGCTCCATACTTAAATTGAGGTGAAAATATGCCTAAAATTCCCAAAAAATTTCACCTTAAATTATTCAGAATAAAATATTGAAAACGGCATGATTGTTATGTTTTTATGTGACCATAATATCACTTCTCCAGAAAATATAGCAATATCATGGGTATATTACACTGTTTTGACGACAACAAACTTGTAATGTGCGAGGTTGTAAAAAAACGGGGGGGTGCTTAACTTAATTCTTTGTGTATATATATCAGCAGCTACTGCTATTATAGCCCTCATAGATGTATCTATATATCAGCAGCTACTGCTATTATAGCACTCATAGATGTATCTATCAGCAGCTGCTGCTATTATAGCACTCATAGATGTATCTATATATCAGCAGCTACTGCTATTATAGCACTCATAGATGTATCTATATATCAGCAGCTACTACTATTATAGCACTCATAGATGTATCTATCAATCAGCAGCTACTGCTATTATAGCACTCATAGATGTATCTATATATCAGCAGCTACTGCTATTATAGCACTCATAGATGTATCTATCAGCAGCTACTGCTATTATAGCACTCATAGATGTATCTATCAATCAGCAGCTACTGCTATTGTAGCACTCATAGATGTATCTATCAATCAGCAGCTACTGCTATTATAGCACTCATAGATGTATCTATCAGCAGCTACTGCTATTATAGCACTCATAGATGTATCTATCAATCAGCAGCTACTGCTATTATAGCACTCATAGATGTATCTATCAATCAGCAGCTACTGCTATTATAGCACTCATAGATGTATCTATCAATCAGCAGCTACTGCTATTATAGCACTCATAGATGTATCTATCAGCAGCTACTGCTATTATAGCACTCATAGATGTATCTATCAATCAGCAGCTACTGCTATTGTAGCACTCATAGATGTATCTATCTATCAGCAGCTACTGCTATTATAGCACTCATAGATGTATCTATCTATCAGCAGCTACTGCTATTATAACACTCATAGATGTATCTATCTATCAACAGCTACTGCTATTATAGCACTCATAGATGTATCTATATATCAGCAGCTACTGCTATTATAGCACTCATAGATGTACCTATCTATCAGCAGCTACTGCTATTATAGCACTCATAGATGTATCTATCTATCAACAGCTACTGCTATTATAGCACTCATAGATGTATCTATATATCAGCAGCTACTGCTATTGTAGCACTCATAGATGTATCTATCTATCAGCAGCTACTGCTATTATAGCACTCATAGATGTATCTATATATCAGCAGCTACTGCTATTATAGCACTCATAGATGTACCTATCTATCAGCAGCTACTGCTATTATAGCACTCATAGATGTATCTATCTATCAACAGCTACTGCTATTATAGCACTCGTAGATGTATCTATATATCAGCAGCTACTGCTATTATAGCACTCATAGATGTACCTATCTATCAGCAGCTACTGCTATTATAGCACTCATAGATGTATCTATCTATCAACAGCTACTGCTATTATAGCACTCATAGATGTATCTATATATCAGCAGCTACTGCTATTATAGCACTCATAGATGTACCTATCTATCAGCAGCTACTGCTACTATAACACTCATAGATGTATCTATCTATCAACAGCTACTGCTATTATAGCACTCATAGATGTATCTATATATCAGCAGCTACTGCTATTATAGCACTCATAGATGTACCTATCTATCAGCAGCTACTGCTATTATAGCACTCATAGATGTATCTATATATCAGCAGCTACTGCTATTATAGCACTCATAGATGTATCTATATATCAGCAGCTACTGCTATTATAGCACTCATAGATGTACCTATCTATCAGCAGCTACTGCTATTGCAGCACTCATAGATGTATCTATATATCAGCAGCTACTGCTATTACAGCACTCATAGATGTATCTATATATCAGCAGCAACTGCTATTACAGCACTCATAGATGTATCTAAAAATCAGCAGCTACTGCTATTACAGCACTCATAGATGTATCTATATATCAGCAGCTACTGCTATTACAGCACTCATAGATGTATCTATATATCAGCAGCTACTGCTATTATAGCACTCATAGATGTACCTATCTATCAGCAGCTACTGCTATTATAGCACTCATAGATGTACCTATCTATCAGCAGCTACTGCTACTATAACACTCATAGATGTATCTATCTATCAACAGCTACTGCTATTATAGCACTCATAGATGTATCTATATATCAGCAGCTACTGCTATTATAGCACTCATAGATGTACCTATCTATCAGCAGCTACTGCTATTATAGCACTCATAGATGTATCTATATATCAGCAGCTACTGCTATTATAGCACTCATAGATGTATCTATATATCAGCAGCTACTGCTATTATAGCACTCATAGATGTACCTATCTATCAGCAGCTACTGCTGTTATAGCACTCATAGATGTACCTATCTATCAGCAGCTACTGCTATTATAGCACTCATAGATGTATCTATATATCAGCAGCTACTGCTATTATAGCACTCATAGATGTACCGATCTATCAGCAGCTACTGCTATTATAGCACTCATAGATGTATCTATATATCAGCAGCTACTGCTATTATAGCACTCATAGATGTATCTATATATCAGCAGCTACTGCTATTATAGCACTCATAGATGTACCTATCTATCAGCAGCTACTGCTATTATAGCACTCGTAGATGTACCTATCTATCAGCAGCTACTGCTATTATAGCACTCATAGATGTACCTATCTATCAGCAGCTACTGCCATTACAGCACGCATAGATGTATCTATATATCAGCAGCTACTGCTATTATAGCACTCATAGATGTATCTATATATCAGCAGCTACTGCTATTACAGCACTCATAGATGTATCTATATATCAGCAGCTACTGCTATTACAGCACTCATAGATGTATCTATATATCAGCAGCTACTGCTATTACAGCACTCATAGATGTATCTATATATCAGCAGCTACTGCTGTTATAGCACTCATAGATGTATCGATCTATCAGCAGCTACTGCTATTGCAGCACTCATAGATGTATCTATATATCAGCAGCTACTGCTATTACAGCACTCATAGATGTATCTATATATCAGCAGCAACTGCTATTACAGCACTCATAGATGTATCTAAAAATCAGCAGCTACTGCTATTACAGCACTCATAGATGTATCTATATATCAGCAGCTACTGCTATTACAGCACTCATAGATGTATCTATATATCAGCAGCTACTGCTATTATAGCACTCATAGATGTACCTATCTATCAGCAGCTACTGCTATTATAGCACTCATAGATGTATCTATATATCAGCAGCTACTGCTATTATAGCACTCATAGATGTATCTATATATCAGCAGCTACTGCTATCATAGCACTCATAGACATATCTATATATCAGCAGCTACTGCTATTATAGCACTCATAGATGTATCTATATATTAGCGGCTACTGCTATCATAGCACTCATAGATGTATCTATATATCAGCAGCTACTGCTATTATAGCACTCATAGATGTATCTATCTATCAGCAGCGATTGCTATCATAGCACTCATAGATGTATCTATCTATCAGCAGCTACTGCTATCATAGCACTCATAGATGTATCTATCTATCAGCAGCTACTGCTATTATAGCACTCATAGATGTATCTATATATCAGCAGCTACTGCTATTATAGCACTCATAGATGTATCTATCTATCAGCAGCTACTGCTATTATAGCACTCATAGATGTATCTATATATCAGCAGCTACTGCTATTATAGCACTCATAGATGTATCTATATATCAGCAGCTACTGCTATTATAGCACTCATAGATGTATCTATATATCAGCAGCTACTGCTATTATAGCACTCATAGATGTATCTATATATCCGCAGCTACTGCTATTATAGCACTCGTAGATGTATCTATCTATCAGCAGCTACTGCTATTATAGCACTCATAGATGTATCTATCTATCAGCAGCTACTGCTATTATAGCACTCATAGATGTATCTATCTATCAGCAGCTACTGCTATTATAGCACTCATAGATGTATCTATCTATCAGCAGCTACTGCTATTGTAGCACTCATAGATGTATCTATCTATGAGCAGCTACTACTATTATAGCACTCATAGTTGTATCTATATATCAGCAGCTACTGCTATTATAGCACTCATATATGTATCTATATATCAGCAGCTACTGCTATTATAGCACTCATAGATGTATCTATCTATCAGCAGCTACTGCTATTATAGCACTCATAGATGTATCTATCTATCAGCAGCTACTGCTATTATAGCACTCATAGATGTATCTATATATCAGCAGCTACTGCTATTATAGCACTCATAGATGTATCTATATATCAGCAGCTACTGCTATTATAGCTCTCATAGATGTATCTATCTATCAGCAGCTACTGCTATTATAGCACTCATAGATGTATCTATCTATCAGCAGCTACTGCTATTATAGCACTCATAGATGTATCTATCTATCAGCAGCTACTGCTATTATAGCACTCATAGATGTATCTATCTATCAGCAGCTACTGCTATTATAGCACTCATAGATGTATCTATCTATCAGCAGCTACTGCTATTATAGCACTCATAGATGTATCTATATATCAGCAGCTACTGCTATAATAGCACTCATAGATGTATCTATATATCAGCAGCTACTGCTATTATAGCACTCATAGATGTATCTATATATCAGCAGCTACTGCTATTATAGCACTCATAGATGTATCTATATATCAGCAGCTACTGCTATTATAGCACTCGTAGATGTATCTATATATCAGCAGCTACTGCTATTATAGCACTCGTAGATGTATCTATCTATTAGCAGCTACTGCTATTATAGCACTCATAGATGTATCTATCTATCAGCAGCTACTGCTATTATAGCACTCATAGATGTATCTATCTATCTATCAGCAGCTACTGCTATTATAGCACTCATAGATGTATCTATCTATCAGCAGCTACTGCTATTATAGCACTCATAGATGTATCTATCTATCAGCAGCTACTGCTATTATAGCACTCATAGATGTATCTATCAGCAGCTACTGCTATTATAGCACTCATAGATGTATCTATCTCTCAGCAGCTACTGCTATTATAGCACTCATAGATGTATCTATCTATCAGCAGCTACTGCTATTATAGCACTCATAGATGTATCTATATATCAGCAGCTACTGCTATTATAGCACTCATAGATGTATCTATATATCAGCAGCTACTGCTATTATAGCACTCATAGATGTATCTATCTATCAGCAGCTACTGCTATTATAGCACTCATAGATGTACCTATCTATCAGCAGCTACTGCTATTATAGCACTCATAGATGTACCTATCTATCAGCAGCTACTGCTATTATAGCACTCATAGATGTACCTATCTATCAGCAGCTACTGATATTATAGCACTCATAGATGTATCTATCTATGAGCAGCTACTGCTATTATAGCACTCATAGATGTACCTATCTATCAGCAGCTATTGCTATTATAGCACTCATAGATGTATCTATCTATCAGCAGCTACTGCTATTATAGCACTCATAGATGTATCTATCTATGAGCAGCTACTGCTATTATAGCACTCATAGATGTATCTATATATCAGCAGCTACTGCTATTATAGCACTCATAGATGTATCTATCAGCAGCTACTGCTATTACAGCACTCATAGATGTATCTATCTATCAGCAGCTACTGCTATCATAGCACTCATAGATGTATTTATCTATCAGCAGCTACTGCTATTATAGCACTCATAGATGTATCTATATATCAGCAGCTACTGCTATTATAGCACTCATAGATGTATCTATCTATCAGCAGCTACTGCTATTATAGCATTCATAGATGTATCTATCTATCAGCAGCTACTGCTATTATAGCACCCATAGATGTATCTATATATCAGCAGCTCCTGCTATTATAGCACTCATAGATGTATCTATCAGCAGCTACTGCTATTATAGCACTCATAGATGTATCTATCAGCAGCTACTGCTATTATAGCACTCATAGATGTATTTATATATCAGCAGCTACTGCTATTATAGCACTCATAGATGTATCTATATATCCGCAGCTACTGCTATTATAGCACTCATAGATGTAACTATCTATCAGCAGCTACTGCTATTATCGCACTCATAGATGTATCTATATATCAACAGCTACTGCTGTCATAGCACTCATAGATGTATCTATATATCAGCAGCTACTGCTATTATAGCACTCATAGATGTATCTATATATCAGCAGCTACTGCTATTATAGCACTCATAGATGTATCTATATATCAGCAGCTACTGCTATCATAGCACTCATAGATGTATCTATCTATCAGCATCTACTGCTATTATAGCACTCATAGATGTATCTATCTATCAGCAGCTACTGCTATTATAGCACTCATAGATGTATCTATCTATCATCACCTACAACTATATGTAGTGCAGCGCTCGTTTAATTTTTGACTAGGAATCCACAGCAATAATGATCACGTGAGGCTTTCCCGTTTGCCGATGATATTTGGCTTCTCCTTCAGAATACCAACTACCTCTTGAACTTCCGAGTGGGCCTCTTCTCGGCAGTACGACTCTCACTGTAGGTACTGCATATAGGATATGACTCATCTGTGGTACTCAGCTCCTCAACATCGTCACAGAAATAGCACACATCTTCATAGCCAGCCGTGTAGTGTGGCTTCTCTGTCGCATCGTTGTCTGTGAGATTGGCTTTGGCGTAGACATTATTGAAGACGTTTGCCTCATTGGTCTCCTGCAGATCGGCGAAGTTCGAGCACATGTAACTTGGCTCAGACAGTACGCGAGCACATACAAAATTCGAACCTGTTCCATTGAGCGAGAACGGATTTTACTGACTTCGCGAGCAAAAAAAAAATATATATATATTTTTAGGGGCGGACAACTTTTATGGGGCGGGCGGCGATGATAAACAGGAAATTTTTTTAAACCAGCCTAACCACGATCCACCTTTGGTGGCGGAGGTAACAAGGTTTGAATATGCAGACACTGTGTCTAAGCATCCTCGGTGCAGGATCTCCGACACGGTGCATCATGAACTCTTGTAATGGGATGAAGTTGTTTGGAATCTGTGAATCCCATTGTTGTTGTGATTCAGAAGAGAGCTGGAACCACACTTGGTAGAGCGCATACCTCCACCAGGTTGAACAGTTTACGGTTTGTATCCACTGATTTAACCAAGGTTTTTATAAGGAAAGATAAAGACTGCTTTCATCTTTTCCTATCAACTGCATGAACTATTTTTATTATTATTTTTGTATACACAGTCGAGGCTCGTGTAAGAGCTAGTCCGATTACTCTGACCGGATCCGGCCGCATCAGCACAAAAGGAACAGGAGAGAGAGAGGTAAGGGGGGAACGCAAACAGCTGAGTTGAAGGAAAAAATGGAGGGAGACTTGGACAAACAATAGGGTGGTGGGAATGGGGGAGAGGAGAGGATGCACAGGGTGGACAATATGGATAAAGGAGGGAAAACTGGAAATTTGGAAGGACGAGGGATTGGGGTGTAGAGTCGGTCAACCAGGGTAGAAAAGTTAATGGTTTTGGAATGGGGGATGATCTGAGGTGGTGGTGAACGGTTGTCTTGAAGACCTGGATGGAGGAATGAGATTGAAAAGATGTGGGAGTTTGTTCCATAGGTGGGGGAGGTGATGGGGGGGGGGGGGGGGAGAGGAACAAATGAGTGGAGGTGAGCAGTAATCCTGGATTTCGGTTGTTTCACC
Source organism: Myxine glutinosa (assembly GCF_964187855.1). NCBI lineage: Eukaryota > Metazoa > Chordata > Myxini > Myxiniformes > Myxinidae > Myxine > Myxine glutinosa. The sequence goes on along the minus strand of NC_136261.1, from coordinate 369,142,939 downwards.
AGAAGGGGGTTGATGGTGGACCATGTGAGACGTGCAGAAACCTGGGAAGGGGGTTGGAGGTGGGATAAAGCACAAAAAGAGCACAAGGTGCAAGACCACAAATGAGGCGGTAGAAGACAGAGAGACCCCCGATCTGTCTGCCATGTCGGAGTAATAACCCCCAGAGACTCCACTTCATCGTGGGAGATTCCAGTAATCTTATAGGTCTTGGTTTCCATAGCGACAAGCTGAGTAAGGTGTGATGCAGGGAAGCCAGCCCAGAGGGGAGTGCAATACTCCATCAAGCTGTGGATGAAGGTGGATAGGAGTTCAGGTGTGCCAAGGAAGGACTTTGTACGACAGAGGATGTCCAGTTGGCGGCTGGTTTTGGAGGCCGACTTTGAAATGTGATTTGTCCAAGAAAGATAATCGCTGATAGTGAGACGCAGGACTTTGAATAACTGAACTTCCTCCAGATGATTGTTAAGAAAGTAGATCGGAGGGTTTGACAGATTGTCCTTGGAGAGAGATAGAGATAGAGATAGAGATAGTGAGAGAGATAGTGAAAGTATGAGATTTATCAGGATTGAAAGACATATTCCAAGTGTTTGACCAGCTTATCATTTTGTCAAGGTCTGAAGAGAGGGAAGTGGCTGCAGCCTGACTGTCTGAAGGATGAGGGATGTCACAGCAGAAGATGGAGTCATCAGCAAATAGATATAGAGGATTTTCTCGGGGGTCAGATAGATCATTGACGAAGATCAGGAATAGGACTGGACCTGTCGATAATTAAAGCAGTTAAATTTGGTCTCAAATGAAATATCCATTTAAATCTTTGTTTTCAAACCTGGGGAGACCAATGTTGGTGATCCGAAAGAAGCCCGCCCTGACAGGACACCAGAGGATATTTGGAATAACAGGCTTTTAGAGATGCAAGGCATGACATGACCTAAGACTTGACCTCACATATCATCACATGACAGCTTCCGTTATCACCCTCGAGTGTCGTTCAACAGAAAAGTTTGACGGATTTTGGGAAGAAGATGAGATAATGACAACAGATCGACATGTGGACAGGAATTTAATGATGTCCATTGGACCCACAAAGGGGACTGCATTCGCAAATCCATACCTGCACTGAATCTCATTTTAACGGTGAAGAAGAACCCCAAGGATTACCTCAGCACAAAGGTGTAACACTGAGTTCTGCAAAACTTGGTTCTTGAGAATTTCTAATTCCATGATAATGGCCGAAAACAAACACACTTTCCAAAGTTGTGTTGAAATGATTTTGTTATCCAAAAACAATGATTAATAACTATGGAATTGTTGAGGTTTATCTCATCCTGGATCCCGTTCAGGTTCAACAGGTGTTTTAGAATGACAATCCTGAACATGTGTTTCATGTTAAAAAGGAATTGTATCCTCTACTCGTACACCACCATTTCATGTACTGCTTCGGGTGACGAAGGTTGTTCACACTTGATGACCAATGCAATGTCCAAGTGGTCAGTTTCATCCCTCTGAAGGACCAATACATATTTGATGTGTACAAAACAACAACAACAACATGCAATTTAAGGCCATTTTCCCTGCTAGAGCGGGGGTTAGCCTTGCGGTCCCCATAACAATCTTCTCCATTTTGCCCTATTTTCTGCATCTCCCCTTGTTAACCCCCTTGCCCGCATTTCTTCTTCCACCATCTTTAGCCAAGTCTTTCTCGGTCTTCCCCATCCTCGACTTCCTTCTACATTCATTTCCATCACTCTTCTCAACCAGTCACTTTCATCCTTCCTCAACACATGACCAAACCATCTCAACCTGTTCCTCTTCACAGCATCAATCACAGGCTCTATTCCCATCATCTTTCACAATTCATCATTTGTCTTCCTCTCTTTCAACGATACTCCACACATCCACCGAACCATTCGCATTTCCACCCTTTCCAGCCTTTGTTGCTGCTCTATCTAATCCACATATTTGATGTGTACATTGTGATAAAACACTTGGCACACTTGTAATCCTCTTGTATGAAAAGGCCTCGCCCTCCTCTTTGTGTTTAAAATGCCATTAGCTCTGTTTGTTGGTAACAAGAAGAGAGATGTTTGTTTAATTTGATGCATCTGTGTTTGTAATATTTGGATAAATAAGAAACACGGACACATGAGAACATTTATCCCATCATGTCCGCTCTCTACCATCACATTAATGAATGGTTTGTTTGAAATTACACTTGGTACTTATGAGGGTAGATTGCATGCAATCACAGAATCACAGAATAATAGAAAGCACAGAATCATTCCAGGATTGGTCTCCTATTTTTCCTGCCCCCGGTATCAAATCAGCCTGGGAAATCTTCCAGAGGAAGCTACTCTATCTTTTGCACAGGCCCATCCCATCTCGTCTTCAGTTGTCCGTAAATAGCCGCCCATGGGACACGGAATCCAGTGGCGAGGCAGTTGCTCTGAAACAGCTTCCCTTCTTTTTCTGGAAAGCAAACCCAACTGAAGGCAATCTCAGATCATTCCACAAAGCCCGCAACATGTGTGTGTCCACTCTCAGGAGAGACAAAAAACATCTGTCCAACCACAAGAATGAACTTTCAAAGTTATCTCCCTCCTCTCAAACCTGGTCGCACCTCATTAAGTCTGTCTCCAGATTATGCTCTCTATTCCTCACTTCCCTCTCTTGAAATGGCACCATGGCCGACTCCACTCATGAGAAGGCCGAATGCCTCAATTCTGTGATTGCTTATTGTGTCCGCAACCCTTCGTTTTCTGTATGTACCCACCCTCCCCAGTTGTGTCCGACTGTCCCTGGACTCATTTTGTGCATTTTGGACCTGTGAAAATTGAGGTTTCTCGCAACCCTTGACTGATTTTGTAACCAGACCGGATGGCATCAGCTCACGTGCCATAAAAACTGACTTTTCTGCTCTTGCACTTCCCTTTTCTGCCCCTTTCACCCTTTCATTTGCTCTAGGAGTCTAGGTCATCTTCCATCTGCTTGGAAATCAGCCAGCATCACCACATTACATAAAAAGGTGCAAAATCTGAAACACCTAAACTCCAGACCGATCAGCTTCCACCATCGACCTCCTTCTGGTGAAACTCACAAAATCCAAAATCTTCAATCTCATTCCCCCATTCAGGTTTTCAAGACATTTGTTCACCACCATCTCAGATCATCCCACATGAGCAACGATAATCTTTTCTGCCCTCGATATTTAGATCCTTTATGTTCTGTTCCATCCTGATCCATTCTGTGTTGTACCTTTTACATGATCCTTGACTTTCTCTACAAAAAGAGGAACTGACAGCCGAAGGCTCCTCACTGCCATGGGCTTTGCCACCGAACGATGGCACGCCTGTTGTGAGTGAGGAGCCGCCATGTTGGCCGCTTATGATGGCCAAAAGTCCTTTTTTTTTTTACAATAATTCTATCTCTTAGAGATTATCAACTTATGTTCATTGGCTTGAGGAGGAGGAGGAGGAGGAGGAGGAGGAGATGCTAGTGGGTGTGGAGGGAAGGAACATCTCCAGGGTGATTGTTTTTCATGTGGATTGGTTGGGGTGTGTCTTGTTTTCTAAGTTAACAACTGAGTATTGTTTAAGATTTGCTAATGCTGTCTCTTTTGTAATCACTCTTTATCTGACCAGCAGGTTCCATCTCTCTTCCTGGGGAAATGGCGTCTTCTTCTTATTTCGAAGATAGCTCCAATGAGCTCACATGTGCTATCTGTTTGCAACTGTTTGAAGAGCCAGTTACACTGTGTTGTGGACACTCATTTTGTTCTTCCTGTCTCGAGAATTATTGGGAAAGCAGAGAAGAATCCACTGCCTGTCTTTGTCCAAATTGTCGTGAGGTTTTTCCACAAAAACCAAAACTCCAAAAGAATGTGATCCTTGCAAGGTTGGTAGAACAGATGAAGCTGAGAGAAGGTGAAGGTAGTCACAGTGTTGGGGGTCAGGCTGAGGGAAAGGATGGTGAAGGTGATGTCACAGTGAACAGGATGGTGAATGTGGGAGGCCATGAGAGTCACTGTGAGGTGTGTAATGAAGAGGCAGCCATGCGGTGTGTACCTTATGAGACCGTGTGCTGTGAGAGACACATGAAGCCCCCTAAACACAAAGGGCACAACCTTGTGGAGCCGGAAATGAAAGTGGAAGATCCCGGATGTACCGAACATGGGAACTCGATCCACTTCTACTGCAAGGACGATGAGAGCTTGGTGTCTCTGTTGTGTAAAGCTGAACATCAGGACCATGAAGTTGTACCTGTGGAGGTGGCTGTTGCTGAATTCAAGGTATCTGAATCGCTTCAAAAATATTTTTCTCATTTCTGTGTAATTTGCTCAGGAAATTGGTTTTGGCTTTATAATGAAACTAGCCGAATGCACCCGGCGTTGCCCGGGTTCTTTTTGAATGAATTTTCTACTATAATTCAGCTTTTACTCGTGGCCATAGAAGATTGACTACTATAATTCAGCTTTTACTCGCGGCCGTAGAAGATTGACTACTATAATTCAGCTCGGCTTTTAATTGCGAAATGGGCCCAGCCCGGCCGAGGCAGCCTCGACCGGCCTCACCACCTAGCCTATAACCTTCCCGGGGCCCGTCCCGACATTTTTTGTTTCAGAGGTTTCTTCTATCACCGTTCAGGAGATTAGCGCGTGCAGACAAACAAACAAACAAAAACTTTCTTTTATATATTGTGAGAAACCACCGGTGAAACCACCTGTTCTCACCCAGATTTGGTGCCCCGCCCACCGCGTGACGTGGCCTCCTTGGAGCCTCACGCGATCGGGAGGCGATTCGGCACGTGATTGGTGGAGGGTCAGAGAGCGCGGTCGCCATCTTATGCGACGCACACGGCTCGAAGGCTCCGAGTGGAAAATATCATAAAAGGGTTTTCCTTGAAGCCTCCGGACAGCCGAGTTGGGCTGGTCGAATACCGTTCTGTATTTTACGAGCGAGTAACTCCAGAAGAGAACGAGTGATTCCCGGCTTCGTGTTGGAGCTACTGGCCGACCGTTCCTGGCGGCCTTGTGCGGTATTCCATCCTGGTATCCTCCGAGTCCCGGAGCCCGTCGATTGGAGCCGCGAGTGATCTTACCTGCGTCCTGTTGGAGCGTCTGTTGCCGACAGTTCCTGCCGGCTTGTGCAGCATATTCCCTTTTGTTACCTTTCATGGTTTTTGTGATCGAGCCAATAAATAATCGTGCCTTACCCCTAGAAGGCCGATTAAAACACAATTGTGTTTATTGCGTCTCTTTTGGTTCACTACGTGGATTACTTGAAGCCCGGACATTAACGTCCGTATTCCGTGCTGGGAACCATTCCACAGACGGGATCGCGACAATATATATAGATAGAAGACTTGCTGAATGCACCCGGCATTGCCCGGGTTCTTTTTGAATGAATTTAATCTTCTCTACATAGGTCCAACGCGAGCCCAGTATCAGTTCGTGCTCAATGATTCCTTGTTCTTTCTTCTGTCGGGCCGTGCGAGAGAGAATTTTATACGCATGTGTTGCAATCAGTCAGGTATTCCTATTAAGTGCATAAGTTGTACTTGAAGAGAATTTTATTTAAGATGAAGAAGATTTATTGCGAAATGGGCCTAACCCGGCCGAGGCGTCCTCGACCGGCCTCGCCACCTCGCCTATAACCTTCCCGTCGCCCGTCCCGACATTTTTTGTTTCAGAGGTTTCCTCCTATCTTTCACCATTCAGGAGATTAGCGCGTGCAGACAAACAAACAAAAACTTTTTTATATATATAGTCTAGTAGGAAGCCTAGGTCCCCCTGCACCCCCCGGAGATATACTTCTAATCAGTGTTTCTAGATTGGTAAAAATGTGTAGAGAATGACTAGCTATGGCCCCAAGCTGAAAAAATGTCCCACATACCATTTTTATGCAAATTACTGCTGCAAATTTTATGCAAAATTATGCAAATTTTATGCAAATTTTTGATGAGGAGTAGAGTTGAGGGGTCTTTGAGGGCTTCATCGAGGTGCTCTCGGTTGCAAGACTGGGTCATTCTGAGAAGCACAGCAGGGTCAGAGATCATGATGTTCTCCTCCTCAGTGAATCTCTCCATCAACAGCCTCTCCATTGCCTCACACACTGTTTTGAGGCAAAAGAGGGACTTTGCGTAGGCCTTTCCACTGAGAACACCTTTGAGAGATCCACTTGTTACTAGTTGTGCCTCAAAGAGAATCTCTGCATATCCAGAACCACGCATCTTGTGTCCAGTGAGCATCCCGATGTAGTTCATGGATGTGTGGAAGGGTCCAATCGTTACTACATGACTAGCAAATTCATTTGGCCAGCGCCAGATGATGGGAAGGGCTTTCATGCAGACACCCAGATCAAATGTATTCAGGACCCATCTCTGACCCACCTCAGCAGTTGCTGCCTCGGAACGCTTCAGTAGCTCACGAACAACTGCGTTGTCTGTGATCGGTCTGTGCCTGGTGCCTGCATGGCATGGCAATGGCCTGCAGCCTGTGCCTGGGCTAGGGGGTTTCACCTCTGCAACTGGTTCTCCCCCACCCAGCAAATCAACAGTCGACTACTGCACGCCTATCCACCAACCGATCACAGACAACGCAGTTGTTCGTGAGCTACTGAAGCGTTCCGAGGCAGCAACTGCTGAGGTGGGTCAGAGATGGGTCCTGAATACATTTGATCTGGGTGTCTGCATGAAAGCCCTTCCCATCATCTGGCGCTGGCCAAATGAATTTGCTAGTCATGTAGTAACGATTGGACCCTTCCACACATCCATGAACTACATCGGGATGCTCACTGGACACAAGATGCGTGGTTCTGGATATGCAGAGATTCTCTTTGAGGCACAACTAGTAACAAGTGGATCTCTCAAAGGTGTTCTCAGTGGAAAGGCCTACGCAAAGTCCCTCTTTTGCCTCAAAACAGTGTGTGAGGCAATGGAGAGGCTGTTGATGGAGAGATTCACTGAGGAGGAGAACATCATGATCTCTGACCCTGCTGTGCTTCTCAGAATGACCCAGTCTTGCAACCGAGAGCACCTCGATGAAGCCCTCAAAGACCCCTCAACTCTACTCCTCATCAAAAATTTGCATAAAATTTGCATAATTTTGCATAAAATTTGCAGCAGTAATTTGCATAAAAATGGTATGTGGGACATTTTTTCAGCTTGGGGCCATAGCTAGTCATTTTCTACACATTTTTTCCAATCTAGAAACACTGATTAGAAGTATATCTCCGGGGTGGCAGGGGGACCTAGTCTTCCTACTAGACTAATATACTAGCCGAAAGCACCTGGCGTTGCCCGGGTTCTTTTTGAATGAATTTACCACTATAATTCAGTATTTATTCGCAGCCGTAGAAGATTGACTATTACAGTCACGTGAAAAGTAAGTACACCCCATGTAAAGTTTTGACTTTTTCAACATATTTCAACATACAGCTATTTGATCTTCATTTCAACAATATTGAAAGATAAAGGTGATATAATATAACAAATATCATGAAACATTTACATTTTGTAATCCATTGTATAATTTAAATAAACATAAATGCAAATTTCGCATGTCGGAAAAAGTAAGTACACACTTGCCTCTAATAGGTGGTATTGCCCCCTTTGGCAGAAACAACCTCAAGTAGGCGTTTCTTATGACTGTCTACCAGTCTCTGACATCGACTGGGAGAAATTTTTGCCCACTCCTCCATGCAGAATTCTTTCAGCTGTGCGATGTTTGAGGGGTTTCTTGCATGCACAGCTCGTTTCAAATCCCCCCACAACATCTCGATGGGATTTAGATCCGGGCTTTGACTTGGCCATTCCAGAACCCTCCATTTCTTTATTTTCAGCCATTCCTTGGTGGATTTACTGGTATGTTTAGGGTCATTGTCATGTTGCAAGGTCCATCTTCGGTTGAGCTTCAACTTTCCGACAGATGGCCTCACATTATCCTCAAGCACCCTATGGTACAATGAAGAATTCATAGTGGATTATATGATGGTGAGCTGCCCAGGCTCTGATGCAGCAAAGCTGCCCCAAACCATAATATTTCCACCACCATGCTTTACAGTTGGTATCAGGTTCTTGTGGTCAAATGCTGTCTTTGGTTTTCGCCAAACATGTCTTCTGGTACTGTGGCCAAATAGCTCTACCTTTGACTCATCTGTCCAAAGCACATTGTTCCAGAAGTGTTAGTCTTTGCCTAGGTGTTCATTGGCAAACTTTAGTCTTGCCCTGATGTTCTTTCTGGACAGCAAAGGATTCCTCCTGGCACACCTCCCATGTGGATCAAATTTGTGCAGCCTTTTTCTAATGGTGGACTCGTGCACTTTGACATCAACAGTGGCAAGAGCTACCTGTCGGTCCCGCGATGACATTCTGGGGTTCTTAGAGACTTCTTTCAGCATCTTGCGGTCTGCTCTCGGGCTGAACTTGCTGGGGCGGCCTGGCCTGAACAAGTTGGCAGTTGTTTGGAATTTTCTCCACTTGTAGATGATCTTCCGGACAGTCGAATGATTGATTTCAAATTGTTTGGAGATCTTTTTAAATCCCTTCTCAGACTCTTAGGCATCTACAACCTTCTTTCTGAAGGCCTCAGAGAGCTCTTTTGATCGAGGCATGGTGACGCCGCACACTTCAACAACAAAGAGCAAACAAACTAAATGTCTGAGGTTTAAATAAGACAGGTTCCTCCAAGATCCTCTCTAACAATGTTCTAATCATTTGCACCTGAGCTGGTGCACCTGATTCTAATTTTAGGTATTTGAAGTAGTGATAAATGTAGGGGTGTACTTACTTTTTCCACATGGGAAATTTGCATTTATGTTTCTTTAAATTATACGATGGACTCCAAAATGTAAATGTTTCATGATATTTGTTATATTATATCACCTTTATCTTTCAATATTGTTGAAATGAAGATCAAATAGCTGTATGTTGAAATATGTTGAAAAAGTCAAAACTTTACATGGGGTGTACTTACTTTTTCACGTGACTGTATAATTCAGCTCAGCTTTTAATTGCGAAATGGGCCGAGCCCGGCCGATGCGGCCTTGTCCGGCCTCGCCACCTAGCCTGTAACCTTCCCGGGGCCCGTCCCGACATTTTTGGTTCTTTTTGAATGAATTTACTACCATAATTCAGCTTTATCCCTGCGGCCGTAGAAGATTGACTACTATAATTCAGCTCAGCTTTTAATTGCGAAATGGGCCCGGCCCGGTCAAGGTGGGCCTCGACCGGTCTCGCCACCTAGCCTAAAACCCCTTCTCCTATCTTTCACCGTTCAGGAGATTAGCTTGCGCAAACAAAGAAACAAAGAAACAAAAACTTTATAAATATAGAAGATAGATAGATATATGAACGAATTGGTTACCCTCCTTGTTTTAAAAAGACAGTCGACAATAATCATTTGAAATAACCGGCCGAGACTGCAACCATTGTCGCACATAGCCAGCAATGTAACCTGGTGTTGAGGACTCTCAAAGAAGAGCAGACCACTTGCTACCTGTGGTCCAGGAATGAATTCGGAATTTGATTATGTTACCAGTGATAACTCGCCGATGCTTTACAAAGGACAGTGTTGGAACTTTAACATCCACCAACTAATAAGACCAGAGAGGACACCCAGTTTTAACGTCTATGTGAGGGACGGCAGACACATTGAGGTAACGCCCGGGCCTGTATGTCGGAATACACTCCTCGTGTAACATCTTTCTCGTTTATAATGGTGGATTGTAGTTTATGGATACAAGAGTGTGGGGTTTAGCTTATTTCCATATTTATCCAATCATATTCACAAATCAATATTTTAACCCAAATTCTCTTAACCACATGATGTGCTTCCTTCACAGATCAACATAAGTGTCTTGTCGTGCTGATGTCTCAAAGTTATTAATTCAGCACAGTCTCGCCAGCCTGGTGTTGGCTTAGCGGTTAGGGTGCCGGCTTGGGATCCGAGGATCCTGGTTTCGAATCCCGGTCGATCGTTGAATTAACGCCAGGGGGGTTGATTCATCCTGTCATCCTTCCGGGGTCGGCAAATTGAGTACCAGTTCACTGGTAATTCCCTGTGTGTCGCAAGAGGCGACTAACAGGGTTGGTGGGAGGAAGGGCATCCGGCCATAAAACATTGCTTCGAAAAGGGGACCATGGTGCCCAAAAAAAGGCCAACGCCCACCCTGCGGGGGGAAATGGCCTCTGAAGGTGGTTCTTTTTTCTTCTCGCCAGCAATCCTCCTGCCAGGTGATGATTCCAGAATCCACATTCGAGTTCATGTTCCTCTTTTCTGTTTTCATCCTGCATCGGCGTCATTTAAATAAAGGACTTTTTCCAGGTTCAACTCGTAATCTACAATCAATGTGATATTTCTCACAAATGTATTTCAAGTCGATATTTAAAATGATTGTAAAATATTTAATTTCCATATAAATTTTGTTTTTTTATTTGGTTAACTGAAGTTTCTTTAATCCATGCAGGGAATTTTGGCTGCAAAGTATCCTCCTCTCGTTGAGTCGATAAAGCAAGTTGGGTCCCAGATTCAGCAGGTGCATCAAGAGGTTCGGGATACACAGGTAAGGGACATCGATGATTGGCTGTCATTATAATAAAATGAAAATATAACATGGAAAAACATTACAATCTGCATTTTAAGAGACGATTATCTTTTTAGTATATTTACATTGATTGTGAAACAAGATTGAAGTTTGTTGGAATTTTTTAAATTTTTTTCATTTTAACAAATTCAAATTGGACAAAACAATAAGAAGAGAATCAAGATGGATGGGAATAAAAGAAAATAACATTCCAGGTGATCGCAGAAACAATTACATCGAGATGTTTATAAGAGACTTTCAATCCTTACTGTTTGTTCTCAGGAAGATGTTTTCATGTTTTCTTTCAACTCGCATTCATATTTCAGACCCACACTTTTTGATTCAACAATATATCAAATATTATCTCGTTAATACAAATCTGGACTTGGGAAATGTTGAAACCCCGTGGTTTGGTGGAACTGAGCAGCATTGCAGCCGGGAGTGTTTCCATTTCTACTTTATTTTTACAGCGTCGCCCATCGGGTAAAGCCGTCTAGAACAGTCGTGTTTGTCTGTCCATATGTACTGCATGTATGTATGTATGTATGTCCCCTCAAATGTACACCAATCAGAGCTGAGGATCTGGTCACCTGGCAGGGGTGATGTCATGTCATTACGGCGGGACGCCGGGCATATCGTTGAACCTGTCATGTATCACAATCTGTATGCTCTACCTGTACGTTTTTCATTCAGTCTGAAACAAACAAACACGTGAAACACATGAAGTAAAACACGTGAAAATTAGAACGGCACTCGGTGGAGAGCATTCCTCTGCCTGGTTGGCCACATCACTCAATGGTGAGGAATCACTTTAAAAACTCTACTAGCTGGATCCGGATCTTCACCAAAATTGAATCGATTCTTCCTTGTCACATACACAACCTGTCCACCAAATTTCGTCCGAATCAGTCCACAACTTTTTTGAGATATCGTGCTATGTATAGTTTTTGGCGCTATCTCCCAATGGTGAAGAATCACTTAAAAATTCTCAGAGCTGAATCGGGATCTTCACCAAAATCGAATCGTTTTGTCCTTGTCACATACACTACCTCTCTGCCAAATTTCGTCCGAATCCGTCCACAACGTTTTGAGATATTTTGTTCACAAACAGACAGGGTTGAAAACATAACCCCCATCCAGCTTTGTTGGTGGAGGTAATAAGGATCTTTTATAACACTCGATTATCGTGGCTGTGGTTCTTGTTGTTGATTGTGAGATCCTTTTGTGAATTATTTTTTTTTTTTTTTTTTTTTTTATACCCTCACCTGAGGATGAGAGTGTGTTGCATTTGAGTCCGTTTTTATCTTGCCAAAACGAAGTTTTTGCAAGATGTATTAGTCAGCTTGTATGTTTGTTTGTTTGTGGTTAATCTTTTTTTTTTCACGTTTAGATCACTCTGTAGACCACAGTTATTATTGGAAACTCCTGTAACTTCGCATATCAGAGTCCTATAGAGATACCCTTCAGCACACAAAATTTTGAAGGTCAAGGTCAAAGGTCAAGGTCACTTTGTGGTCAATCATGGAGGTCGACGAAACCCTTATTTTTTGAGTAACTTTGATCGGATCGTCTCCAAACTTCATGGGAATCTAGTATATGGTCCGGCGCTCAGCTGATTAGTTTTTGGTGGCGATCGGCCTTGACCTTCATGGTTAGCGCTGGAGGTCGAAAATTATTGACCCCAAGGTCAAATTACGAAACCCTTATTTTTTGAGTAACTTTGATCTTATGATCTCCAAACTTGGTGGGTATATAGGGTGTGGTATGGCGCTCAGTTGATTAGTTTTTGGTGTCGATCGGCCTTGACCTTCAAGGTCATTTTGAAGGTCATTCAATTTTGACCAAAAGGTAAAATTTTCAAGTTTCAGTTACCATATCGAGTAGTACCTCAAATTGAAGCCCTTGTTGAGTGCTTTCCAAACATATAACTAGTTTGACGCTATGACGTCATTTGATGACGTCATGACGAAAAAACGGATTTTTCAAGGTCACTCTCTAGAACGATTTATCATCGGAATATCTCGTGGGCAGACATTCCTCAAAGAGTCGCTTCTAGTGGATAGCAGTTCTGTTCACCTCAGTGTGACCTGAAGCAAGTCACTCATGTTCACATTTTGGCAAGATACGGTTCACCCTGTGGGTGACATATGTTTTTATTATCTTGCCAAAACGAAGTTTTTGCAAGATGTATTAGTCAGCTTGTATGTTTGTTTTTTTGTTTGTGGTTAATCATTTTTTTTTCACGTTTAGATCACTCTGTAGACCACAGTTATTATTGGAAACTCCTGTAACTTCGCATATCAGAGTCCTATAGAGATACCCTTCAGCACACAAAATTTTGAAGGTCAAGGTCAAAGGTCAAGGTCACTTTGTGGTCAATCATGGAGGTCGACGAAACCCTTATTTTTTGAGTAACTTTGATCGGATCGTCTCCAAACTTCATGGGAATCTAGTATATGGTCCGGCGCTCAGCTGATTAGTTTTTGGTGGCGATCGGCCTTGACCTTCATGGTTAGCGCTGGAGGTCGAAAATTATTGACCCCAAGGTCAAATTACGAAACCCTTATTTTTTGAGTAACTTTGATCTTATGATCTCCAAACTTGGTGGGTATATAGGGTGTGGTATGGCGCTCCGTTGATTAGTTTTTGGTGTCGATCGGCCTTGAACTTCAAGGTCATTTTGAAGGTCATTCAATTTTGACCAAAAGGTAAAATTTTCAAGTTTCAGTTACCATATCGAGTAGTACCTCAAATTGAAGCCCTTGTTGAGTGCTTTCCAAACATATAACTAGTTTGACGCTATGACGTCATTTGATGACGTCATGACGAAAAAACGGATTTTTCAAGGTCACTCTCTAGAACGATTATATCATCGGAATATCTCGTGGGCAGACATTCCTCAAAGAGTCGCTTCTAGTGGATAGCAGTTCTGTTCACCTCAGTGTGACCTGAAGCAAGTCACTCATGTTCACATTTTGGCAAGATACGGTTCACCCTGTGGGTGACATATGTTTATTTGTTTGTTTGTCTGCACAGAATAAATATTTTTTTCTGCAACGGTTGGTCCAATTGAGAGGAAATTTTCAACATTGGTGCAACTCCACCTGTATAATTTTTAATGATAATTATAACGTCATAGGTCACGTGGTTCGGCCGCCATCTTGGAAAAACCGAAAATATATGCACCTCTATCTCCGACAGCACTGAATAGAAAAAATTGAGACATGGCTCATTGTAAAGAACTCTCCATGGGGAGTAAATTATGTTAATGATGTCATAGCTGCCTCCATTATGACGTCATAATTCGACATGAACAAAACTTCATCCGATCAAGATGAAATTTATTGAGCATAATCTAGGAATAAATTTGTGGAGCAAAAAGAATGACGTAATCGGTCACGTTCGGCCGCCATATTTGATTTTAAACAAAAGCCTTAGAAACCACTGAAAACATCCTGGTGAGTGTTTGCAATCTCTGATTGCTCTTTCTTGTTGCTTTTGCAAAATATCACTGCTGTATATACAGACTTGGCATTTAATATGGAATATTTTTTTTGGGGGGTGAACTTACTTTTCAAGATGTCTTAGAACAAAAAGTTCATTGGAATTATGTTGAAATTATTCTAGGTTTTGTTAATGTGACCTTTAAAAGAAACAAAAACCACATTTGACATTTCGAAGCAAATAAATTGATCCTTGAAAGTGATGTAAACTAATATCGAACTCAATTCACGGACAGTACTGTGTTAAACTTCTGTACGTTTTCCAGAAGGATCTCTTTATTTTGCACATTAGCCAAAAAATCTTTCAACAAAAACAAAAGCTAAATTATGACTGGGATTACGGACAGTAAAATTACAGTTCAGTACTTCGTGTAACCCCCACGAGCATTCATGAGAGCACGTACACGTTGAGGCATGCTGTTCACGAGATTTGCCAAGGTTTGGACAGGAATCGCTTGCCATGCAATGACAATAGTCTGCTGCAATTCACACACAGAGGTAGCCTGCTGGTCCAAGTTGTCGATTTGACGCGTTAATTCTGCCCACAAGTTCTCTATCGGATTCATATCCGGGGACATGGCAGGCCACTCCATATGCTCTACACCACGGTCAGCAAGAAAGTGTTGGATCATGCGAGCACGATGAGGCCATGCATTGTCATCTTGGAAGACAAAGTTTCCTAGAAAGGCTGCACGAGCAAATGGAAGCAATGTTTCTTCCAGAATGACCCTGTACTTGAACTGGTTTAGGTTTCCATTCAGAACAACCAGGTCAGTTTTGTCCCCTGCATGAAAAGCAGCCCAAACGGTCACCCCACCACCTCCAGCTTGGACTCTTGGCACGAGACAATCTTCGTTGTGGGCTTCATGCACTTGTCTGCGCACTTGGACGCGGCCATCTTGACGATAGATCAGAAATCTAGACTCGTCACTGAAGGTCACGTGATTCCAGTGTCCTGGCTGCCATTGACGGTGCTCTCTGGCCCACTGCAATCGGCGCTGGCTGTGTTGTCTGGTCAGGCGTGGCTTTCTCAGGGGACGCCTGGCACGATAGCCTGCTTGAACCAGTCGTTGGTTGACTAGCCTTCTGGATCCAGGCACATTTGTCAGTTGCTGCCACTCAACCCTAAGCCGATTAGCTGACTTGGTACGGCCATTGCAGACTAACCGGTGCAGCTGGCGATCATCTCTCCTTGTGGTTCTGCATGGACGTCCTGGCCTCGGTATTGGAGTAGGGACACCCCTCTGAGCATTTCGTTTCAGGATCTTTGACACCTGACCTTGAGTGATGCCATACTGCCGAGCAATAGCATGCTGTTTCATGCCAGAATTTCGTGAAGTCACCACTCCATGACAAACAGCATCGTCAAGTTGACGGACCATCTCCAGAGGAAGCGGCAATAATATTTGTAGATGTGCAGCAGTTGTTTTCCACTAATACAGAACGCAACAACCCTTATATACCAGATTGTGAAGCCAATCGTCAAATGTACCTGTCCTTACATTTTTGTCATGCCACCTGTGATATAATCCTGTTATTGACTTCTTGCTGCGAAAGACAATCAGCGATATGGTTCTTTCAAGAAAGACATCACCGAAGGGTAAAATAAACTCACCAGATTGATATACTGAGTTCAGAAAGTAAACCCAAGTCAAGAAAAAAAAATATTCCATATTAAATGCCAAGTCTGTATGATTTTGTATGCTCGTTCTGTGTCCTTCTAAAGCAGTGGTTCTTTACCTTTTTGAGAATCTGCGAAAGCCTCTCCCCAGAATAATGCACATAAACACAAAATTTTGCATACATTGAATAAATTGTATTGCATCGGAAAATTCTTTCCTTCACATACCGTCATAATCAGAATAAAAAAACAATCTTTACAAGAATATATCTCACTTTTTTAATGCAAAAATCAATGACCATTCCCTGAATAAAATGCAATATATCCAAGTTGTGCAAATTAAACAAAAAATTAACTTTAATTCTGCTCAAAAGCACATTTCAGTGAGAGGGCTGTTGTTGTTCGGCTTCAATAAGAAGATGAAATTGGGGAGTGGTCTTTGACAAGGCAACACGCATGTCATGTTTGACATCCAATCGATTTCTACTTTTCGTTTTGATGGTAACAAGTGCTGAAAATCCTGACTCGCAAAGAGATGTGGTTGCAAACGGAATCGGAGCTCCCAGAGCTCGCTTTGCCAGACGAGGGTCGGCTTGTGTCGAGGAACACCAAAATTCTCCAAGACTCTTCGACTTGAACTCATGTCGTAACATTTCCTTTGTCCTCTGGTCAATGAGGTCATCTTTGGCAAGGTCTGCATCATTAATACAGTTTATATCAGCAAGGAAAGGATTACGAATCCACATTTCTGCCTGCAGAGAAATTGACAGGGCTTTGTCTCTCTCGACTCCATCCTGCAGAAGCACTTCCTCCAGCATTGGAAAGTTTGCATCGTTGTCTGCCTCCAATCTCCTCTTCCACAGTGGCAGCTTGGCCAAAAGATCTTGAAGGTTTTCAGCAGCATCCATAATGGTGATTGCAGGGCCTTGAATCGAAAGACTTACCACATTCATATGGCCAAAAATATCCGCCAAATAAGCCAAGCCGTGAATTAACTCCTCCCTGTGAAACTGTTCCGATAGTGGACTTTCCTTTTCTCTCAAAAAAGTGAAACTTCTGCCCTAAGTTCCATCAAGCGCTTCAGGATTTGTCCTCTGGAAAGCCAGCGAACTTCTGTGTGGTCGAGAAGAACTTCGTATTCTGCTCCCATTTCGTGACAAAACCCCTTGAAAACGCGATGATTCGGAGCCCTGGCTCTGATGAAGTTTACGACTTTCACGGCAGTCGACAAGACTTCTTTCAGGATTGTTGGCAGAGTCTTTGATGCCAGTGCATGCCGATGTAAGCAAGAATAAGTACACAACATCCTGCACA
This sequence comes from Myxine glutinosa, assembly GCF_964187855.1. Lineage (NCBI taxonomy): Eukaryota > Metazoa > Chordata > Myxini > Myxiniformes > Myxinidae > Myxine > Myxine glutinosa. The sequence continues at coordinate 369,125,924 of NC_136261.1, read as the reverse complement.
TGGACAAAAAATAAAACTTTTAATAAAAAACTAGCGAAAAAAATTTTAAATAATTTTTATGCGCCTGATTCACGGACCCCCCGAAGCCCATCCACGGACCCCAAAGGGGTCCATGGACCACAGGTTAAGAACCCCCTGTTCTAAGGTTTCTACTGTTGTAGAATAATAAATGTTTCCGTTTAAACTGCTGTGTGAACAATCCCAACATTAGCGCTTCTTCCTCTTCTTCAAACTCGCAAAGAGGCTTTTAGGCCTGGCAAATTCGCGATTAAACAAACTATTTTTTTGGCGGTGATGTTTGGTTCCTGTGTTTACAGCGTTTGTCTCCGTATGTGTGTGTGTGTGTATGTATGTATGTCCCTCACATATTTATCCCACATATCGGGTGAGTTTTATAGCCGATAATTACGCTTCTGAAAGGTGGAATGTAAGTAATGCCATTTGGCTTTGCTCGTTATGTTTCCTTCAACACCCTTCAGGGAACGTTCATATATTACGTCATATACCTGGTTGGGGCAAATTATCACACTTGATGATTGGGCGGAACTGAAATTATGAGAACAGGGTGATTATACATGATGGGGGGGGGGGGGGGGAGGGGAGTGCATGCCCCCCAGATCATTACTAATTAAACCTTTGATTCAGGGCTCCAAACATTGAAGCATTTCTTATGACTGCCTCCAACCACCCTGCCTCGTGTAGGCTAGCGGTTAGTGTGCAGGGCTTGGGATCCTCGTGTCCTGAGTTTGAATCCTGGTCAGCTATTTAATTCACATCAGGTGAGGTTGACTCAGCCTGTCATCCTTCCGATGTCGGTAAAATGAATACCAACTCACTGGGTCCTCTCAAGGAGGTTGGTGGCAGGATTTGCTCTCCGGCCCCCGTAAAACACCTCATTCCGTAACGCACACACTGGTGTGTGTCGGGATGGTGCTTAGGTCACTTTGATAGTGTTGATGAACTCACCACCATATATAATAAACCGGTCAGTGTCTCAATGCAATCTCTTCACTTCCATGGTGACAGACAACTGAGAGATTCGAGTACTTCAAAATAATTTAATACTTGCATTATTTGCTGACTGGTATCTCCACCCAGGTCATACGATCCTCTTCAACGAAAGTATCAAACAAGCCCGGCTACGCCGCTGTTAGACTTTCGGTCTTGTTTCCTTTACAACGGATCCTAAAGTCCCTTTGTTGTAATTTTAACCTCTATAATTTTCAGTGAAACTTTAACAAACCTTCGTAAATGATTTTCTCCAGGTGTCGGGCAGAGAGAAGGAGGAAAGGCTGGAGGGGGAGAGAAGAGAGATGTATCGAGCTGTGGATGAAAAGGTAAATCACATGAAGAGGTGGCTCAGTGAGAGACAGAGTGTGAAGCTTTCTCACCTTGAACACCAGAGGGCGAACCTGCAACAGGAGATGGATTCTCTCTGTGAAGAAGAATCCACCCTCAAAGCATCACTCAAGGAGCTGGAGGCAGTTTCATTTCTGGAGGTGAGGCTGATTCTGAACATCGCATGGAAGACAAAGTTTAAGAGTTTCACTTCAGAGCGACATTATTATTTCAGAATAGGATATTGAGGCTTTGGTTTGAATTTGACACAGACACAGACACAGACACACACTTGCAGACACAGACACACACACACTTGCAGACACAGACACACACACACTTGCAGACACAGACACACACACACTTGCAGACACAGACACACACACACTTGCAGACACAGACACACACACACTTGCAGACACAGACACACACACACTTGCAGACACAGACACACACACACTTGCAGACACAGACACACACACACACTTGCAGACACAGACACACACACACACTTGCAGACACAGACACACACACACACTTGCAGACACAGACATACACACACTTGCAGACACAGACACACACACACACTTGCAGACACAGACACACACTTGCAGACACACACACACACACACACACACACTTGCAGACACAGACACAGACACACACACACACACACACACACACACACACACACACACTTGCAGACACACACACACACACACACACACGCACACACACACACACACACACACACACACTTGCAGACACACACACACACACTTGCAGACACAGACACACACACACACACACTTGCAGACACAGACACAGACACACACACACTTGCAGACAGACACACACACACACACTTGCAGACACAGACACACACACACACTTGCAGACACAGACACACACACACAAACACACACACACTTGCAGACACAGACACACACACTTGCAGACACAGACACACACACTTGCAGACACACACACACACACACTTGCAGACACAGACACACACACTCACACACACACACTTGCAGACACACACACACACACACACACACACACACACACACACATGTAGACACAGACACACACACACACACACACACACACACACTTGCAGACACAGACACACACACGCACACACACACACACACTTGCAGACACAGACACACACACACACACACACATACACACACACACACTTGCAGACACAGACACAGACACAGACACAGACACACACACACACACACACACACACACTTGCAGACACAGACACACACACACACACACACACACACACATACTAGCAGACACATACACACACACACACACACACACACACACACACACACACACACACACACACACACACACACACACACACTTGCAGACACAGACACACACACTTGCAGACACACACACACACACACACTTACAGACACACACTTGCAGACACACACACACACAGACACACACACACACACACACACATGCAGACAGACACACACACACACACACACTTGCAGACACACACACACACACACACACACTTGCAGACACAGACACACACACACACACACACACACACACACACACACACACATGCAGACAGACACACACACACACACACACACTTGCAGACACACACACACGCACACACACACACACTTGCAGACACACACACACACACACACACAAACACACACACACACACACTTGCAGACACAGACACACACACACACTTGCAGACACAGATACACACACACACTTGCAGACACACACACACACACACACACACACTTGCAGACACACACACACACACACACACACTTGCAGACACACACACACACACACACACACACACACACTTGCAGACACACACACACACACACACACACACACGTATGACAATTCCATTTATAAATTGTCCAGTATTTGGTGATTCCTAAAACATAATATTGTTACAGCCCCCCCTCCCCTCACCCCCCCCCCCCCCCACCAGTCTGCACTGGTTGCCTGGTTCGAATCTGGTTAGTGTCAAAACGACAGCAACCGTCATCTGCCTCAAATACTCCCTGTCCCATTTGCATTTGATGACCTTTGACCTTGTTACCATACAGATTGATTCCCCAAAGTGAGTGAGGGACATGCTGATGAGCGATCACATGACTGATCTTAAGGTGCAAGGTGGGGTAAAATAGCACGTTTCACGTGCCATCAATAAATTGAAATTATCAGTCTTTCCAGTGAACCTACCCCCCACAAACCACATACTGCTAGAAAGCTTAGAGTATGAGGAATCCAAAAATACAGACATAAGTGAATTTCGGATACAAATAAACATGTGAGCTTTAATTTTATAGACACATACAAAAATGTTTTTTTGGTTGACATAATTGAAATTGGAACTACTGCTAACTGCCTCAGTCAATCTGTTATTTACCCCTTTGGGTAGTTAGTATGGGTATATCCAAAGAGACCAGTGATGGCTTTTCAGTAAATTGTAATGATAATTACACAAAATATTTTCTTTGTTTTTAAAGAAAAATACAAGGATTTTTTTCACAACTCAATTTGTGGTCGGGGTATCTTAAAAAGCCATCATTAATTCATCCAACATGTTAAGATGATTATTAATGCCAAATTTCATTCAATTTGGATGATTAGTTTTCAAGTTATTTCAACTTATTTATTTGGAAATAAGTACCAATCAAAACAGTTTTATTCTGAAAATATATACTTCAAATAACACTTTGACATGAAAAACAACAGTTTTTATTTTTTTATTTTTTACCCCACTGTGCACCTTAATCCTTGGCTGAGCAACCAAAGTCACACCACGTAATGTGATCGTCTGGCGGGTCGGAGACCGTGACCAATTGACCTTTAACAGGTTGTATAAAACTAACAGATGAAGCCACCAGGACAACCACAATTCACCCAGAGCCCAAATCTAGTTCATATTGCTTATTGCAAATGCCATGGAGAGGAAATAAAAGGTAGCAAAGCATGAAAAATATGTAGGCCAACAATAATTCCCCTTGCACAACCACCCAGTATACGCCCACAATTGAAGGAACAAATTGTCATTCCTCAAGTAGCCGAAGCCTTATCTGGGCCTGATACAAGAGATAGACGAGGGACATTCACAAGAAAAAAAATAACTTCTGGGCAAACCGACTTGTTTTCAAGTCCACAGTTGTTCCCTTCGGCAGGGGGGAAGGAACGCCACCCGGCATAGAGGCGTGGTGTTGGCAGGCGTGGTCTCTGCTGAATCTGCCTCACCAGCACTCGGGCTCACAGCTGCATCGTGCTCCCCCTGGTCCTCCTGGGATAAATGTCAGCAGGCAGAGAGAGCATCTTCGCCTGCACCCCACTTAATAGAAAGTCGCATACCAACGTCACTGGGTGAGAATTACACCACTCCACTCTCACTCACCATTGGTGAGTGGCCCCTGTTTGGCCCCTGTTTGACCCTTAATCCAATGTGCTGGGGATACAGGATACCATCAGGGGCAGTAGATTTAGGATACCAGTGCTAAAGAGAGATAGACGGCTGCTTGCAGTCCCTGGTCAATCTGCCTGAGTGAACTGCCATATTCGCCGGCGCTGAAGCAGCTCTCTGAATATTTCCAGAGAGATGTTCACTCTCACAGGCATATGGACAGATGAACGAATTAGAGCAGAGGAAGAGCAGGATAAATTTGCAGCAATTTTGTCATCACTTAGTCTGGTGTTGTCCAGAAAGTCCAGAACCAAATCTATCACCTCGTCCATAAAGCCTGGTGTTGGCTTAATGGTTGAGGGGGCTGGCTTAAGATCTTAAGGTGTTGAGTTTGAGCCTCTGCATTAACGTCAAATTGACACCAGGTGGTTTGACTCGGCCTGCCATCCTTGTGAGGTCGACAAAATGCATACCAGCTTATTGGTAACGGGGCATTGCAACGGGCATTGCATCAGCAGGACAGCTGCACCCACAGAAAATGATGCAGCCAAGTAGCCACAAGCTGCATACAAAACAACAACTACCTCATCCAGAAGGGAGAATTTGCCATTGGGACAAATCTGGATGGGAAAGTTCGCAGATCGAATCAGTCCCATGGAGTCCAGAAGTCCTTTCCTGAATTGCCATGGCTGATGAGAGAGGTACCAACACTGGGTGGAGTGAAAATAGCCAAAAAAATTTTTTGGGGGAATTTTAACTAGCTAGATATGCCAAAAGGTGCCATTACATCTATAGAGCACTGTGTTAAAATTGTATTAAAACTGAACAATATTTTGATCTCCCTCAGTAACGTTTTATTTTACTATACTATGCAACATAGTAAAACAGCTCATAGATGCATTCAAATCATAGGTCTATTATAGTTTGTCTCAGAATGTTAGTCACACAGTTACAATGTGAAGTGTGTGAAGTCGCACTTAGATTCAAACGATGGCATCATCTGTCGCGAGGCGACACGGGCACGGATGAAGCCGTCTCGCCTTTTCTTGCCACACACAGCTTGAGCGGCCTCGGTCACGAGTTTCACAGTCCTTTCCACAGCCTGTGTGTGGCAAGAGAATTTAGGGAAGAGGACAGTTGGGGTGACATCCATCGTGATAAGTTCCTTCAGCTCAGGGTCTGACATGCCTCGGATCACGGGAGGCTCCGAGATGGCGCACGCTCCCCAGTCAATTAGGTCGAAGTACTCCACTGCGTCAAAGTTGAGTTTAGCGGGGACCTTGAACCGTCCTATCTGTCCAGTAGGCTGTCTGTCTGTTGCTCTGGCTTTCATCACTCGCCGCAAGCCCCATTCTCGTATTTGAGGTCGATGGTCAGTTATCATGGCCAGGAGTATATTGTTGTGGATATGAGAATTGTGTTTTTTTTATTGTGTTGTCCATTGTAAAATATCACCCTCCTTCCTCCAGTTGTGTATAAAGGTCAAAGTGCGTCCCGTAGTTAGGTCATATACAATCACGTTAGCCAATCATAGATTTCCTCTTTGTTGACAGTTATTTCCTTATTCTGTGTAGGTTAAGGCTCTGTTCCCACTAGTTGACATTCTCCATTGCACCAAGTGAAATAAGGTAGATCCCCTTTCATTCCCATTCCCAAAGCCTCTACTGCCAACTGCATTCGCCGCCGTTGCCATGTGCTCCGGCTCGGAGAAGAAAGGCGTGTCTCCACCTCGTCAGAGAGGGGAGGAGTGAGTCGGCCCCGCTCGACCAACCCAGCAAAAGGGGTTTGGCTTGAGCGGGCGGAGAGAGAGCGATCGGGGAGGTTCGCAAAAGTTGAAGGGCGGGGCCTATATAACCCGCAGCGGGACGCTCCCCACGCGAGAGAAGTTCCAAGAAAGAGTTGCGCAAGAGACGGCAGATGCGTGAGAGAGTTGGCAGTCCACCGGAGCCCAGTCGAGTCCAGTCCAGTTGAGGAGGAGCGGAGAGTCCAGTTGGAGCGGCTGACCAAGGAAGGCCCCACAGCAGATGAGTCCTGGGAAAGCACACGACGTCCCCACGGCAGCACGGAGAGCGAACCAGAGAGTTGCGCCAGGGACGGCAGATGAGTAAGGGATCCCCACGTTGAGTCCCCACGATCCCGTTGAGTCCCCAGAGAGTCCACCACCACCAGCTTGGAGACCACGCAGTTTCGACCCGCTGCGACGCGGGAGCCAGATTGCGGTGGCATCGGTGGCCGTCGAGGTCCCGCCCGACATCCCGTGCGGGATCAAGCTCCAGCTCCGGTTCCCGTTGGACCTTCCTCTCCTTCCACCGAATCGTTCCTGCCTTCATTCCCCATTCGTGTGAGTCCGTCTTTGTTTGTTCTGTCCTGGGTTTAAGTAAGACTGAATAGGTAAGCTAAGTTTCACTGTGTCGTTCTGGTCCGTCCCTCTTTCTGCCTTTATTTTATTATCCTTCCTTCTCCTTGGTTTCTTTGAATGGTGTAAATAGTAATAATAAATCATATTCATATTTCCTACCTCTTGTTTTCTTTCCTCTACATCCGTCGTTGTTGTCTTTTCCCTCATTGGACACCTGTGGCACGATTTTGGCCAACGTTTCAGGATCGGGTTAGTCTTTGTTAACGGTTCGGGCCGCGGCTGCCATCCGCTCGGCAAATTACCATCTTATCCGCGGTCGCGAACGAAGCTGCTCACCGGCCTTTCCGGAGGCCGCGGTGCAGCTTCAGGGACCACGTCGGTCAGTGACAAGCGAGGGGACTAATTCCCCCTCAAAGGGGAACCATAGGCCGACGTTGGGTTCTGTAACAATATTTTCCGGATGTGCAAAGTACGCGTTGCGGTGCATAACAGGGTCAACGATCTTCTTGTGTTTAGCGCTAAGGTATCATGACTTGACGATCATCTGGTGGATGTGCCTGGCTCCATCTTTGCATGACGAGTGGACTTTGATGGAAAACCACATTGGAGCATACACTCGAATGATGTATGTCACCATGGTTTTCAACTTCTCGGGTGGTGTCTTGACGCTGACGTACAGTCGGAGTATTCTATTAGCTGTTGGAAGCCACCGAGAGTGATTTAGGCATCCAAGGTTTCGTAGGGCCAGATCGACGCTGCATTCACCTTCGCTAATGCCATTGCACATTTCCAAGAGATATTGCTGGTCTGTACTCCAGTCTCTCGGGTCCTCATTTGGCAATGCCTGACTCGGTTTCACTGGCGTAAACAATGTTACAGGCTGTTCATTACACGTTGATAGACGTTTTCCGATGGGTCCTGAGAATCCACGCGGGCCTGTAGTTGTGCCATCGAGTTCCTCGAACAGATGCCACAGCGGAAGTTCATTGGCATGAAGAAGACATACCAGCCACTGCAGTGGACGATTGAAGGTTTCTTCCAGTTGTCGTATAACACCTCCTGTATGTCCCGTATTCACGTTAGTGCAGTCACACCCGACTACATTGATGTCCTCTGTCTCCACATTCCGTTCCTTCAGACGAGCGACTAAAGACTCTGCAGTCTGCAATGCTTTTGCTGGATCCTGATGATGGAGTTGTGTGGCTGAAGTACGATGAACCGGGTTCTTCGATGATGCTGATGTGTTCTTCTTTGACTGTTGTTCGGTGATTCTTGTTGTCAGTGCCGTGAACCTGAGTCATGGTGTTATCCTTCCTGCCATCAAAGTATAGTCCCTCTATGATGGTGCAGACATCACTTTGAAGTTCTTCTCGAGTTTTGCTACGTTCTCTGCGGATCTTGCTGCGATCAATTATTTTAGAACGGTCTTTTGGTGAAACTACGCCGAGATCGTGTAGAACTGATGTAGCTGATCTGTCAGAGACGCCAGTTCGGTCGCAGGCTTTAGCGAGCGAAGGTAGTGAGATCGTCATTTGTTGCTGTTGTCGAACTGGTTTTGGTGTGCTCTGGAGATTAACTGATTCAGAAATATACTCATCGTCAGTCGCGCTATCCGCGTAGTCTTCTTCGCTTTCGTCATACGTAGAAGCAATCTGACTTTTTGCATCTTCGTCGTGAGTTTTCATTCGTTTGAGATTGGTCTCTTCTCTTTCCGCTTTCCTCTTCAATCTTGATGTCTCTTCTTGATCTATTCCGCCAATTACCATGTTCCTCGGTCCTCTCTGGTCTTGAAGGAACTCTCGCTCTTTTTGCGGCACTTTATGTTCTTTCAAGCAGTTACAGTTGGACACCATGTCAGAACATTTACATTTGCTAAGATCAAACAGATTGTTAGATTTGTCGAGAAAGTCTGCGAGTCGTTGTTTGTAGGTGGCTTGATCCTTTCTTCCCTTGTAGACTTTTAGGATTGAATTGTACTTGTCATGGAAAGATCTGAGTTTTTCAATCGCTTGCGCGTGCGATGCCGTTGGAAGAGAGGCCGTTTCCCATACCTCTTGAATTTCATAGCACAGTTTGTGAGATATGTCACCAAATGAAGGGTATTTGCCATTCTCCGTCCTAAGCTGTTGCCGAGATTGAAGGTATCCTTTCATGACATCAGCGTACGTTGGGAGAACGTTAGTTTGGATGTTTCGTGGAGCTCCAAATATCACGCATGTAACTTGATCTCTTGTGACCGCCATCGTTCTGAAAACAAACAAAAACAACTTATTACAGGCTTAACTTAGGGTTCCCCAGACAGACAGACAGCACAAACAACACGAACTCACTCACACGAATTGAAGGGGGGTGGCAGTAGTGCAGCAATCGCCCAAGTGCAGCAAATCGTCTCATCTGGCATAAATAGTCCCAGCCAGTGCTAATATAAACGGGGTGCGTATCACTACGCAGCTCACCAAACCACCCCCGTCGGTGACGCTCCTCATCCCTGGTTGGCTGGCTGAGGGTTTTGTGGCCACGCCTTTGATGACGCGGGGGTGGGCCACACCCTGTTCTGGTGCCCCGCCCCCCTTCTTCTCCAAGTCACCTCGTGGTCAATGGCGGATCAAAGCATGTATCACGAAATGCGATACATGTCAAAATGCGGTAATATGCCAAAATTTCAATCAGATTGAGGGCGATGAAGGAGTGGTCAGAAATAATTACAATTTTGCAGGATTGTTTCTATGGTCATTTGGCACATTTCCCATATACTAGCTTATAAAATAATTTTAAATGATATTTTTGCTCCACCCTAAGTCCAACACCCAGCCAATTTGCATGGTGACAATTGAAATTTGCCACATATGGAGAGTAGAGAGAGTTGGGATGAGTGGGAAATGTTGGTCCTTGTTGTTTGAGAGAGAGTTGAAGATGGAGTTGTCACTGTTTGGAGAAGGGTACAACACACAGACAAACAAGAGTTTGGGGCAGAGGGGAAGTTGCTGCCAGAGGTACTCCTGGGGATTGGGAGGTGTAAGATCATTACAAGGGCAGTGGGAAATTGAGTTATTGTAAAAAGCAACTCAGCTGCTGTGCGTCGTTATCCAAAGTCCACCAATACACAACGGTTTCAGTGGTTGTCTGCAGAAAATTAAATACAGTGTCACATGATGACTTGGGCATTTCTAAATAAGCCCCATTAGGAGAACATTTTACTGTGCAATTTAATCTGCAGAGCAAATCTCTGCCCAATAAGTTGCCCAGAGTATCTGCTGCTAGCAGGAATGCATGCTGTCCTGACAATGGTCCTCATTCCACATGTAATTTTTTGTTACATGAGTTGATATTGGTATTCCTTATAACCCAATTGCATTTATACGTGCTTGTGACAGCAGAACATTGGGAAGTCACTCTGCATAATTGTCGAGCGTGGGGCGCTTGTATCTATTAGGAAGGGGATTTCTTGTCCTGATACCTTCATAGTAAGGGTCGGTTCTTCGGAAGGTTTAGAAGTTGGTAACCGTAATGCTGATGTTTGGCCCAGGCACACCTATTGTTGTTGTGGTGTGAAGGGGTTTTGCATAGTCCACGCAGCCTGATTTTGGGGCCATGGGTTAAAATTTGGGTTTTGTATTGGCCGTGGTATAGGCATACCTTTGTTTGGGCACTGCTTGGCTCAATGTCCAACTTGGCCGTACCCGTGGCATGTGTTCCTGCCCACATATGGTGTTAGATCCTTGGCCACGATTACCTCGCATACCTCTCTATTGCTTGCGATACCCTCTATCTCCTTCCTTTTGCATTGCACTTACTTGCAACTGCATTAACTTATTAGAAGCTTCAATGCTTTGCATCAATCTTGTGGCAGTGTCTGCTCCTTTTTGATCCATTTAGCGAAAGCAATGGGCGACATTTGGCAAAAGGGCCACTGTATCTTTTGTTTCCCACTCCAAGCATGTTTTCTTTACATCGGACTGTAATTTTGCATTTAGCCCATTTATGAAAACGTGGAAGAGGCATTTTTCGCCTGCATCGCCTTTCATTCCTGAATGTTTCCTAAACGCCATCCGCAATCGTTCTAAATAGTCCGTCGAATCTTCGTCAAGTTTCTCTTTGCATGCCTGAATTTTGCCCCAATCGATTCCAGTGGGCACAATTTCCAGTGCTTGTTTTAGCAGGCCGATATTTTCCTATCTTATGCTTTTGATCCATATTCAGGGTATGGCCAATTGGCTTTGTTTAAATTGGAGTAATAGCCCTTCAGCCACAATCATATATCGAACAGGACATTCATATCTACGTATGCTGGTTTATTATTGACACATTATTGACAATTATTATTTTTGACAATTTGTTTGACAAAAATTTGGAATGCAAAACAATGTTTATTCACCAAAAATTATATATATATTTGTGAAATTTATGAGGATCATCCCGACTCTGGGGATGGACCTCACAATGACACTTAAATCGGTCGCTGACCAGGGTCGGTACACGTGTACTTGTCCATCATTTTGTCCCGGGAATTCTCTTGCGGCATTTGCAGTACATTCCCATCATTCTCATGATCATTGTCTACATTAATTATGACACTTGAACTCTTGGGACTCATTTCTTTGACATGAGTGATACTTTTAGTGGCTATCCGCCTCGGTGTTGCATGACTTTCAGTTGGTCTCTCTGTCGTAGTGGTACTTGTTGAAGCCTGCCCCAACTCATCTCTTAATTGGCTCGATAATCCTCCATACAGAGATTCTGCCGCAGCCATACCCGATGCTCCCCATGATGACGGTGCACTTAGCATCACTGGGGCATAAGGTGGTGGTGGTGGCGGCGGCAGCTGCCAGTCGTCATCTTCATTTTCCTCTTCAACAATTAGCTCTGCCTTTACGGCTCTTTGCACTTTCTTGTCTTTCCCGATTTCCAGCGGCATTCGAGTCGTAACTTCATTGAGCAAACCTTGTGCCTTATCGAGATTACGTCTTGAGCTAGATAAGGCTGAAAAAATTATATTGCTGGTCTCTGGTCAGACCAAAGTTCCAGAATTGATGCGGCGATGGGTTTTTTTTTTTCTTCTTTTTTTGCAAAGCATGGATTGCACATATAAAGGTGTTGTTTTTTGTGTCCTCATGCCTTGCGGTCCTCCTCATCTGCCGTGGCGCCGTCCAGAGAGAAATTAAAGACAGCCAATGGGACTTGTAGGCCTTTTTGTAAATAATGAACAGAAGCTTAAGTTATTTTAAAATGTATTTATTCTGAAAATCATTAAGTTATTCAAGCATATTATAGACTGCCATTTCGTTCTCTAGATCGCCTCACCGTACCGTCAAACATTCCAATGCGTCGAGCGCGTCAACACTACTGCGCATGCGCAAGTGGTCTAACAGGCCGATGGTCTCCCACGATCTCTTCTCCCAGTCCAGCAGATTATCACAGACACTTACAACTTCATGACAAACGAGATAGGATCCAGGCCTAACTAACGAGACCATCCTCAGCTCTCTAGGCCTTCCGCTTGCTTCACACGAACCCGACAAAGAACGTCTTAGTTTCAATAAATGACAATAGCCAGCCGATTTGATTCATGACGGCACGGCACACAGCACTACTCATATCTTTGGAATGGCTAGTTGGATTTGGACAAACTAAACGTAGTTTTGTAGGGGAGAACCGTGCGCGAACGTCGATACCAATGGGGACCCTCACGGACCCGTATTTCCCGAGATATCGTGCTGGCCCGGCAACAACAGGCATGCGCTGTTGTAGGAACTGTTGGAAATTAAAGAAAAAAAAAATTGTTGACGTGCAGGGTCACAATCGATGCACGCACTGAACAGAGACCGGAAATATATTTTTCTCGGCCTAACTTTGATTTTTTCATTAATTTTCATACTTTCCTCAAGCCTCATCATAAATGCTTCCCAATTTACTTCCATTGCAGTTTTCTGATTCTGCCCTCTAATTTTCAATTCCTTAGATTTTCCAGTTTCTCTCTATCAAAAGTACCATCTTCTGGAAAATTCAACTTTGTCTCACCCTCTGTCCACTTACACCATTTCCGAACATCACTTACGGACTCCGACCCGTAATTTTCATACATGTATCTGGCGCAAATTCTCCCATTGGGGGGCTCAACCTGGGCCGAGTTTCCATGCTTATTGCCCCTTCCCAAGCTTCGCAATTGCAATACACAGGCTGTTGCACCAAACAACACAAACACCAGGATAAAACAGGGCAAACGCCAATTACTCAAACAAAACAATTTGTCAATACTTAAATTTTACAATTTAAGACATGCAGTCTGTTACGCCACATTTACAAAACTACTTTATTTAACACTTCAAACATCCGGACTCTTACCCAATGGGACTTCTCATCCCATACAACCCATCCTCTATACCTCTGGTGTAGGCATTACACTGTGCGCACATTGGGGATTTTCACCCCTTGTCTCTCTTTGGAGACTTTACCTCCTGGATATCTGCATCTTCACAGCATTTGAATCACAAGCATGCAAGACCTCCAGCTAGTTGGATTTTAACTCTGTGCAATCCAGCTGGCACTCTTAACATTCAAATCATCAGCCCTCTAAACCTCACTGGGGACAGGGAACCCCCTTTTCCAAACCATCGCAAAGACAACAGGATTCAAATTGCTTTCTCTGGCCTTATAAATCTTTAAACTCTGAACACTTCGGATCGCGTTACCCGGTAGGTCAGAGACGGGAATACGACCTGCAGTTAGGGCATTTACCTTTATTCCAGCCGGCTGTCCGTGTCTGCCATCACCCAGCCGAGCCCTCCAGTCTCCTTTCTCTCCTCTGGGGTTTGTGATCCTGCCGACTACGCCAATTATTGTTGAAGAATTAGCTTTGCGGTTCGAGTAATACATTTATTAATAGAGTTGATGCATCAAAAAAAAGTATGCATGGAGAAGAGCTACACGCGAGGCAGCATGAAGATTATTCTGGCCAGAGTGCTTTGGCTCTGGCTTCATGTGCACATTTTGTCATGGGTGGGGGCCATTGATGTGAAACAGCTGTGGGCTTTTGCCCAAGGCACCGATCTGATAAGGAGTGAGCTCATAAAAAAGAGACTGTGAAAATAGAGTTTGGAAAGCCAGGGAAATTAATTGGTTGGAGTGGGGAAGAGAACCGAGCACAATGATTCAAGTGGTGGAATGAATTTTATGGCAGAAGCTGTTGATCCAGGTGGCTGGCTGTGTAAAAGGGAGGGAAGATGCACCGAAAGCTCGTGCATTCTTTCAGGTCATAAACCATGGAAACGTCGGATGGAAGAAGTGCAGTTTTAAACTGGGCTTTGTAAAATGTGCTTTTAAATATGTGGCCTTTACAAGTACAATTGAACTTGATTAAAATCATTCATCAATGAATGACAATCCACGATAAAGCATTCATTAATACAAGTATTTAAGCAAACGATACACACGTTAGCAGCTATTTCGAGTATATATGTAATATGAGCATTGTATTTGCATATGTGTATTCATTAAATTGATATATGTGGGAAAATTACATACCCAGACCAGGAATCAAACCCAGGTCATTCTGGAAAACCGAACCAGTGCTCTGCTATCTGAACTATCTGGGCGACCTTGACTGTGCATGCAATTTTCCCACACATATGATTGCCACTCTCTGTCAATGCTTCTGGGACACTCACTGCCAACCACAGGAGCACCAAGGGCCTGAACACGAGAGGTTCTTCCTCAAATGGGGGGGGGGGGACAAATCCGTATTCTCTGTTATGAACACCACTGGGGGCATAGTGAAGCAATTCGATTAATGAACAGGATTATATATAACTAGAACTGCCACTTTAAAACTGCTGGCAGTGATGACCGGTTTACTCGCACCCACTTTTGATGCAACCCCACTGTTGATACAACCCCACTTTTGATACAACCCCACTTGTGATACAACCCCACTTTCATTGGACATGCTTTGACACAACCCCCTTGGATACAACCCCGACACACACACACACACACACACACACACACACACATCCCCCCTACCCCTTCCCACACACACACCAACACCCCTCCCCCCACACGCACACCCCTCCAAACACACACACACACACACCCACCCACACATCCCTCCCCCCCCACACACACACACATCCCTCCACACACACACACACACACACATCCCTCCCCCCACACACACACACACACATCCCCCCTACACACACACACACACACAACACACACACACACACACACACACACCAAGCCCCCCCCCCACCTACACACACACATCCCTCCACCCCCACACACACACACATCCCCCCTACACACACACACACACCCCATCCCCAACACACACACACACACACACACATATCCACACACACGCACACACACACACATATCCACACACAAACACGCGCACACCCCTCCCCCCACGTGCACACACACATCCCCCCTGCACACACACATCCCCCCTACACACACACACACACACACACACACACACACACACACACACACACACACACACACATCCCCCCTACCCCCACCTACACACACACATCCCTCCACCCCCACAAACACACACATCCCCCCTACACACACACACACACACACCCCACCCCCAACACACACACACACACACATATCCACACACACACACACCCCACCCCCAACATACACACACACACACACACACACACACACACAAACACGCGCACACCCCTCCCCCCACACGCGCACACATATCCAGACAAGCGCTCATCCCCCTACCCCCAACCCCAAGACACATCCCACACACACATCCCCCGACACACACACATCCCCACACACACACACATTCCCCCTACCCCCCACCCACATACACACACATACACACACACAAACACATGCACACGTCCTCCCACCCCCACCCCAACACACACACACACACACACATATATCCCCCTACCCCTAACACACACACATGCACACATCCCCCCCACCCCCAACACACACACACAAACACACACACATATCCCCCACCCCTAACACACACACAAACACATGCACACATCCCCCCACCCCCCCCAACCCTAACACACATGCACACACACAAACACCCCCACACCCCTCCCCCCACACGAACACCCCTCCACACATACACCCCTCCACACACACACATATCCACCCGCCCCCTCACACCCACACACACATACACACACACGCACATCCACACATCCACACACACACACACACACACACACACACAAACACACGCACACATCTCCCCACCCCACTCCCAACACACACACACACACATCCCCCCACCCCCCCAACCCTAACACACATGCACACACACAAACACCCCCACACCCCTCCCCCCACGCACACACCCCTCCAAACACACACACACACACACACACATCCCTCCCCCCACACACACATACCCCTCCAAACACACACACACACACACACACACACACATCCCTCCCCCCTCCACACACACACACACATCCCTCCCCCCACACACACACACACACATCCCTCCACCCCCACACACACACACACACACACACATCCCTCCACCCCAACACACACACATCCCCCCTACACACACACATCCCCCCTACACACACACATCCCCCCTACACACACACACGCTTATTTTTCAAGATATGCAGGTTGCAAGGTCAGACATATATATGGTGGCGGCCATCTTGGATTTTGACATGGCGACCCAATTTTCGATAGCGTTCTTCCTTGTGCCTAGATACACCCACACACCAAATTAGAAGTTGCTACTTCGCTTATTTTTCAAGATATGCAGGTTGCAAGGTCAGACATATATATGGTGGCGGCCATCTTGGATTTTGACGTGGCGACCCAATTTTCGATAGCGTTATTCCTTGTGCCTAGATACACCCACACACCAAATTAGAAGTTGCTACTTCGCTTATTTTTCAAGATATGCAGGTTGCAAGGTTCAGACATACATGGTGGCGGCCATCTTGGATTTTGCTGTGGCGACCCAATTTTCAATAGCTGGCGCATGCGCAGATGGGTTGCACTGCGATGCCACTGAAAAGCGACTGAGAAAACCGCGCATGCGCAGATCGCGGACATGATTCATTTCGATTTCTATCTTTATTTAATTTCCGAAAAGACGTCTGAATTCGAAAATCGCGTGATGACGTCACGACGTAAATGCATTTCTTCATATAACTTCAGATCGGCTGGATGGATTGTGACGAAATAAACGGCATCGTGTAGGGCATTTATTTGCGCAAATTTCAAGACCAATTACGACCATGACAGCCATTTCCTTCTCGCACAGCACCTTACGTAATATGTGAATGGATGTTTGCATATGCGCAAATGGGCCACTGTATTTTCGTGTATTACGTACGTACCTTGATGGGCTTACTTTCAGTGAAATACGATCGAGTTAAAAATAGTCAGAATTTGAGCAAATCTGTTTCATTCGTTTGTTAATATGCCTCACCTATTGACAAATCTGCAATTATAATTTTTTTTGCGGTTCAAATGACCGCGGGAGATCGCGTTATCGTGAGCACGTTCTGGAAAGACAAAATGGTCTGTTTCTTCTTCTTTCAACAATAAAGACTTATAGCTTCGCGACCGTACATCCAATCATCTTGAAATTTTGCACACTTGTTTCGCCTGATGAGAGCTGCATTCCATTAAAAATTCAAGTCGATCCATGCAGTGGTTCAAGAGTTACAAGCTTTGTAAAATTTAAACTTCCATTATTTATTGCGGCCAAACCATGTGACTTATCAAAACGTCTCAAGTAACGATGAAACATCCCCCCATGAGGAACATTTGTGTAAAGTTTCCACTCGATATCTCCACAAATTATGGAGGTGATTCCATTTCTAGTTTGAAATTTTAAAACGTCATAACTCTGAAACCACGTGTCGGAAGACATCGTGCTCGTTGACGTTTTTGTTCGCCATGGGTATGCGAATATGCATGCCAAGTTTGGGCTCGATCCGTTTCGCCGTTGCGGAGAAAAAGGGTTTTTTGTGTTTTTTCATGGAAAAGAAGATGGCGGCCGAACCATGTGACCTATGACTTCGAAAATTTTCGCATTCTGAGTTTTTTTTAACTAAGCATCTGGGAAAAAAAATCTCATTTTCGGGTGAGAAAAATTGTGTTTGACGAATTCTAACCTCTTAACGTTAGCATTTTTGATATACTCAATACACATGTTTTTTGTTCCCATTGCAGAGTTCTTTAGAATGAGCCATTCCTCAAATTTTTCCATTGAGCCGTTTCGGAGATACAGAGGGGCAAAGTTGAAGGTGTTTTACAAGATGGCGCCCATACCACGTGACCTACGACGTCATCATTAGCATTAAAAAATGCTACGAGCCTAGCCGATCATTTGTTGAAAATTTCCTGTCAATCCGACCAGCGGTTGCTGAGAAACTTAATTATGAAGTTTTCGGAGGTGCAAAATAGGGTGGAAGAATAATAATAAGAAAAACTCTAGCAGTAATAATAGGTTACTCTCTCCATTCCATGGAGAGTAAACCTAATTAAATTGATATATAATAATAATAATAACTAGAACTGCCACGTTAAAACTGCTGGCAGTGATGACCGGTTTACTCGCACCCACTTTTGATGCAACACCACTGTTGATACAACCCCACTTTTGATACAACCCCACTTGTGATACAACCCCACTTTCATTGGACATGCTTTGACACAACCCCCTTGGATACAACCCCGACACACACACACACACACACACACACACACACACACACACACACACACACACACACACACACACATTCCCCCCTACCCCCTCCCACACACACACCCACACCCCTCCCCCCACACGCACACCCCTCCAAACACACACACACACCCACACACCCACACACACACATCCCTCCCCCCCCACACACACACACATCCCTCCCCCCCCACACACACACACATCCCTCCACCCCCACACACACACACACATCCCCCCTGCACACACACACACGCTTATTTTTCAAGATATGCAGGTTGCAAGGTCAGACATATATATGGTGGTGGCCATCTTGGATTTTGACGTGGCGACCCAATTTTCGACAGCGTTCTTCCTTGTGCCTAGATACACCCACACACCAAATTAGAAGTTGCTACTTCGCTTATTTTTCAAGATATGCAGGTTGCAAGGTTCAGACATACATGGTGGCGGCCATCTTGGATTTTGCCGTGGCGACCCAATTTTCAATAGCTGGCGCATGCACAGATGGGTTGCACTGTGATGCCACTGAAAAGCGGCTGAGAAAACCGCGCATGCGCAGATCGCGGACATGAATCATTTCGATTTCCATCTTTATTTAATTTCCGAAAAGATGTCTGCATTCGAAAATCGCGTGATGACGTCACGACGTAAATGCATTTCTTCATATAACTTCAGATCGGCTGGATGGATTTTGACGAAATAAACGTCCTCATGTAGGGCATTTAATTGCGCAAATTTCAAGACCAATTACGACCATGACAGCCATTTCCTTCTCGCACAGCACCAAACATTCTAATGCGTCAATCCCGTCAGCCCTGCGCATGCGCAGGTGGTGCGCCGAAGCACTTAAACGCTGAAAAAATCACGCATGCGCAAATGGTAGCCCTGGAGCGCAAGGTCACGTGTGGACGCGTACGTAATATGTGGATGGGACACAGTCGGATCTCTCTCTTGCGCATGTGCAAATGCGCTGTTCTGGTGTTGATTTGATGCTCTGAAAGACTTTGGCGCATGCGCAAATGGTAGCGCTGAATTGGAAGGTCACATGTGCACGCTTACGTAATATGTGGATGGATGTTTGCGTATGCGCAAATGGGCCACTGTATGTTCGTGTATTACGTACGCGCTGTGATGGGCGGGGCGTATGGTGTTCATGAAATGGTCAAATGCGGAAGTGCTGGAAGCAGTTGCGATGGTGTCGCACGATCTCTTCTCGCGGTCCACAAGATTATCACAGAGAGGTGCAGCTTCCAGCGTTTCTAGATCTGAACCAGGCCTATCCAACGAGACCAGTCCCAGCATTCTAGGCCCAATGTTTGTCTCAGAAGGACCCGACAACGGACGTGTTTGTTTTAACTCGAGCCGATTCGATCAGAGACGTGCTGGCGAACATAACCAGTCATATATTTTGAACGCGTGGCTCGATTTTTACAAAATAAACTTTTTCTTGCAGGGCTTAACCGTGCGCGTCCTGGAAGTGAATCTTCTTCTTCAGTCCTCATTACTTTCAGTGAAATACGATCGAGTTAAAAATAGTCAGAATTTGAGCAAATCTGTTTCATTCATTTGTTAATATGCCTCATCTATTGACAAATCTACAATTATAATTTTTTTGGAGGTTGAAATGACCGCGGGAGATCGCGTTATAATGATGACGTCCTGGATGGACATCTTCTTCTTCAGTCCTCATTACTTTCAGTGAAATACGATCGAGTTAAAAATAGTCAGAATTTGAGCAAATCTGTTTCATTCGTTTGTTAATATGCCTCATCTATTGACAAATCTGCAATTATAATTTTTTTTGAAGTTCAAATGACCGCGGGAGATCGCGTTATCGTGAGCACGTTCTGGAAAGACAGAATGGTGTGTTTCTTCTTCTTTCAACAATAAAGACTTATAGCTTCGCGACCGTACATCCAATCATCTTGAAAGTTTGCAAACTTGTTTCGCTTGATGAGAGCCACATTGCATTAAAAATTCAAGTCGATCCATGCAGTGGTTCAAGAGTTACAAGCTTTTTAAAATTTAAACTTCCATTATTTATTGCGGCCAAACCATGTGACTTATCAAAACGTCTCAAGTAACGCTGAAACATCCCCCCATGAGGAACATTTGTGTAAAGTTTGCACTCGATATCTCCACAAATTATGGAGGTGATTCCATTTCTAGTTTGAAATTTTAAAACGTCATAACTCTGAAACCACGTGTCGGATGACGTCGTGCTCACTGACTTTTTTGTTCGTCATGGGTATGCGAATATGCATGCCAAGTTTGGGCTCGATCCGTTCAGACGTTGCGGAGAAAAAGGGTTTTTTGTGTTTTTTCACGGAAAACAAAATGGCGGCCGAACCATGTGACGTATGACTTCGAAAATTTTCGCATTCTGAGTTTTTTTTAACTAAGCATCTGGGAAAAAAATCTCATTTTCAGGGGAGAAACATTGTGTTTGACGAATTCTAACCTCTTAACGTTAGCATTTTTGATATACTCAATACACAGGTTTTTTGTTCCCATTGCAGAGTTCTTTAGAATGAGCCATTCCTCAAATTTTTCCATTGAGCCGTTTCGGAGATACAGAGGGGCAAAGTTGAAGGTGTTTTACAAGATGGCGCCAATACCACGTGACCTATGACGTCATCATTAGCATTAAAAAATTCTACGAGCCTAGCCGATCATTTGATGAAAATTTCCTGTCAATCCGACCAGCGGTTGCTGAGAAACTTAATTATGAAGTTTTCGGAGGTGCAAAATAGGGTGGAAGAATAATAATAAGAAAAACTCTAGCAGTAATAATAGGTTACTCTCCATTTATGGAGAGTAAACCTAATAATTCATTTATTTTGTATAGCGCTTTTCCAGAAGCCCAAAGGCGCTTTGACAGAGTGGAAAACATAATGCATAACAATACATGCAAACAACAATTGCAAAAAGACAAGAATCAATAGGGAAATATTTTAAGCAAAAGGAGGGAGAAGGAGAAGAGATAGTCAGGGGTTAAATGCTGTGGGTTGAATGTTGAATGCAGTGTTGAACAGGTGGGTCTTTAGTGATGTTTTGAATGTGGTGAGTGAGGAGGAGTCTCTGATGGTGTGAGGTAGTGAGTTCCACAGGGTGGGAGCAGCGATGGAGAAGGCCCTGTCCCCCCAGGATCTGAATTTGGTCCGGATGGAGGGGGTCAGGAGGTTGGTACCAGCAGAGCGGAGGTTGCGGGTGGGAGTGTGTCTGGAGAGGAGGTCAGCCAGGTAGGATTGGGGCCAGGTTATGGAGGGCTTTGTATGTCAAGAGGAGGATTTTGTACTGGATTCTCTGGGGGATGGGGAGCCAGTGAAGCTTGTAAAGGACGGGGGTGATGTGGTCACGGGTCCGGGAATGGGTGAGTAGACGGGCAGCGGAGTTCTGAATGTATTGGAGTTTATTGGTGATTTTTGAGGGTGAACCATAGAGGAGGCTATTGCAGTAGTCCAGACGGGAGGTGATGAAGGCGTGGATGAGGGTTTCTGCAGCCGTGGAGGAGAGGGATGAGCGGAGACGGGCAATGTTTTTCAGGTGAAAGAGGGCTGACTTTGTGATCTGTTTAGTGTATTTGTCGAAGGAAAGGGTTTGGTCAAAGATGACGCCAAGATTCCGGATGTGAGGGGAGGTGGATACTGGGATACCGTCGATGTTGAGGGCAAAGTTATGGGTGGATTTTGTGAGCGTTTTTGGGCCAATGATGATTATTTCAGATTTATCACAGTTAAGCTTGAGGAAGTTGATTTGAAGCCAGGATTTTATTTCAGTGATGCAGTTTGTCAGGATAGAGTGGGTGTCGGTGGAGACGGACTTGGTGGAGATGAAAAGCTGGATGTCATCGGCGAAGCAGTGGAATTGGAGACCATGACGGCGGATTAAGTGACCGAGGGGGGACAGGTAAAGGATGAAGAGGAGGGGGCCAAGAACTGAACCTTGGGGGACACCTTGGGGGAGGGGAGCAGTGGGGGATTTGCAGTTATTGATGGAGATGAACTGTCGTCTGTCAGAGAGGTATGATTTAATCCAAGAGAGGGCAGTGCCGGTAACGTTAAAGGTGGATTCAAGTCGGGTGAGGAGGATGGTGTGATCGATGGTGTCAAAGGCAGCGCTGAGGTCGAGGAGGACGAGAATGTTGAGGTTGCCAGCGTCAGAGGAGAGGAGAAGGTCGTTGGTGATTTTGAGGAGAGCAGTTTCAGTACTGTGGTTGGAGCGGAATCCGGATTGGAATGTTTCATACAGGTTATTGGCAGAGAGATGATGTTTGAGTTGAGTGGCTACAGTGCGTTCCAAAACTTTTGACAGAAAGGGTAGGTTGGAGATGGGTCTGAAGTTGTTTAGGGTGTCAGGGTTTAGACCAGGTTTTTTTAGAATGGGGGTAACAGCAGCAATTTTGAGGGAAGGTGGGACGATGCCTGTAGACAGGGAGGAGTTTATTGTTGCAATGATAAGTGGAGAGAGAGCAGGGAGGGAGGCCTTGACAAAGCTGGAGGGGATGGGGTCAAGTGAGCAGGTGGCAGTTTTCATTCCTATGAGGAGTTCAGAGAGGTCAGTAGGGGAGATTGGGGAGAACTGAGACAGAGGATGGCAGGACAAGGGGGGGCAGGTGGTTGGAGGGGGAGCGGGTGCGGCGCTGGTCAAGCTGTTGTAGATGTTGTCAATTTTGTGTTGGAAGAAAGAGAGGAAGGAGATGCAGTTGTCTACTGTGAATGACTGGGTGGTGGTGTTCAGGGGGCGGAGGAGTTTGTTTATTGTCGAGAAGAGTGCTTTTGGGTTTCCGGAGCCAGAGTGGATAATTTGAGAGTAGTAGGCGGAGCGGGCGCGGGAGAGGGCATCTTTGTAGTGTTGTAGGTGGTCCTTGTAGGCTTGGGAGTGAACTGTGAGACCCGTTTTATTGCGGAGTCTTTCAAGTTGGCGAGCACGAGTTTTCATCAGGCGGAGTTCAGGGGTAAACCAGGGAGCAGAATGGGTGAAAGAAACTGTTTTGGTTTTTACAGGCGCAAGCTGGTCAAGGCAGGAGGAGAGAGTGTGGTTGTAGTAGTCAGTGAGGTCGGAAGGGGTGTGGAGGTCAATGAAGGGAGAAGTGGACATTTTTTCAGAGAGGGTGGATGAGAATGAGGTAGGTGAAAGAGCGTTTAGCTTACGGAAGTTGATAGTGCGATAATGCCTTGGTGTTGGGGTGGGGATGTTGATGGTCAGAGTGATGGCTAAGTGGTCATAGAGGGTGAGGTCGGAGCCAGAGAGATGGTGCAAATTTAATCCACTGGAGCAGACAAGGTCCAAAATGTGACCACGGATATGGGTAGGAAAGTCGACATGTTGAGTGAGGTTAAAGCAGGTGAGTAAATCAGTGAAGTCAGTGGTTATTGTGGAGTCAGTGTGGGAAAATTACATATATGTGGGAAAATTACATTCCCAGACCAGGAATCGATCCCAGGTTGTCTGGAAAACCAGACCAGTGCTCTGCCATGAGAGAGAGAGAGAGAGAGAGAGAGAGAGAGAGAGAGAGAGAGAGAGAGAGAGAGAGAGAGAGAGAGAGAGAGAGAGAGAGAGAGAGAGAGAGAGAGGAGAGAGGAGAGAAGAGAGAAGAGAGAAGAGAGAAGAGAGAAGAGAGAAGAGAGAAGAGAGAGAGGAAAGAGAGAGAAGAGAGAAGAGAGAGGAGAGAGGGAGGAAAAGAAAAAAAAGAAAGAAGAAGAAGAAGAGAGAGAGACAGGATTTGTCCCGTACCCCCCACCCCAATTGGAGGAAGACCCTCTCGTGTTCATTAATCTAATATGTGTATTCACTAATTAATCTGTGTAAATTAAATGTACCCCAAATTACTTCCGCAGGGACCACACAGAATTATGAGTGGATCACATATTACATGCATGAAAGCAAAAGTACCACTGTAGAAAACGATGAAACATCAATAAATGTGACGTGTTATCGTGATGTTTTGTCTCGGTAAAGGGAAGGTGAGATATAAGAAACCTTGTCTGTGACTTGGCATGCCTGGTGCATTCAAAGAGTTTCAACCTAAGTTATTAAAAAGCTAGGGTCATAGCAAATGGTCTTGAGGGTCTAATGGTCTTAAAAGTCTTGAGGGATCTTCAGGCTCTAAAGTTAAAGCTCCATGAGGTCCACAGTTTTAAGGGTCTGAATGTGTAAAGGATCTAAAGTCAAAGGTTTGTGAAAGTCTGCGAGGCCGAAAGGGTCGAAGAGGTTTGAGGTTTTAAACGGTCTCAAGTAAAAGGTCTGTAATGGTCGAAAAGGTCTAAAGAACCTTGAATGTCTCAAAGGTACGTTCCAATCGTGCGTAATTAACGCTAAACTGCACATGAACAGTTGAGTAACAACATGGCGCCTATTGTTAAGTTCACTGAACTCTAGTATTTTATAGCTCTGGACCAGATGGCCCCCACCTGCATCAGACTTCCTTGTATATCTGATTCTGATCCTTGTTTATTTCTTACCTTTTCAGGGCTACAAGGATTTGCTGTGCAGGTAAGACTGCAAGGGTATCTATCATGTCCCTTTCATGTGTATTTTAATCACGTGTAGTAAAGAAAACAAATGTGTAGAAAAGAACATAAAATGGGTATTTAATCACTCAGCACTGAATTGAACTTCCGCAGAGTTCTCGCGTGGGCACAATTCTGGCACAACTCTTCCGTTTAATTGGCCTGCCAAAATAAATCAACAAGAAATCCTCATCTTGTTCCCATGATGGTCTTTCTCATAACCTTGGAGATTCACTGAACGTTGAAAGAAGGATGTGATGTCCAATTTGTGCATTTCCAAACCCACGTTACAGTTAAATGTATGGATTAGTATGGTCCATGTTCGGGTAGTTAGCCTTTGCAATGTAATAAGCAGGGAAATCTAGCTTAAAAATTGTCTTGTTTAAATGTACACCATATGAGGGTGGTGCGTTGCAATGAATAGTTATGGTTTTAGGTTAAGGCAATCGTATGTATAGCCTCCTGTCACGTCCTCGGGTGAGGCGTCAAAGTGAGGCCTTGGCAACATCCTGAAAAGGGGAGACAGGAGTGCCTTTAAAAGGGGGCACAGTTGCCCGAAAGTGAGGGAAGGAGTTATTATTGCCTCTCGAGTGGCAGAGTTCCCATTCCCGTCTGTGCTTCAGGCCTGTGTGAGGCACCTTCGATTTTTATTGTCTTGTATATAATTATTTATTTCTTCAGTGTTTCCCCATTTTCTTCCCTTTCTTTTATACCGCCATTGTACCTCCGTCAGGTTGATCTTCCATTGTTATTTGTGTGGAAAATGAATCCCATTTTAAAAGAGCTAAGATTCTCCGATGTGCTTCCAGCGATCTCGTGCGCACAAAGCAGCCATTAATCTGATGTGTCCAAGGGAGTAACAGCCGGTTCGGTCCATCCATCCAATGGTCCAAGTTAACAGACAGCTTGGACACGTCAATACTTTTTCACACTCGCTCTGCCGATGATTCTCCAGACTCGGTCATGCTATTATACTCGTGATTGTTATCCCCATGCTTTTTGAAAGAAAAAAACAAGAAAAAAACGGTGGGATATTGTAATTGGCTTCGTCTGTCTGTCCATCCTTCCGTCACACTGTCACCTCCTCAGCGGTTGTACATAAATTCTAATTATCACCACATTGCATGAAGGTACAAGATCAGTATTTGTGAATCATTTTTGGCCGCACTTCCTGTGGAGGTGTATAAATAGATCATGGTTTCAGAAGGTCATAATGGTTGTAAACACCCTTCTGCAGGTTTCAAAAGATCCAGTACCAAAAAACGTTTTCCGGGCACATTTAAAATATTTTTCATGAAACTTTGTAATATTTTTTAATGAATGCATTCATCATTGGGGAACGCATTAAATATGTCACATTTTAGGATTTGGCCCCTGGTTCATGCCACAGGGGTGGGGGATCTGGGGTCACGGGTCAAAATGGAAAAATGTTTTTAATGTAAAATTTGATATCGAGTCATTTATGGTGGAACTTTTTGACGTCTTTCAACCTTGCTTTAGGTGGGAATTGTGGGCATTTACAATGGCAGCCATCGACTTCGTAATATCCATTGTCAGCTCGTTCCCAGCAGATGGGGTTTTGCAATCACCAATGTGTGTGTTTGTGTACGTGCGTCTGTCCGGGTTGCAACTTGTTTTACCATTTCAGCTTTTCTCATCAAATTTTCAATAAAGCTTCATTAAGAGATTATGGAAAAGCCATATTCAGAATTTTGCCAAAAGGTGAAAGGTCAGCGTCACTTAAAATCGTTAATTTTCATGCAATTGACCTGAAATTTTATGAATTTGTACATTGGGTGACTGAATTGGTTAACCAATCAAAAGCGAGAAGGCAATTGTTTTTTCAGATCAAAAGTTCAAAGGTTAAGGTTGCATACATCGTCAATTTTCCTCCCATTGATCTGAAATTTTAAGAATGATCATATTGAGAAGTGAATTGGTACACCAATCAAAAGTGTGCAACCCATTGTTTTATTTATTTTTTAGATCAAAAGTTTAAAGGTCAAGGTTGCATAAAATTGTTAATTTTCATCTGTTTGACTTTAAGTTTGCGCAGGGTTTGCATATTGGGTAACTGAAGCCAATTGCGTTTTGAAGTCAAAAGGTCGAGGTCGCCTAAAATCGTAATTTATATTTTCTTTTTTTGCTGTTTTTGTCATGTTTAGCAAACGGAAGTCTGAATACAAAGCAGAGGCTGTCTTGTCTGCCTTTTCATTTTCAGATGCTTATAATTTAACTTGAAATGATTTATCAGGTGGATGATTCCCCAATGTCTCATATTTTGTCGACCTGCAAATTTAAATGATTTATCAATGGATTTTGCAATACTTTGATCACAACGATTTGGCAGCTTCGTCCAATTTTGACTTTTTGAAGGTACCGTACTTCAAATGTTTGTGCAAAATTATATATATATATATATATATATATATATATATATATATATATATATATATATATATATATATATATATATATATATATATATATTGTTGCGGATATGGAATTTGGCCTCCATATCCGCTTGTAAATATGCCCCTATTCCCCCAATACTCCCCAACTCTCCCTTACCCCATTCCCTAGTCCCATTGTCTGTAAACAACACCCAGTAGAGCCGATCTTCCCCTTCATTCCCCCATTAAATGTCGTGCCCAGGTCCACCACAGCTCACGTAGACAACTATAGGACATCTTGCTAGTTATTCTTAGTCTATGTCAGTTAAGGACTTGTTTCCATTAATCTTGACTCTTCGTTGCACCAGAATGTGATGATATGGCACCAGTAGGAGTTTAGGACCTTCCCATACCTCCCCGCATCTCTTCCCATCATCTCAAGCTCCAACAACAACAACAACTACAACCGCAGAGGGGGGCGGCGCGGGGGAGTGGGCGTCCTCCCTCCGGCTCGGTTAGCCGCCATGGCCCATGTGCTCCAGGTTACGGGGTTACCACGAAGGGGCTGGCCGTCAGTCCCTCGTCAGTGGGCGGAGCCCGGTAACCCCCCTCC
Source organism: Myxine glutinosa (assembly GCF_964187855.1). Taxonomy (NCBI): domain Eukaryota; kingdom Metazoa; phylum Chordata; class Myxini; order Myxiniformes; family Myxinidae; genus Myxine; species Myxine glutinosa. The sequence continues at coordinate 369,097,530 of NC_136261.1, read as the reverse complement.
CGCACCCAATGAGAAGCCATGGGCCGATTCCATCTGGGGCGGAGCTAACGAGCGAGGGCGTGTCACTCCCCGCCGGATATATGCAGCCACTTCCGGACGGGACGTCAGATGCGCCCCCAGCCTGGAGAGAGAAGTTGCCACCCCTCGAGCGCTGCAATACCTCCCCGCATCTCTTGAACTGGACCATGCGTGATCCTGCCCTGAGCCCAGGTGCACCTGGAGCCATCGACTGCCCGCTTACCTTGCCATCAATCCCCGTGTGAGTCAGCCTTGTCCCGTTTATCTGTCGTCTGTTGGGGTTAATATAAGTGTGTATAAGTGGCCACCTTTCTATGCTGTCCCTCTTGCCCCTGTAGTCTGAACCTTCCGCAATCTTGTAAATATAACCTTTGAGAACCGTAACCCTTGGTGTCGTAGGTCATTTATCCCAGCCGTGTGTCTTTTCCTTAATTGATTTAGCATAGCGCGACTTAGTCAACGTTCGGGTATAATCGGGAAAACGTTGCAGACGTGGTCATACCAAACCGCTCGGTAAACTAACATCCAAGACCGCGTCTGTAACAATATATATATAATTTATTTATTTATCTATCTCATCCATTGCCTTATTCTCACTGGCAACCCTCACCTTCCTTCCTTGTTGAATGAATGTTTCTCTCCTCCCAACCAAGACTGGAATCCAGGTCACATTTTTCAACCACGGAGCCTGCACCACCCAGATTGCTGGACTTCCCGGTGGAGGAGCAGAATGTGGACTCACTTATCCAGATCAATGACAATCTTCTGAAAGAGATCCAGAGTAAGTGATAAAAGTAGATAAGATTCCTTTCAATGAATTTTTTGGAAATTAAAAAATGAAGTTTATCAGATCAGTACAGTATAGACCTGCGTTCCACAACCTTTTTAGCCTAGGACCCAATAACAAACCCAGGCATCCAGTCATGACCCATCAAACCCCCACCCCAAAATGTAACATGAACTGGTAAACAAAACAAGAATAACTTTTACTGAAAAAACCCGATATGCATCTGAACTTATATCCAGGTTCAATGTTCCGTTATCATGAACAACATTAAATAAACAACTTTCACTGATTAAACCCGAAAGTGAAACTTACAAGCCTAATTCAAATGTTCCATTAGCAACATTGTAGATGTGGATGATCCAAATCAGTGCGATGGTTGACTTTGCATATTGGCTACGAGATCATCGATTCGGCTTTGAAGCAGCGACGATGCGATTCTCAGGTGGGCGCACAGGGCCACCGTCTCCAGTTTGTTTCGACACTTGGACTTCAGATATGTCACCGTTGAGAAACCTGCCTCACACATCCACGTCGTCGTGAATGGCATCAGGAACTTTACCGCGAGACGTGCAATCTATGGGTACTCATGAGACACTGTCAGCCAAAACTTTACTAAAGTGTCATTCCTGAACAGTGTCTCAAGTGTACTGTTGGACACGATGTCGATCAAGTCCTCTTTCAATCTGTTGGACAAGTTGCAGCACTGCTGAACGTCGACTGAATAAGGGTCTCGGATCCACTTCTTCTCCACGCGTGGATCAACAGGAAAGTATTCGTCAAATCGTTTGCGCAGGTTCACCAGATGTTCGACGATGACATCCTTAATGTCCACACGTTCCTCAACACTCTTGTTGAGCAGATCATCCAGGTTTTCGAACATGTCAAATTCATCATTGGTCTGTACTCTTCTCTTCCATAGATCCAGCTTTGACTTGAACGCCGCTATCTTGTCATACATTACGAACACGGATTTCGCCTGCTTGTTCGTTTTGCCCTGGAATGATGTGTTCAGATTGTTCAACAAGTTGAAGATGTCAGCCATGTATGCCAATGTTGCGATGAATTTGTTGTTTTTGGAGTATACTGCCAGGTCTGACCTCGCCACCTCCAAGAATACGAGGACCTGGTCGCGAATTTCATACAATCTTGCCAAAGCATCTCCTCTGGAGAGCCAGCGAACAGCTGCAAAATACAGCACCGTGGTGTATTCTGCATGTTGCTCCTTACACAGCTCTGCAAACAACCTCAAATTTAGGGTGCTCTTCCTGAGATGGTTGATTGTTTTCACTGCAATGTCCATTACTTCGGCAAGTCCAGGTGACATCTCTTTCGCCACTAATGCCTCACGGTGGAGGAAGCAGTGGGCCCAGCTTGCCTCTGGTGCCACATCTTGGATGAGCTTAATGACATTGCTGCGCCGACCTATCATCGATGCCGCACCATCGGTACAAACGCCAACACAGTCTTCCCACCTGAGGCTATGCAATGCGATGTGTTTGTTGACGACTGCGAATATTTCTGTGGCCGTGGTCTTGGTCTGTAGCTCGTCACATGCCAGAAGATCCTCCATAAAATCATCACCATGCCGATAACGAACAAAGATGAGGATCAACGCCTTCTGTGTGATGTCCATTGACTAGTCCAACTGGATGACAAACTTGTTGGCCTCTAGGTCTGCGTACAGCTGGTGCTCGATGTCTTCGCCCATGTCTATTATCCGTCGGCGAATCGTGTCGGCAGAAAGCGGATTGGTGCTTATCTTGGAAGCCACCATCTCTCCAAGCACTTCTCTGCACATCACCTTGGCGCATGGCAGGATGAGTTGCTCTGCAATACAAGATAAATAAAATAACACATGAACATTTCTTTCACTTTATGATTAATCTTGATTTTGTTCCAAGGCAGCGGTTCTTAACCTGGGGGTCGTTTGGGGGTTTAAAAAAACATATCAATTTGTTGAGCCCATTTTTAGGAACCTAACAAAGGTACATATACCACACACAATATTTTGTTCGCGTATGCGCGTACGTCACGACCCCCCGGTTAAGAACCGCTGTTCCAAGGCATTATAAAAATTCAATATGTACGATGTGATTGCCGTACGTACTTTTAAAAAAGAGGCAAAGTTTAAGAATGGCTGTATTGCAACAAACAATAAAACTTACGAAGTTGTGATATACCAACGTATACATGGCACGAGTAATAGTAAGCAAGAACCCGACACATCAATATTCTAAAGACGAAATGAAAAACTAAATTTAACTATACTTACAGCGCCATGTATTACTTTATGAACCTACAAACCGCCAATGCAGTGAAATACTTTTACGAGAAAAACCAAAAAACTTACCCGCAATATTGTACGGTTTCTTTTCTTTGGCTATCTTCTCCGCCACCAGGCAGCTGGTTTGGTCAGTCCCTTCCGATGGAAAAACAACCGAACTCATTACTGGCTTGCTGTTGTCCATCTCGCGTTCTTTCCGGAGAAAAAACTCCCGCGACCTGTTGACATGATCTCCATGTTTCTGCTCGAGGTGCCGTTTCAGCTTTTGGGGCCTGAGGGACTCGTTGGTCAACACGTCGAGGCATACCACACACTGTGGTCGATGAACATTGTGCTTATCGATATTCAAGGTGAACCCATAGTTCAGGAACACAGGCTGATACTTTCTGGCCATGGCGAGTACCTTACGCTCACAGCTCAATCTTTCGAATGAAAAGCAATGGACATTCGCGTGTCGGAAACTAAACGTATGATCTGACTGACCAGATGCACGCGTGGTACAGCACGGTAGAAGAGTCCACACTATAAAGTTTGTGTCGGCGTACGTTTGATCTCTGTTCTGTTCAGTCGGGAGAAATAAATCATCGATAAAGTTTTTTTTCCCGCGATTTATGAAACGATCGTGCGACCCAATGAAAATCCGTCACAACCCATAGGTTGCGGAACGTCAGTATAGACTGAGTGAGAAAGCCAGGGCAGGTACGATTGCAACTGAATGGGATTAACAAATAGCTGACATTATCTATATTTGGCGTGATCAAGAGCTTTTATAAAAGATCCAATTATAATTTGAGGAAGGGAAGAAACAGCCAGAAAAACGGAGATATTTGTTGCTTTGACGGTGCCCCAGTAAACTGGGGAAGCCACACCCCACAAGACTCCCCGTGGGGTCCGGGTGGTACCACACGCATGGTCCGATTTTGTTCAAACGACACAAGCTCAGTACATGATGGCATACACATGCACCTCACTTTAATTTGTGATCTGATCTAAGATGGCCAACTGGCAGCCTTTAATTCTGCTCAGCAAAATTACTAAAACCACAGTGGCAATGACGTTTTGTCTTTCTCCTTGTTTTCTTTTATTTCACCTCTCATTTGTTCTCCAAATACTCCAATTTTTCCCCATTATTTGCTCTAACATGGCCTGAATGAACGTTCCACCAGAATCTTGACCGACATTCACACCTGTCGAAGGGCTTCGAGCGATGTCCAGAGCGAGAGAGGTTCCTATCCTAGGCTACCCCTCCTCAGTCAGTCACTACCTTGGCTCACCACCGAGCAAATCGCCACCGAGAAAATAAAATCTTTTAAATTTTGAATGCCCAATCACGCTTTTGTTACGCTACAATTGGATTTATAATTTTCCTTGGGAAAATTCAATGGGTTCTGCACAGCAAAGGGACATCCCTATCCCAAGACAATGTCCCTATCCGAAGCAGCAAATATCACATCAGCCAGCCTCCGTTAACAGGGGCCGTCTCCTCTGGGATCTGTTAGCTGGCCAAGAGCTGAAAGGTCTAACTACTGCATTCAGTGCAATTCATGTACAACATAACCGTTCCCCAACATCACCAAAAATGAACCAAATTGAACGATTTCTTACCTTTATAAGAAAATGATTCTCCCCTTTACAAGGGTTTATATATAAAAAGGGAACCATGATGATGATCATAGGGCCCGCAAGGCTAACCCCCGCTCTGGCGGGGAAAATGGCCTTAAAAAGGGAATTTATAAGGGTTTATTTATGATGAGCATGGGGAAAAAGGTGGATGGGAGGTGAAAATCAGACAAACCATGCGAGTCAACATGCAGACACAAAGATGGATGTGGAGAAATGCAAACGTATATGCAAGGAGGAAGAAAGAACAATCCTAACCCCATGAGGCGGCACAGCACAGACCACTCTCTTAGGAAACAATGGGGGTAAGCAGGCGAGGACCTCCCTTTGGCGTGATGAGTGGTGTGCAGGTTGATGATGAAGCTCGGGAACAAAAATTATGGATGAAGAGGAGGGAAGGGATTGTAAGGCGGCGTCCACGTTGCGAGAGAGCAATCCTCCCTGAGCAACGAAGAAGCAGAAGCAGAAAATGAAGAGACCCAGCGAGACAAAGAATGAGAAAAAGACCGATCTTCGTTGTCTCCAAGGGTCCCGCTTCAACTCTTCCGTGCACATGTACAGACCCATCCCTCGTAGACATTGGGAGTGCCTCCTTCTGTGGCGGGTTCCATGATTAGCTACCCACTGTTTGTGGGAGGTGCCCAACCTCTGGGCCGCCATACCCACAGGGCTGCCCCAATAAAAATATAGTCTGCTCCTGTTGCGTCTTTTTATGGTCCTCAACGAGCCCCACCCACTGACAAGTTTTTACACACATAATCTCACCATGACTATATTGTCTATAAATTATATATGCTCCCTCTTCAGCGTCACATGAAACAAAACAACTTACTCTGATAGGTCCCTGATACATGGGAATCTAATCTACTCGAAACACAGGGTCTATGTTACACTTACCAGTCTCACTATGAACCCCCCACCTGCCCCCCTGCTTCCACATCACAATATTTCATGGGTTGTTTAAATTGTATCTGAATTTTTGTTCATCATGAACCCTACCGTGTGTCTAAACTTGGCAGGGAATCATCACCATATGTGTAAACAACATTGTGAAAATTTCAACATGTTTTCAAAGATTTTTGGACACGCCTCACTTGCATCTGACGAGAAGTATCTGAGGATTTTGTGGTCTTGTTTATTAAAAATTGACATGTATATCAAAATGGACAAAGTGGAATTGGATGGTGGATTTTAAATTCAGATCTCGGCATTTGAAAAATATCCTCCTCCAGGAACACCATGCAGGACATCCCTTATTCAGGCCGAAGCAATGCAACAAAATGTGACCAATATTTTGTGATAAATAAGATAAAGTTTATTTAATAATCGCAAAGTGATTTTAATTTCACGATTTTTTTTGTTCATTAATTTCCACAGAAGAGTTGGTGAAGCAGGTGGAAATTGCCGACCTGGAGTTCAACACCCTGATACGTCTTTGTAAGTGAAAGGGATGGTGGAGGAGAGGGTGGTAAACGTGGTGGAGGAGAGGGTGGTAAACGTGGTGGAAGAGAGGGTGGTAAACGTGGTGGAGGAGAGGGTGGTAAACGTGGTGGAGGAGAGGGTGGTAAACGTGGTGGAGGAGAGGGTGGTAAACGTGGTGGAGGAGAGGGTGGTAAACGTGGTGGAAGAGAGGGTGGTAAACGTGGTGGAAGAGGGTGGTAACGTGGTGGAAGAGAGGGTGGTAAACGTGGTGGAAGAGAGGGTCGTAAATATGGTGGAAATGAGGAAGAATGATGTTTGATAAGGAGGATAAATGATTGTCTTTTTTCTGGGTCTACCTTTGTCTTTTTGTTTATCTTTGACCTCGTACCAATGATTGGTGCATTTCATGTTCAAATCATTTGGATTTTTACCTCCGCCATCAAAGGTGTAATATTTTCACCCCTGTCTGTTTGCTTGTCTGTCTATCTGTGAACAAGATATCTCAAAAAGTTGTGGACGGATTCAAACGGAATTTGGCAAAGATGTAGCGTATGTGACAAGGACGAAATGATTAGATTTTGGTGAAGATCCGGATTCGGATCCGGCTAGTATAAGTTTTTAAGTGATTCTTCACCATCACCTTCACCATCTTACTCATCCATTGCACAAACATCACAGTCCTGTGCTAGGTGGTAACGTGCTCTCTGCCACGAGAGAGAGAGAGAGAGAGAGAGAGAGAGAGAGAGAGAGAGAGAGAGAGAGAGAGAGAAGAAAGAATATTGAATTTGCAACACCATTTATTTCACAAAAACACACCACGTCAAGTTGCATTTTTACAGGAGAGGAAAAAAAAAAACAACAGTTCTTAATGTTATTATTAAAAAGAAAAGTCCAAATTCGATTCATTCACAACACATAAGGCTTCATTAATACACCATTTGCACTCAAAGAGTTTGACATTTTCATTCGCCACATAATAATCAAACTCTAACCTTATTCTTGCGGACACCCGCCCTTTAAACATGGGAACAACATCAAATCCATGCCCATTATCAATTTTAATTTTCCTTGATTTATATATTGAATATTTTGCCACAGCAGCTAAGAAGTTTAGGAGAACACCAGAGTCCTTGCAGGAGGGTCTGAAAGATACACCAAAAATAAAAGAATGTGAAGTAAAAGGAAAAGACAACTGATCAAAAAGGTGTGTGAGAATCGAGAAAAGAGGTGTTAGTCTTTCGCATTTCACATAGGCATGAAAGAAATCCTCCTTCTGTACACAGAAGGGGCATGCCACTGGCACTGAGCTGTCAAGGTGATGAACAAAGGTGTTCGTAGGGAGAGCCCAATGTGCTGGTCTCCACTGGATATCTGCGAGGAACCCGTAAATAGGTAGTTTGTACATATTAGGCCACAGTGGCGTGGCAGGAGACCCTGGCCCTAACCTTTCTGACCACAAGGCCACTCGCGCCACTCCGGAGAAGGGTGATGCTTGGTTTTCTCGAAGGAGCTTGTGAATACCCACCTTTGTTACCAAATGAAAATGAGATACAAGTTCACCATTCGACTGGAGAGCTGGGAGCACCTTAATTTCAGGGAAAGACAGCCAAAAATCCTCGACATTGTTTATACCTTCCCAGCCAATATTTAACTCCTTAAACTTCCTCTTGACGATGCGTATAATTTGGCTGACAATACGCACGGATCTTAAACCAAGAATGGCCGCCACCCTGCCAGCAGACATCCATTTTGTCCCAGATGTATCCCTCAGGTCACAAACTTTGCCAATTCCTCCTTGAGTAAATTTCCTAATCAAAGTCGGACTATGAGGAATGCATGGAAAAAACCCGTTATAGAAAATAGGCTCTTGGATAAACATCCGGCAATTATAAGCCTCAAGGCAACGATGAACCCCAAAACCTTTGCAAACTCTCAGCAAACCCTGATAAAAAGTTGGGATTGAAACTAAGCTGACACGGTCAAGGTTCACCAGGAACAAGTGCCTATCATAACACAGGCCTCCCGCTTGTTGCAACAAGAAAAACGCAAATGAGCACCAGGGCAGCTCTTCAGCATACAACAGACGTTGCACAGACTGGAGGCGAAAAGCCATAAGCCGGGTGGACACATCCACAATTCCATGTCCACCGTCCTTCCGAGGATGGTACAGTATTTGCGGCCGAAGCCAGTGGTATCCATTCCAAAAGAAATTAACCAAGACCCGCTGGATGACTGGTATCAACTCCTTGGGTGGCTGCAAGGCAATTAGTTTATGCCATAATCTTGCTGCTATCAAGTTATTTATAACAAGAGTGCGGCCTTTATAAGAAAGAGATCGCAGCAGTCCTTCCCATCGTTTCAACTGGTGTGTAATTTGTTCAATCATTCCTTCCCAGTTCTTCGTTTATACTTCCTGGTTGCCGAGATAGACACCAAGATATTTGACCCCATCTGTTTTCCACTCTAAATTATGTGAGAGTGACGGTGGCAGTGTTAAAGAAAGGTTATCTGAACCGCACCATAAGGCTACACTCTTGCCCCAATTTACTTCGGTGGAAGAGGCCGCAGAGTAGTCTTTAAAGCAACGCTGCACCGCAGCAACACTACTTGGGCCCTTAATCAGAACACATACATCATCAGCATAAGCTGTGACCACAAATCTTGAACCAAAAACGGCTCCCACATCCTGAGTTATTCGCTGCCTGATGGATGCCAAGAGTGGTTCAAGGGCAATTATATACAGAAGTCCAGAAAGGGGACAACCTTGACGGATACCCCGACTGAAAGGAAAAGGGGGACATAAACTGTTTACTTTCATCATGCAGAAGGTGTTAGTGTATAACAGCTTAACATAGGAAATGAAAGTTTCGCCAAAACCCATCCGCTCCAGAACAGAAAACAAATATGTGTGATCAACTCGATCAAAAGCCTTTGTTTGGTCAAAAAACAACAACCCAAAACTGGCACGCAAGTACTTATTACAAGAAATAATATCCCTTATCAAAAGAATATTGTCATAAATTGACCTTCCTGGTACACAGTAGGTCTGGTCAGGGTGCACAATAGAGCTGATCACAGTTCCCAAACGGTTTGCTAAAACCTTCGACAAAAGCTTGTAATCCGCACACAGCAATGAGACAGGCCGCCAGTTCTCGACTAGTTGAGTGTCCCCAGCCTTTGGCAACAGGCACATGAATGCTCTTCTGCAGGACAGGGGAATCTCTCCAACATGAAGGCATTCATCAAATACCTCAAGCAGGTCAGGTCCCACAAGTTTCCAAAAAGTCTTATCGAACTCTCCGGGCAAACCATCAATCCCAGAGGCTTTACCATCCTTCAAGGTCCGCATAGCAGTTTCAAGTTCAGCAGCCAAAACTGACATGTTCAATGTGTGTTGCTGGTCCTCAAGTCTTGGAAGCCCAGTAGTCAGCTCCTGCAAGGTCTCATTACTTATGCTCTGGGGGGAGTACAAGTTTGTATAAAAACCCTTCAAAACAGACTTAATCTCCTGTTGGGAGGTCACTATTGACCCATTAGCAGCACGTAGCCTGTGAATCTGTTGTGATTTTTTGACAGAGTTCTCCAAACCAAACAAGGCCTTATTTGGCATATCCAACGTTAAATAACTCATTCTCATGCGTACCAGGGTGCCCATTGCTCGCTGCCGTACCAGTTCAGTCAACATTGCCTTTTTAGTCCACAGCAGCCGGTCACCTGTAGTCTTTCCCAGCCGTATTAATGTTTTCCTCCAGGGCTGC
>NC_136261.1:369080141-369082641 GCF_964187855.1 Myxine glutinosa | reverse complement strand
TCACATCGGGTCGTAGCCAGTGGTAGCCTCCCCAGAAGAAGTCCACCAGTTTGCCCTGGAGTGCTTTGAGTAGGGCCTCCGGCGGTTGCAGGCAGATGAACCTATGCCACAACATTGTGGCAACTAAGTTGTTGATCACTAGCACACGGCCCTTGAAGGACAAATGAGGTAAAACCCTTTTCCATCGGTTCAATCTTTCTCCCACTTGCTCAATTACCCCGTCCCAATTTCTCTGAGCATACTGTGGGGAACCAAGGAATATGCCCAAGTACTTGATTCCCTCACTTCCCCACAGCAACCCTGCGGGGAGGGATGGGGGCGGCTGTGGTACAGGCTGAAGAAGGTTGCGATAAAGGGAGGGTATCCATAACGTCTTGCTCTTGTTCCAATTGATTTTTAAAGAGGAGGCAGCGTGAAACTTTGATAGGCACTCAACAAGGATATCAATATCATCCTTATCTTTTACAAAGATGCAGACGTCATCCGCATAAGCACATAGGGTTAGCGGTGCACTCATGGGAGAAAGTGCTATTCCAGAAATCTTCTTTCTCAGTAGATTGAGAAGAGGCTCTAAAGAAAGAGCAAACAATAAACCAGAGACTGGGCACCCTTGCCGAACCCCTCTCCGAACCTTGATGGGGGGAGCCAGCACATTATTAATCTTAATTAAACTAAATACATCTGTGTATAGCAAGGAAATGTAGGAACGAAAGTTTGCTCCGAGGCCGCATGCCTGTAACACGTGATGCATAAACTTATGGTCGATACTGTCAAATGCCTTTTCAAGATCAAGCGACATCATTCCAAAGTCTTCTTTAACACGGTTACCATCAATGAGATCTCTGATTAAAGAAATATTATCATGGATGGATCTTCCAGGAACACAGTAACTCTGTTCTGGCAGTACTAGATCACCAATAACCTTTTTTAGTCGATTAGCTAGTACTTTTGAAAAAAGCTTGTAGTCCATGCACAGCAGGGAGATCGGTCGCCAGTTCACCAAAAGTCGGGGATCTTCAGTTTTCGGGAGCAAGCACACTACGGCTCTTCTTAGACTCAGCGGCATTATACCAGTCTGTATAGAAGTGTCCAAAACATTCAGCAACTCAGGGCCTAAAAGGTCCCAAAATGTCAGAAAGAATTTGGGAGGTAGACCGTCAATACCCGGAGCTTTCCCTGAATCCATGGCAGCAAGAGCACAGGTTAGCTCAAGGAGGGTGATTGGTAGGTCAAGCTCCAACCGTTGAGCCTCAGTTAGGGAGGGGAGGTGAGAGGTTAAATCCATCATTGTATCATTACAAACAGTCTGCTCCTCAAAAAGTTTTGTAAAGAATTCAATAATGTTTAGTCTAACATCGTCCTCATTGACAACAACGTTGCCTCTTGAGTCCAAAACAGAAGAGATTAGCCGTGATGGCTTGCTTAAGGATTCTAAATGAAAGAAAGACTTGTTTGGGGTGTCTGATATTTTTACATTCTGTATTCTAAGTCTAATTAATGTACCGGTTGCTTTCTCTTGAACTAACTCCCTTAAAAGAGCTTTCTTTACAAGCAATAACCGGTAATTGGCGTCATTGTTTTCATGAGCCAATTTACTCTCCAATTGTAGAATATCCAATTCCAACCGGGCCATTGTAATGTGCTTGTCGTTTGTGCTGTGTGATTGGAAACATTGACAAAAAACCCGAATTTGAGATTTCATGTTATCCCACCATATGCTGGATGAAGAAAAGGAAGATTTCTTTGCTACTAGACTTGCCCAGAAAACACGAAAGGCTTCTTTAAACACACTGTCTTCTAGAAGTCTAACGTTAAACTTCCAATAAGCGCTCCTATTTGCGGGTTGAGGAAAGGAAAGGTTTAGGGTTACCATATGATGGTCTGAAAACACGGAAGGAAAAAGATTTGAAGAAACCGCAGTATTTTTAAAGGGTACGTTGATGTACCATCTGTCAAGCCTTGCCAAGGATACTCGACTATTGGCGCATCGACACCAGGTGTACTGGGATGTGTTTGGGTGGTGCAACCGCCAAACATCAACGAAGCCCATTGTGCTAAAAAAATTGGATAAGTGTACATGGGACTCAGGATGGGGTTCGACAGAGTTTCTGTCAACCGATGGGTCGAAGGTGCAATTGAAATCACCTCCGACACACACACAATGATCAAAATCAACCGATCTTAAGTGATTTATCATTGAGGTGAAGAAGGACTTACGCTCTACGCTATCACTTGGCGCATACACATTAAAAATGGTGTAGTGGAAGTTATGGCTTACTAGTTTGAGAGAGCTAAGCCGACCATTTATTACCTCCTGAAAATGGCATGACTCACACACGAGGCCTGGCTTCAGCAAGAAGCCGATTCCAGCAGATGAAGCTGATAAATTGCTGAAATAGCATCGGCTCTTAAAAAGTTGATGCCAGTTATGTTCCACATTTGGTGTGATGTGAGTTTCTTGAAGTAAGATCACATCCACCTTTTTCCGTTGAAATATGTT
>NC_136261.1:368892641-369075141 GCF_964187855.1 Myxine glutinosa | reverse complement strand
ACAATTCCCGACATGCTTTTCGGGTTTAAACCCAGTTTCGACCCGAATCAGAACACAATCACCACGTGACCTTTTTTCCCAATAAAATGATCCAACGATGAACCACAAGGAGGAGCAGTTTTTAGTCGGATCCGACTTTGCCGTGAATCAGACGAAGAACCCTCAAGGTGAGACGTTCATTCTGATCTTCTTCATTCAAACTATAAAATCTCCAGGTAATTATTTTATTTCTTATTCCAATCGATCGGGATTGCGATGTGTTTAACCTATTGATGACGTCACATCTGTGCCCCAAAGGTGTGATCTTTCTCGACTTTACCTTAATTTCAAGAGAGGATCTCAGAATGAAAAAAAACAATTCTCCAGGTGAACCTCAAGGTGTGTTCAGTTACCAAGGTTCTTGAAGAGCTCTCGCCAAGAAGCTTAGTCGTTCCAGCAAGCACTCCATGTAAAACTGTTAAGGAACGGCTGGCTTGGCAAGCGCTAGCTAGGTGCTTGGTAACTTGACACCTTGCTTGTGTCAACCCCACCTGTCCCCACGTGCTTATTTGGAGGTAAAATGGAGACGGGTTCACCTCCTCAATGTCTGGTTGTGTGATCAATTCCTCAATACAGACTCGGTCCAACCCACGGGATCCCTTGGATCTTTGGACCCGGTCTCCTTCTGGTCTATAATTATCTCCTCCTCGTTCGACATCTTCTTGGTCCATGATATCGAGTTCATCGTTTCACGAACCTCACAATCTCCGCAATTGATGTTCGTGCTCCGATCTTACCACGTGACGTCACAATGTAATATATTCCGTTTAAATTAAATAAATCCGTGACGTCAACAAGTGAGCTGCATCACAGGTAAACCGTTCAACATGGATCAACGGTCCAGTAATCCTGGTGCTGGCTTTACGGTTAAGGTGGCTCGCTGAAGATCTTGGGGTCTTGAGTTTGAGCCCCTGTCGTGATGTTGACAAAACACAAACAATATCAATGGATCAGATTCTTTAATATTGGGTAAAAGGAAACGATCAAATTGTTCACTCAAGTTGCAAAGTCTTCCCTGAGTTAACTTGCTTCAAAGATGGGTCCATCATTCGAGACCTGCAGAGATGGTTTACGAGGTAAATGTGGTGGTGGAGGTAAATAAACTTTACGTGTAAACCAGGTGTAAATGACAAATATGGTGGACCCAGTGTGTGATCCACTTCAGCAATCGGTTACTTTGTAAGGATCTACGTAAGGATCTCCATGACACATAAATGTCAATGAATAACAAAATGGTGAAGGACCAAAAGAGGTAGAACTCATCTCCCTCCTCCTCCTCTCCCTCAACCAGGTGAGCTCCAACTACCTTATAATCCTTCTTCAGCGCGGCGAGGTCCTCCCGTGCCTCCACTAACTCTCCCTCCTCCATTCCTTCCCCCACATACCAGTGCACAAAGGCACGTTTGGCGTACGTCAAGTCGAACTTGTGATCGAGTCATGCCCAGGCTTCCGCAATGGCCGTCGTGTTGCTCAACATGGACAGAGCACGCACACAAGACTTTGGCCATGATAAAGCTTGCAGATTATTGTGAGAAATCCCTGAGGATATCCCGAAGACTCAATAGCTCAGTGGGTTGTTGCCGCGCACGTGATGTCCTTGGGTTTGAGTCTCGGGTTGAGTCAGCATCTTGGCAGACTCGTCCCACGCAGGAATATATTCGTTTGTTAAATAAATCTAATATATATATATATATTGTTGCGGATATGGGATTTGCATCCATCCGTATCCGCTTGTAAATATTCCCCTATTTCCTCAGTACTTCTCAACTATCCCCAATCCCCCATTCCCTAGTCCCATTTTCTGTAAACAACACTCTGTAGACCCGACCTCCCCCTATTTCCCCCCATTAAATGTCGCATCCAGGTCCACCGCATCTCACGTAGACAACTATAGGACATCTTGCTAGTTATTCTTAGTCTATGTCAGTTAAGGATTCGTTTCCATTAATTCTGACCCTTCGTTGCACCAGAATGTGATTTATGACACCGTTAGGAAGTTTAGGACCTCCCAATACCTCCCCGCAGCTCTTCCTCATGGTTCAGAAACAACAACAACAACAACGGCGGCGGCGTGGACAGGGAGTGCGCGTCCTCACTCCGGCTTGGTTGGTAGGGGGTGTTGGGAGGACATGAGGCCTTCCCCACGAGCCGCCATCAAACATGTGCTCGACGGGGTTACCAAGTAGGGGCTCGCTGTCAGCTCCTCGTCAAGGGCGGAGCCCGGTAACCCCCGCACCCAATGGAAGTGGCGGACCGGTCCCATCTGGGGCGGAGCCAACCAGCCAAGGGCGTGTCACTCCCCGTTGAGCATGCGCAAATGAGGGAGAGGTGACGTCAGATGCGCGCTGAGCTTGGAGAAAGGAAGACGCCACCTCCGAGCGCTGTGAGGCCTCCCTGCATCTGTTGGACCGTGCTTGATCCTGTCCCCGAGCCAAGGTGCACCTTGTGCTGTCGAACTACCTGTCCTTCCCTGCCATCAATCCCTGTGTAAGTCAGCCTTGTTCCGTTTGTCTGTGGTCTGTCTGGGATAAGATAAGACTGTAACTAAGTGCCTATCTCTTCTGTGTCTTTTACCTCACTCTACCTTGTAATCTACCCCTTTTCTCCACCACTAATTATACCCTCCTCCGGAGGTCTTGAGAACTGTACCCCTGGCGTCGTTTCATTTATCCCAGTCGTTGTGTCCTTTCCATCATTGATTTAGCATAGCGCGATTTAGTCAACGTCTGGGTGGAATCGGGGTCTAGTCGGGGAATAACTGTTAGGTCGCAGTAATACACCACCGCTCGGTCGAAATAACATCTAACCGCGATCCGTAACAATAGGTGTCAGGAGTGGGATACGAAGCCCGAAGCGCGCTTAACGCGCTCAAAATTACAAGCAGTTGGAAATTATTTTGTTTTACAAAAAACCCGAATTTTGAAAGTCGCGCTATGGCAGATCAAGACGGCTGGGTTCCGGTAGAGGAGAGTGAGGCAGGGTCGATCCAGGACCAAATTGAGGGACATGAGGAGAGCGAAGCAGTGAGGGTGGCAGGTTCGCAAAATGGCGTCCTCGCGCACGAGGTTGCGGGCGCGCAAAATGGCGCCTCGCACATGGCTACGGCGACCGCGCCCGCGACCGTAGCAGCGCCGTTGGTGGATTTGAACATTTTTTTTATACAAATGAAGGCCCTTATGGCCCAGAATAGCGAGAAATTGAGGGAGGACATGGGGGCCAATAGCCAACGGTTAGAACAAAGGATGGGGTTCAATAGCGAGAAATTGAGGGAGGACATGGGGGCCAATAGCCAACGGTTAGAACAAAGGATGGGGTCCAATAGCGAGAAATTGAGGGAGGACATGGGGGCCCAGATCGGAGGGTTAGGGAGTAGAATAGAGGGATTAGGAAACAAATTTGAGGGACTAGACAACAAATTTGAGGGATTAGACAATAGATTAGGGGAAATACAGGTGGGGTTAACGGGGGTAGAAAACAGAATGGCCGCTCAAGAGAATCAAATGGAAGGGATGAAAAAGGGGTTAGAGGGGTTAGAAAACAGTATGGAAGGCAAATTGAGGGACATGAGGGACCAAGCGGAAAGGGAAGTTAAAAAAATGGGGCAGCAGATAGAGGGGGTCAGAATGGGGGTAGAAACTAAATTGGATGCTCACAGGGAGGAAATGGAGCAGATGAGGGTGGCATCTGGGCAGGAGATGCAAGTGATGGGAGAGGAGATCAGAAGAGGTGTGAGTGAGGAGGTCGGAGGAGTGCGCGAGGAGGTGAGGCACTGTAAGGAGCGCATGGAGAAGGAGGTGAGAAAGGGGACTGTAAAATTGCAAGGTGGTATAGAGGAGTTGACGCTGGGAGTAGAACAACTGACAGTGGGACAAAAGGAGTTGGGGGACCAGGTAAAGAAGAACACAGCGGTAATAGAGGGTTTAAAATCGACACAGAAGGAGATGAAAAAGGACGTAGGGGTAATTAAAAAAGAGTGTCAGACGGTACATGAGGACCTGACGAGGAAAATGAACAAGGTGGTACAGGTGATGGAGGTTAAAGAGCGGGAGGTGCGGGAGCACATAGAAAAAAATAAGGTGGAGTTAGAGGAAGAACTTAAGGGGGCGCACGAGGAGATGAAGGAGGTGAAGCAGAAATTAGAAGAAGTGGAAGAAGGGGTGAGCGAAATTAAGAAGCGACGGAGAGAGGATAAGAAAGAGATAAAGGAGGAGGTAAAAGAATTGGTCCAAAGTCTGTGTTCGGATCGTGATGATGTGCTCATTAACCGGATGAGGGATTCGCAGTTGATGGAGGAGAAGCGAAGAGAAAGAGGACCCGGTGTAAGTGGTGACCAATATGGTCGTGCGTATGATGCGCCAGGTGATTTAATAAGCTTGGGGGTCGAGATGGACCCGGATGTTCGTGAGAGGCCAAGAGTGAGGTGTATGGCTGGTCCGGAGGGTATGGAACGAGGGTGCGAGCGAGAGGGACCGGTGATGGGAGAGGTGCGAGGTGTGAGTGAGCAAGGTTGTGGTGGTATGGAATGGGTAGCGGGTTGCGGAAGTGTGACCCATGCATCGACACCAACGGGGGTAGTTTTTAGAGGGATAGGGGAGGCACGGGAGCCCCTTGGGGGTAATGTACTGTGGGGGCCCGGCCGGTTCGGCCCCGCGCTGACCCCGCAAGGGGCGACGCACGGGGTCCGGCAGGCGGGCAACGACTCGCATACGAGGTGGTCCCACAAGGTCCCACTCGCGCCGTATGACGGTGGGTAAGGGTGGCATCCCTGCCACCCTTCCCATGATGGGGGCAAATGCGCTATAGATTATGGGGTGTCTGGCAGTGAAAACTAGCCCGGGTGGGTTAGGTTATATTGGTAGGGATCTAGCGAAGATGACATTAGGTAACGTTAAGGTTAGATAGTGACTGATACCTGTAGTGGGGACGTAGTAGCTTAGTGTTTGATAATGACGTGGGAGCGCAATAGTTTAAAGGGGCGACTGGGAAGCGCAAGTTTCAGAGGGGAGTAGTTAGATGAGATGATGCCGTGTGTTTGAGATTGAACAGGTGTGATTGCACAGGTGTGAGAACTGGACAGGTGTGTGGAGCAGTGTATGAGTAGTGAGTGTTGTGGATCAGCGCGAATGCGCTTGGGGGAGAGAAGGGTGCAGGCGGCACCAAGTATGAGAGCCCAGGTGTGCAAGCACAGGTGTGTGGAATATATGGAGCAGAGAATGAGTGGTGTGGAGAGAGTTGGAGTAAGTGGTACGGAGTGGTGTGCATGGTGCGAAGGTGTGGATGGGGGAAGAGTGGACCCCTTTTCACGAGTACCCGGGGAGGGTAGTTTAAAGAATAGTTAGAAGGTATAGGTAAATTGTGGTTGGATATTGGCATTTGTGGTGCGGTTGCAGAATGGTATTGTGGATGGGTGCATTGGTGTGGTGAAATTGGCTGGTCGTGTGGCCTGTTAGTATGAGTGTGAATGGTTGGGCACTCCGCCACTGTTAGATGTCGGCCAGGTGAGGCCGCAGGTGGGCTCTGGGAGCCGTTAGTGTCAGTGGGTGCCTGAGGATCCCGGGTGTGGATCGGGCAGGCCGTGCCAGAGAGGGCACTGAGGGGGTGAGACTGCGAGAGGGCCTTCCCCAGTTAGTTAGGTTAGGGTGAGGAGCAGGTGAGCTCGGTAGGCAACAACAGTGGTGGAGGTGTGCAGGTGGGCGGACCAGCTGGGAGCGTCACACGACCCAGCCACCGAAATTGTGCGGGGGCACCGAGTGATGAATCGGGGGAGTGAGACCCCAACTTGAGAAGCACCACAGTTTGGTCAATGGGAATTGGTTTTTAGAACCCATAGTGTAAGTGGCCAATGGATTGGCAGGGAAAGACCCCGGGTAATGTAAAGTTGTTAAAGTCATTTAGGAAATAGTTAGGATTGATGAACCTGTCGCACCATACGCAGCCACTTACCTGAGGTGGTGATGATGACTCCACACCTGTGTTTCTTTGTTTTGTGTTGCAGGAAATGAGAATTGCTGTTTGGATTTGTGAGACGCATCACGACGTGGATAAGACATTGGGGTGATTCCATCTCTCCCTCCTTAGGAGGGACTGATGATGAATTGGTGATGGCAAATTTTGATGTTGAGTTGGAGATGGCAGATTTTGATGGGAGTTGAAAATGGCAAATTTGATTGGTTAGGAGGGAGAGAAGACGAATTTGGTTTATGGGAGGAACGGGGAAGACAGTAGGGACGTTTGTTGATGTGTAAAGTAGATGTTTATGGGTAGTGTTGTGTTTTGTGGATACAGTAAGGGGTAAGGGAGGGGCAATGTAGGTTACCTGGTGGGGGGGGGGGGGCGTACGGTAGGAACGTACCTGTCTCACCTGGTTCCCATGTGCCCCCAGTGTGCATTACCTTATATTGCGTGCACTTTTGCGCCCTTACCACCTTACTCACTTGTCTTCTTTTGTCTCCCACCTCTGAGGATCTGGCTTTGGGGCAGAGAGAGAGGAGAGAGAGGTGCTGGCTCTGCAGTTGTGGGCCTGTACTTCCGCTGCTTGCTGCCTGGATCGATACACCATATGGACCGCAATTTTTGTGGCCACCCACAATGGACCGCAGTTCTTTTGCGGTCAAGCACCACCCGTGGATGAACCTCTGGGTCAACGTGGCACCTATGCCATACAGGTGAACCACTTTTAGTTGGCCCCCCTGACGGCCACAATTTAGAAATGGACTCGGTTGGTGCCTTTCTTTATTTCTAAAGAAGCCAGAAGGCCAAGTGCACTCCATGAAGGCAAGTCCAGCGGCAGAACATCGGCCGGCTGCGACACCACCGGTGACCATGGACACTTAATTGTACATTTTTATTGAACACTTTATTGGTGCACCGGATGGTGCTGACTGTGCATAATGGGGTGGTGCTTTTGGTGCTTGGACGGGGTGCTCTGCACATTATTAAAGGCCGTAGGGCCACAGGGCACTTGTGGGTTGGTGTATCGATGCTGGCATGCGTGCTCTCTCTCTATGCATAACATCTGCATGTGTTCCTCAAAGAACAGGTCCTGGATCGTAGTGTAAATATCAGTGTAGTCTTGTGTAAATGATGCTCCCTACCGGCTGTATGTTTAGTTTGAGGATGCTTTCCGCGATTCGGTTATCCTGTGGGTGTGTTTCTGTTAGGAGAAGGGTGCAACGTCGCAGGGGGACATATTTACTCATTTGTGAACATCTGTAAAACTGTCGCACTCAGGGTTGAGTTAATAATAGAGGGAACTACATCTGAGTGCCACACTAAAGTAGGTAAAAATTTATCGGGTCGGGACGCCCCGAGGTAGAGAAGGGTGCAATGTTGCGGATATGGGATTTGCATCCATCCGTATCCGCTTGTAAATATTCCCCTATTTCCTCAGTACTTCCCAACTATCCCCAATCCCCCATTCCCTAGTCCCATTTTCTGTAAACAACACTCTGTAGACCCGACCTCCCCCTATTTCCCCCCATTAAATGTCGCATCCAGGTCCACCGCATCTCACGTAGACAACTATAGGACATCTTGCTAGTTATTCTTAGTCTATGTCAGTTAAGGATTCGTTTCCATTAATTCTGACCCTTCGTTGCACCAGAATGTGATTGTATGACACCGTTAGGAAGTTTAGGACCTCCCAATACCTCCCCGCAGCTCTTCCTCACGGTTCAGAAACAACAACAACAACAACAGCAACGGCGGCGGCGTGGACAGGGAGTGCGCGTCCTCACTCCGGCTTGGTTGGTAGGGGGTGTTGGGAGGACATGAGGCCTTCCCTACGAGCCGCCATCAAACATGTGCTCGACGGGGTTACCAAGTAGGGGCTCGCTGTCAGCTCCTCGTCAAGGGCGGAGCCCGGTAACCCCCGCACCCAATGGAAGCGGCGGACCGGTCCCATCTGGGGCGGAGCCAACCAGCCGAGGGCGTGTCACTCCCCGTTGAGCATGCGCAAATGAGGGAGAGGTGACGTCAGATGCGCGCTGAGCTTGGAGAAAGGAAGACGCCACCTCCGAGCGCTGTGAGGCCTCCCTGCATCTGTTGGACCGTGCTTGATCCTGTCCCCGAGCCAAGGTGCACCTTGTGCTGTCGAACTACCTGTCCTTCCCTGCCATCAATCCCTGTGTAAGTCAGCCTTGTTCCGTTTGTCTGTGGTCTGTCTGGGATAAGATAAGACTGTAACTAAGTGCCTATCTCTTCTGTGTCTTTTACCTCACTCTACCTTGTAATCTACCCCTTTTCTCCACCACTAATTATACCCTCCTCCGGAGGTCTTGAGAACTGTACCCCTGGCGTCGTTTCATTTATCCCAGTCGTTGTGTCCTTTCCATCATTGATTTAGCATCGCGCGATTTAGTCAACGTCTGGGTGGAATCGGGGTCTAGTCGGGGAATAACTGTTCGGTCGCGGTAATACACCACCGCTCGGTCGAAATAACATCTAACCGTGATCCGTAACAATAGGTGTCAGGAGTGGGATACGAAGCCCGAAGCGCGCTTAACGCGCTCAAAATTACAAGCAGTTGGAAATTATTTTGTTTTACAAAAAACCCGAATTTTGAAAGTCGCGCTATGGCAGATCACGACGGCTGGGTTCCGGTAGAGGAGAGTGAGGCAGGGTCGATCCAGGACCAAATTGAGGGACATGAGGAGAGCGAAGCAGTGAGGGCGGCAGGTTCGCAAAATGGCGTCCTCGTGCACGAGGTTGCGGGCGCGCAAAATGGCGCCTCGCACATGGCTACGGCGACCGCGCCCGCGACCGTAGCAGCGCCGTTGGTGGATTTGAACATTTTTTTTATACAAATGAAGGCCCTTATGGCCCAGAATAGCGAGAAATTGAGGGAGGACATGGGGGCCAATAGCCAACTGTTAGAACAAAGGATGGGGTCCAATAGCGAGAAATTGAGGGAGGACATGGGGGCCAATAGCCAACGGTTAGAACAAAGGATGGGGTCCAAAAGCGAGAAATTGAGGGAGGACATGGGGGCCCAGATCGGAGGGTTAGGGAGTAAAATAGAGGGATTAGGAAACAAATTTGAGGGACTAGACAACAAATTTGAGGGATTAGACAATAGATTAGGGGAAATACAGGTGGGGTTAACGGGGGTAGAAAACAGAATGGCCGCTCAAGAGAATCAAATGGAAGGGATGAAAAAGGGGTTAGAGGGGTTAGAAAACAGTATGGAAGGCAAATTGAGGGACATGAGGGACCAAGCGGAAAGGGAAGTTAAAAAAATGGGGCAGCAGATAGAGGGGGTCAGAATGGGGGTAGAAACTAAATTGGATGCTCACAGGGAGGAAATGGAGCAGATGAGGGTGGCATCTGGGCAGGAGATGCAAGTGATGGGAGAGGAGATCAGAAGAGGTGTGAGTGAGGAGGTCGGAGGAGTGCGCGAGGAGGTGAGGCACTGTAAGGAGCACATGGAGAAGGAGGTGAGAAAGGGGACTGTAAAATTGCAAGGTGGTATAGAGGAGTTGACGCTGGGAGTAGAACAACTGACAGTGGGACAAAAGGAGTTGGGGGACCAGGTAAAGAAGAACACAGCGGTAATAGAGGGTTTAAAATCGACACAGAAGGAGATGAAAAAGGACGTAGGGGTAATTAAAAAAGAGTGTCAGACGGTACATGAGGACCTGACGAGGAAAATGAACAAGGTGGTACAGGTGATGGAGGTTAAAGAGCGGGAGGTGCGGGAGCACATATAAAAAAATAAGGTGGAGTTAGAGGAAGAACTTAAGGGGGCGCACGAGGAGATGAAGGAGGTGAAGCAGAAATTAGAAGAAGTGGAAGAAGGGGTGAGCGAAATTAAGAAGCGACGGAGAGAGGATAAGAAAGAGATAAAGGAGGAGGTAAAAGAATTGGTCCAAAGTCTGTGTTCGGATCGTGATGATGTGCTCATTAACCGGATGAGGGATTCGCAGTTGATGGAGGAGAAGCGAAGAGAAAGAGGACCCGGTGTAAGTGGTGACCAATATGGTCGTGCGTATGATGCGCCAGGTGATTTAATAAGCTTGGGGGTCGAGATGGACCCGGATGTTCGTGAGAGGCCAAGAGTGAGGTGTATGGCTGGTCCGGAGGGTATGGAACGAGGGTGCGAGCGAGAGGGACCGGTGATGGGAGAGGTGCGAGGTGTGAGTGAGCAAGGTTGTGGTGGTATGGAATGGGTAGCGGGTTGCGGAAGTGTGACCCATGCATCGACACCAACGGGGGTAGTTTTTAGAGGGATAGGGGAGGCACGGGAGCCCCTTGGGGGTAATGTACTGTGGGGGCCCGGCCGGTTCGGCCCCGCGCTGACCCCGCAAGGGGC
Source organism: Myxine glutinosa (assembly GCF_964187855.1). NCBI lineage: Eukaryota > Metazoa > Chordata > Myxini > Myxiniformes > Myxinidae > Myxine > Myxine glutinosa. The sequence goes on along the minus strand of NC_136261.1, from coordinate 369,064,793 downwards.
GACGCACGGGGTCCGGCAGGCGGGCAACGACTCGCATACGAGGTGGTCCCACAAGGTCCCACTCGCGCCGTATGACGGTGGGTAAGGGTGGCATCCCTGCCACCCTTCCCATGATGGGGGCAAATGCGCTATAGATTATGGGGTGTCTGGCAGTGAAAACTAGCCCGGGTGGGTTAGGTTATATTGGTAGGGATCTAGCGAAGATGACATTAGGTAACGTTAAGGTTAGATAGTGACTGATACCTGTAGTGGGGACGTAGTAGCTTAGTGTTTGATAATGACGTGGGAGCGCAATAGTTTAAAGGGGCGACTGGGAAGCGCAAGTTTCAGAGGGGAGTAGTTAGATGAGATGATGCCGTGTGTTTGAGATTGAACAGGTGTGATTGCACAGGTGTGAGAACTGGACAGGTGTGTGGAGCAGTGTATGAGTAGTGAGTGTTGTGGATCAGCGCGAATGCGCTTGGGGGAGAGAAGGGTGCAGGCGGCACCAAGTATGAGAGCCCAGGTGTGCAAGCACAGGTGTGTGGAATATATGGAGCAGAGAATGAGTGGTGTGGAGAGAGTTGGAGTAAGTGGTACGGAGTGGTGTGCATGGTGCGAAGGTGTGGATGGGGGAAGAGTGGACCCCTTTTCACGAGTACCCGGGGAGGGTAGTTTAAAGAATAGTTAGAAGGTATAGGTAAATTGTGGTTGGATATTGGCATTTGTGGTGCGGTTGCAGAATGGTATTGTGGATGGGTGCATTGGTGTGGTGAAATTGGCTGGTCGTGTGGCCTGTTAGTATGAGTGTGAATGGTTGGGCACTCCGCCACTGTTAGATGTCGGCCAGGTGAGGCCGCAGGTGGGCTCTGGGAGCCGTTAGTGTCAGTGGGTGCCTGAGGATCCCAGGTGTGGATCGGGCAGGCCGTGCCAGAGAGGGCACTGAGGGGGTGAGAGTGCGAGAGGGCCTTCCCCAGTTAGTTAGGTTAGGGTGAGGAGCAGGTGAGCTCGGTAGGCAACAACAGTGGTGGAGGTGTGCAGGTGGGCGGACCAGCTGGGAGCGTCACATGACCCAGCCATCGAAATTGTGCGGGGGCACCGAGTGATGAATCGGGGGAGTGAGACCCCAACTTGAGAAGCACCACAGTTTGGTCAATGGGAATTGGTTTTTAGAACCCATAGTGTAAGTGGCCAATGGATTGGCAGGGAAAGACCCCGGGTAATGTAAAGTTGTTAAAGTCATTTAGGAAATAGTTAGGATTGATGAACCTGTCGCACCATACGCAGCCACTTACCTGAGGTGGTGATGATGACTCCACACCTGTGTTTCTTTGTTTTGTGTTGCAGGAAATGAGAATTGCTGTTTGGATTTGTGAGACGCATCACGACGTGGATAAGACATTGGGGTGATTCCATCTCTCCCTCCTTAGGAGGGACTGATGATGAATTGGTGATGGCAAATTTTGATGTTGAGTTGGAGATGGCAGATTTTGATGGGAGTTGAAAATGGCAAATTTGATTGGTTAGGAGGGAGAGAAGACGAATTTGGTTTATGGGAGGAACGGGGAAGACAGTAGGGACGTTTGTTGATGTGTAAAGTAGATGTTTATGGGTAGTGTTGTGTTTTGTGGATACAGTAAGGGGTAAGGGAGGGGCAATGTAGGTTACCTGGTGGGGGGGGGGGGCGTACGGTAGGAACGTACCTGTCTCACCTGGTTCCCATGTGCCCCCAGTGTGCATTACCTTATATTGCGTGCACTTTTGCGCCCTTACCACCTTACTCACTTGTCTTCTTTTGTCTCCCACCTCCGAGGATCTGGCTTTGGGGCAGAGAGAGAGGAGAGAGAGGTGCTGGCTCTGCAGTTGTGGGCCTGTACTTCCGCTGCTTGCTGCCTGGATCGATACACCATATGGACCGCAATTTTTGTGGCCGCCCACAATGGACCGCAGTTCTTTTGCGGTCAAGCACCACCCGTGGATGAACCTCTGGGTCAACGTGGCACCTATGCCATACAGGTGAACCACTTTTAGTTGGCCCCCCTGATGGCCACAATTTAGAAATGGACGCGGTTGGCGCCTTTCTTTATTTCTAAAGAAGCCAGAAGGCCAAGTGCACTCCATGAAGGCAAGACCAGCGGCAGAACATCGGCCGGCTGCGACACCACCGGTGACCATGGACACTTAATTGTACATTTTTATTGAACACTTTATTGGTGCACCGGATGGTGCTGACTGTGCATAATGGGGTGGTGCTTTTGGTGCTTGGACGGGGTGCTCTGCACATTATTAAAGGCCGTAGGGCCACAGGGCACTTGTGGGTTGGTGTATCGATGCTGGCATGCGTGCTCTCTCTCTATGCATAACATCTGCATGTGTTCCTCAAAGAACAGGTCCTGGATCGTAGTGTAAATATCAGTGTAGTCTTGTGTAAATGATGCTCCCTACCGGCTGTATGTTTAGTTTGAGGATGCTTTCCGCGATTCGGTTATCCTGTGGGTGTGTTTCTGTTAGGAGAAGGGTGCAACGTCGCAGGGGGACATATTTACTCATTTGTGAACATCTGTAAAACTGTCGCACTCAGGGTTGAGTTAATAATAGAGGGAACTACATCTGAGTGCCACACTAAAGTAGGTAAAAATTTATCGGGTCGGGACGCCCCGAGGTAGAGAAGGGTGCAATGTTGCGGATATGGGATTTGCATCCATCCGTATCCGCTTGTAAATATTCCCCTATTTCCTCAGTACTTCCCAACTATCCCCAATCCCCCATTCCCTAGTCCCATTTTCTGTAAACAACACTCTGTAGACCCGACCTCCCCCTATTTCCCCCCATTAAATGTCGCATCCAGGTCCACCGCATCTCACGTAGACAACTATAGGACATCTTGCTAGTTATTCTTAGTCTATGTCAGTTAAGGATTCGTTTCCATTAATTCTGACCCTTCGTTGCACCAGAATGTGATTGTATGACACCGTTAGGAAGTTTAGGACCTCCCAATACCTCCCCGCAGCTCTTCCTCACGGTTCAGAAACAACAACAACAACAACAACAGCAACGGCGGTGGCGTGGACAGGGAGTGCGCGTCCTCACTCCGGCTTGGTTGGTAGGGGGTGTTGGGAGGACATGAGGCCTTCCCTACGAGCCGCCATCAAACATGTGCTCGACGGGGTTACCAAGTAGGGGCTCGCTGTCAGCTCCTCGTCAAGGGCGGAGCCCGGTAACCCCCGCACCCAATGGAAGCGGCGGACCGGTCCCATCTGGGGCGGAGCCAACCAGCCGAGGGCGTGTCACTCCCCGTTGAGCATGCGCAAATGAGGGAGAGGTGACGTCAGATGCGCGCTGAGCTTGGAGAAAGGAAGACGCCACCTCCGAGCGCTGTGAGGCCTCCCTGCATCTGTTGGACCGTGCTTGATCCTGTCCCCGAGCCAAGGTGCACCTTGTGCTGTCGAACTACCTGTCCTTCCCTGCCATCAATCCCTGTGTAAGTCAGCCTTGTTCCGTTTGTCTGTGGTCTGTCTGGGATAAGATAAGACTGTAACTAAGTGCCTATCTCTTCTGTGTCTTTTACCTCACTCTACCTTGTAATCTACCCCTTTTCTCCACCACTAATTATACCCTCCTCCGGAGGTCTTGAGAACTGTACCCCTGGCGTCGTTTCATTTATCCCAGTCGTTGTGTCCTTTCCATCATTGATTTAGCATAGCGCGATTTAGTCAACGTCTGGGTGGAATCGGGGTCTAGTCGGGGAATAACTGTTAGGTCGCGGTAATACACCACCGCTCGGTCGAAATAACATCTAACCGCGATCCGTAACAATATAAATATAATCGGGAGATTAAATAAGACGCAGACGTAGCTTCAGGACGGTCGATCTTGAATTCTCGACAAGTTTCGACCAACAAACGTCTTCTTCTTAGTCTCCAGAAACAACAGGCATGTATATCAGACAAGTATGTACAGTGATATGTGGGTAAGATGTGCGATGTGTGTAGAAGATGCATCCAGAAAGAAGAGCCACGCCAAAGCTCACTCACCGTCCCCAAGTTCAGCGGAATGAAGCGCAGCTAACAGTTACCGTTCACGTTACAAATTGTGCACGTGGACATCCAAATATATATATATACATACAAAAACACACAAGCATATATTCATATACCATTTATATTTATACAAGTATGAATACACTACCTACATTTGTAAAGGCAGAATGAATGAATGAGTGAATGAATGGGTTACGGTTAATGATTTGATTGGGTTGATGTTGAAACATTCTTTAATCATCAGAATTTATGCCATGAGGGATTTTTGTCCGAGGTTTATGTATCCAAAAGGACTCACGTTTCAGAATCGTGGTGTGTGATCGATTTGTAATTGATTCAATGGCAGAGATTTTAAATGTCATTGTCCCCCGTCGCACAGCGGAGCGAAAGGGGGACTATGGTTATCTGCTCCGTCCGTGTGTCCGTGCGTGCGAGTGTGCATGCGTGCGTGCGTAAGCGAAGGACGGCATTCGAATTTGGTGTGTGGGTGCAACCCACGTCAAAATCGTACATTTTTAATCGTACATTTTTCAAAATCCCATCACCCCAAAATCCCATTTCCCATCACCCCTCCCCTCTAAATCTACCCCCTTGCCCATCCCCTCCAAACCATCCCCATCACCCATCTCTTTCAAATCTTCCCCCTTGCCCCTCCCCTCCAAATCTTCCCAATCACCCATTCCTTTCAAATCTCCCCCCACACCCCTCCCCTCCGAGACTCTCCCTCGCTCCTCCCCTCCTAGACTCCCCTCTCACCCCTCCCCCTCAAAGCGTCCTCCCCGCTTCTTCCCCCTTCCAACTTTCACCTTCATCTCCCTCAACCTTCTGCCTCGCTCTTCCCCCTCGTCAAATAACACCTCACTGCGCCTCTCCCAATCACCATCAAACCTTTTGTCTGCCCCATCCTTCCCTTTCTCCGAGCTATTCTGTAATCTCTGACACACCTTCAACAGCTCTCCCTACTTCTTCCTCCTCTTCCACATCTTACCCTACCGCTCCCCCCCCCTGTTCTGTATCCGATGCTCCCCCTTCCTCTTCCTTAACAGTATGGACCTCAAACATCCGGGGCCTTCGCTCAAACATGTCTGATCTCTCCATACAGGTTGCTTCTGACAAACCAGACGTGATCTGCTGAACAGAAACTTTCCTCCTTCATGATGTCTCTGATTCCTTGGTATCTCTCCCAGGTTACTCCCTACTCCGGTATGATAGACCTGAGCCTCGTCCTGGAGGTGGGGTTGCTATCTTTATTAAAAACTCTCTTCCTCACTCGCCCTGCACTGCCCTCTCTCCACCTCACCCCCAGGAATACCTTTGGCTACGGCTTCCCCTTCGCTCCCACCTTTTGTTCATATGTGTGTTGTACCGTCCACCAAACAGTGATGACTCCATCTACATCTCGCTGTCTGAGAATATGGACCAACTTCTATCTACCCATCCCAACTCTCTCTTCCTCATATGTGGTGATTTCAACTGTCACCATGCCAGTTGGCTGGGTGTGGGTACCTCTCTCACCAGCCATGGCTCTTCAGCAAAGGACTTCTGTGACTCAATGGGACTGACACAAACTGTCAATTTCCCGACCCGGATTTCAGTCAACGGAGCATCTTCTCTTCTGGACTTGGTTATGACTAACTTCCCTGAAAATGTCTGCTGCTCTTCTTCTGCTCCAATCGGCTCTTCTGATCATGTGCTTGTTAAAGTGGACATCTCTCTGACCATTCTCAGAGAGCCTCCTCAGCGTCGACGAGTCTGGCATTTCACTAAGGCCAACTGGCACGGTCTTCAAGCAGCCATCAATCATCTGGACTGGTCTCCCATCTCTACTGCCTCTGACATAAATTCTTCCTGGGAATTCTTCCAAAGCAAACTGCTCTCTCTCATGCACAGATTTATCCCATCTCGTCTTCTGTTGTCATACCCTTCCTCCCGTCCATGGTACACGGAATCTTGTGGTGAGGCTATTGCCCAGAAACAACTTGCTTTCGTCTCCTGGAAAGCAAATCCAACGGAAGGAAATCTCATTTCCTTTCACAAAGCCCGAAACAAGTGTGTGTCCACCCTCAGGACAGCCAGGAAACAATATCTCTCCTTTCTCAGGACCGAACTCTCTTATCTGTCTCCCTCTTCCAAATCCTGGTGGCGTCTGGTCAAATCTGTTTCTGGTGTTTGTTCCCCCTCCATCCCCTCCCTCACCTCAAATGGCCACACGGCTGACTCCGCACGTGAAAAAGCTGAATGCCTCAACTCTGTGTTTGCCTCTAAATCTTGTGTCCCAAACCCATCCCTCTCTGTACCCACCATACCCAGTCGTACCCAGCTGCTCCTGGACTCTGTGTCCTTTCCTCCTGACAAGGTGGAAAAGTTTCTGTCAACCCTCGACTCGGATTCTGCAACTGGACCTGACGGCATCAGCCCACGGGTCCTAAAATCCTGTTCTTCCGCTCTTTCACTCCCTCTCTCTGTTCTCTTCACCCTCTCTTTTGCTCAAGGTCATCTTCCATCTGCTTGGAAATCTGCCAACATCACCGCTTTGCACAAACAAGGTGCAAAAACAGATCCCAGCAACTACAGACCAATCAGCCTTCTCCCAATTATCAGCAAAGTCATGGAATCCATCATTGCTTCAGATATGAAATCTTTCCTCTTCTCCAATGGCTTGATCTCTGATCATCAATTTGGTTTCAGACCTGGACACTCTACTCTGGACATGCTGCTTCTGCTTTCTCAACAATGGATGGAGGTCCTCAATGCCAAACTGGAAATTAGAGCAGTCTCCCTTGACATATCACGTGCCTTCGATACGGTCTGGCACCCCGCTCTGCTCACCAAACTCTCCTCTTTTGGTATCCATGGAAATCTCCACGCATGGCTGGCGGACTTCCTCTCTAGTCGTAGTCAACGTGTGGCCCTCAATGGGTTTCTCTCATCTCCTCTTCCTGTTCAGGCTGGAGTTCCACAAGGCAGTGTTCTAGGCCCTGTCCTTTTTCTGGTCTTCATCAATGATCTCTCTGACTCTCTTGAAAATCCTCTGTATCTCTTTGCTGATGACTCTACTCTGTCGCTCCATTCTTCATCCCTCAGATCGGCAGTCTGCTGCCTCCTCACTCTCTGCAGACCTGGACAAAATCACAGACTGGGCAAACAAGTGGAACATGTCTTTCAATCCTGACAAATCTCACACTCTTACGATGTCTCTCCGAAAAGACCGAATGGACAACCCTCCCATCCACTTTCTGAATAATCCTCTCCAAGAAGTTCTGTCACTCAAGCTTTTGGGTCTCACTATCTGCCATGATCTTTCCTGGGAAAACCACATTTCAAATCTGGCCTCCAAAGCCAGTCGCCGACTGGGCATCCTCCGTCGTGCGAAGTCCTTCCTTGGCACACCTGAGCTCCTCACCACATACAAGGCTTTCATCCGCAGCTCAATGGAATACTGCTCTCCCCTCTGGGCTGGTGCTCCTGCCTCACACCTAGCTCGTCTTCACGCTGTTGAAACCAAAGCATTCAGAATCATTGGAATCTCCCGCGATGAAGCTAACTCCAAGGGCCTCTCACTCACTCACCACAGGCAGGTTGGTGGTCTTTCCATCTTCTACCGACTCCTCTCTGGCCTTGCCCCCCCAGCTCTCTCTGGGCTCTGTCCCGCAAATATTCCTACAGGTCGCACAAGATCTGCCTGCAACCCTCTTATGGTCAAACTGCCAAAATCAAGACTCTCTGCTCACCTTCACTCCTTCATTCCTCTTTTCTCCCGCCTCTGGAACAAACTCCCTCACTCTCTTCAATCCCACTCCACCCTCCAGGTCTTTAAAACAGCTGTTCACCACCATCTCTTATCTTCCCCCATCCAAAACCTTGATCTTTTCTACCCCCGCTAATTTCACCCCAATTCCACTTTTTTGAAATACCAACTTCTGTCCTGGAAGTCATTGGTGTCCTTGTGTTTTATACTTCTCCCTCCACCCCCCCCCCCCTTCCCATGCCTCCTCCCCCCAAGCCCTCTCCCTTCCACACATCTCCCTGCTCTCAAATGTTGTGTTTGTGTGCTTCACCTTCTCTCCCCATCTTGTTTTCCGCTCCCGCTTTTTATATATTTTGTTGGTCTGGTTGATTTGTTTGTGAAGTAAATGTTAGCTCTTTCACGAGCCTCGATTCAGTATACAAAAAAAAAAAAAAAAAAAAAAAAAAAATCCAAGATGGCCGCCGCCATGTATGTCTGACGCCATGTATGTCTGAACCTTGTGAGAGGAATATCTTGAAAAATAAGCGAAGTACCAACTTCTAATCAGGTGTGTGGGTGTATCTAGGCATAAGGAAGAACCCTATTGAAAATTGGGTCGCCACGTTAAAATCCAAGATGGCCGCCACCATATATAGTCACGTGAAAAAGTAAGTACACCCCATGTAAAGTTTTGACTTTTTCAACATATTTCAATATACAGCTATTTGATCTTCATTTCAACAATATTGATAGACAAAGGTGATATAATATAACAAATATCATGAAACATTTACATTTTGGAGTCCATCGTATAATTTACATAAACATAAATGCAAATTTCACATGTGGAAAAAGTAAGTACACCCCTACATTTATCACTACTTCAAAGACCTAAAATTAGAATCAGGTGCACCAGCTCAGGTGCAAATGATTAGAACATCGTTAGAGAGGATCTTGGAGGAACCTGTCTTATTTAAACCTCAGACATTTAGTTTGGTTTGCTCTTTGTTGTTGAAGTGTGCGGCTTCACCATGCCGAGATCAAAAGAGCTCTCTGAGGCCTTCAGAAAGAAGGTTATAGATACCTACGAGTCTGGGAAGGGATTTAAAAAGATCTCCAAACAATTTGAAATCAATCATTCAACTGTCCGGAAGATCATCTACAAGTAGAGAAGATTCCAAACAACTGCCAACTTGTTCAGGCCAGGCTGCCCCAGCAAGTTCAGCCCGAGAGCAGACCACAAGATGCTGAAAGAAGTCTCGAAGAACCCCAGAATGTCATCACGGGACCTCAAAGGTAGCTCTTGCCACTGTTGATGTCAAAGTGCACGAGTCTACCATTAGAAAGAGGCTGCACAAATTTGATCTACAGGGGAGGTGTGCCAGGAGGAAACATTTGCTGTCCAGAAAGAACATCAGGGCAAGACTAAAGTTTGCCAATGAACACCTAGGCAAAGACAAACACTTCTGGAACAATGTGCTCTAGACAGATGAGTCAAAGGGAGAACTATTTGGCCACAGTACCAGAAGACATGTTTGGTGACAACCAAACACAGCATTTGACCACAAGAATTACCAACTGCAAAGCATGGAGGTGGAAATATTATGGTTTGGGGGCAGCTTTGCTTGGGTCGCCACGTCAAAATCCAAGATCGCCGCCGCCATGTATGTCTGAACCTTGTGAGCGGAATATCTTGAAAAATAAGCGAAGTACCAACTTCTAATCTGGTGTGTGGGTGTATCTAGGCATAAGGAAGAACGCTATTGAAAATTGGGTCGCCACGTCAAAATCCAAGATGGCCGCCTTGCGTCTTCCACTTTGTCAACTCGCATCACTTCACCGACTGGGGACCTTGGCGTAACGCTTGTTTATAGAGTGATCCGGTTGATTAAAGTGTATCGTGTGAGGTAGAGATTTGCCCTGAATGGTGTGGAAGTTATTGATTACTGACCGGGTGTTGTTAAATCGTGTGTTGGGTGTATTTTCAGTTTTTCCAACATATTGCTACGGTTTTGCGCGACCCCCGTTCCCTTACCAGGGGAGATTAAGCCCCTTGTTCTCCTGGGGTCTTCGCAACCGCGAGACTGAGTCGCCACTTCCGGTCAGACGCGGGACAGGGTTTCGGGACAATGTTCGCACGTACCTAAGTACCCACGCTGCCGCAGAAGCGGGGATCAAGTCTCGCACGAACCACGTGTAATTTGAGTACACCCGAGCGGATTGCGTACCACGTGGTCCGTGCTGTTACCTTACTATTGGAATCCGGTCAGAGCGATATAATTCGTACCATGCTTAGTCAATGATGGAAAACACGAGACGGTCGAATCAAAGAAATAACAGGTTTAATCATTATTTACAATGATTGGTAGAAGAAGCAGAGACACAGGGCAGTCTTAAAACAGGCATAACTTATCGGCCCAGACAATGGGCCCATTCACACTCACAGGGGGATGAAGGAAGAATTGTTCATGCGCTGAACGCGCCGGCTTTGGTCGTCCAGGAACAGCTCACCCGGCGTATCCCTCTGGCGGTCACCACACTTCCCCCGACGAAGGCAGGCAGGCAGGCGGGAGGAATCCTCGCAGCACGTGTCTTGGCAAAGGCAGGCAGGCGGGAAAATATACGCACGTCTCTGTGGCCCGGCACGGCTGTCTCTCACAGCGCGATTAATACACCTGCGCGCTTTCACTCTTGTAACTCAACGGAGGATCTGACTCGTGCTCAACCGAGAACTCAACTTGTAACTCATGCGCGTTTCACCCGAGCTCATAACTTGTAATTCAACACCGCACATCCATTCTCATAACTGAGGTGGGTGCTTCGGGCGCAGGGTTATATTGGTTCCGCCCTAGCTGCATCGAATGTTCCAAACCACGCCTTTTGCCGCAGTGGTAAGCCACTCTCCTCGAGCCCTGATTGGCGGCTCGTGCTTACCGGTCACTCCCACTCTTCCTGTCCCGCCTTCCTTTGGCCTTGACCGACTTGTTCAGGCCGGCCTCGTGGGATTTCGCGCCAAATCCACAAACAATCAAGGCATCATAAGCATTGGAAGGAGACCTAATTGTCATTCTACTCAACGCAAACTAAACATAGGAAAGGTCTACGCTTACATTTACTAAGAAATAACTGAGCTTAAACGAGGCTACGTGTTGTAGTGTAACTAAACTAGGAGGGGAAATAAACCTTTATTATCAAAACACAAAACCGCAATACTACACCCCTCCCTCCTCAGACTCGTCCCCGAGTCGGAACCAACAAATGCAACGACCGGTTAGAGAATGACATGCAAAATTAACTTTTACTTTTACATGTGACATATAGGTGTGGTTCCCCCTAACATTTACTCCAACCCGTGTATGCGACAGTTTTAAAACACTGGATATGTCCCTCCTATTGCGTTGAGTAGCTACATATCAGATTCGCACCCACAACTAACCGAATATCCGGAATTCGTCAAACTAAACACATAGCCGGTGGGCAGCATTTTTATATTTACAAGCACAAAAACTTAATCTTATTTACAATTCTATGACCCAGGACCTGTCCTTTTTGGAAGAGAAGATTGGAGGGGAGAGAAAGCACAGCAAAAACACAACACACTAAAAAATCATGACACTTGCTGCTTGCTTCTTGCATCTTGCTTCTTGCTTCTTCTGTGTGCATATATCAAACCGGCTAGCCCCAGGACCGGCATACAGGCCATTTTTGATCTTCAGGGCTACCTAAACTTACACATCTTCTCATCCCCAGCACACCATAATAAAAAGGCACAAAAAATGCTTTTATTTCATTTCATTTCTTTTTCTTTGCCAGGCAGGGCCACTCCCATGTGGTCCAACTGTGTGGCATTAACGCCACTCAAAACAAGTGGTCCGAAGATGCAAGGTGATTTTGCAGCAAAGTGCTGCACAGCAGAGGTGCAAGGCCACAAAGCTTGTGGTCCATGAGTGTAAGGTGCAGCAAAGGGTTTGTGGCAGCAAAGTGCTGCACAGGTGTAGCAAAGTTACAGCAAAAGGATATGGCAGCAAATACTGTGCCGTTCGGCTGCACAGATGTCGCAAGGTGCAGCAGGATGCTGCACAGGTCGATGGTGCTGCACAGTTCCACCTCCAAAATGGTCCTGGGGTGGGGGGAGAGACAATGCACAACAAGCAAAGTGGAAAAGACGCAACGGCACATAGAACAACAAGGTAATGCAGCGCGAGGAGCGCGGAAGAGCGAGCAGAGCAGGCTCGTCCCCCCCTAGCCATCCGTACCCCCCACCGTCGGCTTACACTACCCTAGCCCCCCTTGCATTTACAATTCGTCTCTACGTCTTGTCCCCCATATCCCCCTCTTATCCAAATTCGTCTCCCAAGCCCTCCCAGGAAGGAAGGGATGGAACAAAACACAATGTCACCCTTACGTCGTGATGCGTCTCACTTCTCAAACGGCTTACAGAGCCTCGGTGTGGAACTTCGTCCTCCTTGGTGACTGGCTGTGGATGGTGCGAAGGGATTTCTCATCCTACCTAACTAAACTACTGACATTTACTCATTTAAACTACCCGCGGTCGTACCCTGCCAATCGGCCTCTTTAAACTATGTGGTTCTAAGAACCCGAATTCCCATTGCCCACTCTGTGGTGTCCTCCAAAATTTGGGTCTCACTCCCACAAATTTTCATACTGTGTCCTCGCACAATTTCGGGGCTAGGTCGTGTGGCTCTACCAGCAGGTCTACCTACCTGCGCACCTCCGCCACTGAAGGTGCCACCCGAGCTTACCTGCTCCTGCGACTACCTAACTGGGGAAGGCCCCTCCTGGCACTTTACCCCTGATGCCCACCTTGGCATTGGGCAACCCGGGTCCTCTCCTGGGATCCTCGGGCCCCACTCAACAACTCTCAACTACCCTAACTGGGGAAGGCCCCTCCTGGCACTTTACTCCCTGATGCCCACCTTGGCATTGGGCAACCCGGGTCCTCTCCTGGGATCCTCGGGCGCCACTCAACACTACAACTAACCGGCTCCCAGAGCCTACCTGCGGCCTCACCTGGCCGACAAACTACCAGTGGCGGAGTGCCCCAATAACCATACGCACCAATTAAACCACATGCCCAGCCATTCCACATACTCATGCACCCAACAAAACACTTTGTTCTACTACCCTCACCACAGGTGTCAATATCCATACAAATTTTGCCTGTACCCTCTACCTGGCTTTACACTACCGCCCCCCCCCCCCCGGGCTTTCGCGAATGGGTTCCACCTCCCCCCATTCACTCCTTCGCGCCATGCATTCCACACCTTCTATTCCACACTACTTATTCGCACACCATTTATTTTGCACACCACTTTTCTCGCACACCTTTTGTGCTCACACCTTTCATCTTGCACACCATGCAAGTCAATTCACACTACTACTTCCACACACTAAATAACTTGCACACCTTTTGTGCTCACACACCTTTCAACACAATTCCATTTATCTCAACACAATTCCTCACACACACAGCATCATCTAACTGACTACTTCCCCTACTCTCATGCTTCCCTGTCATCCCTTTAAACTAGGCACTCCCTTGTCATTGTCATCCATCTAAGCTACCCCCGTCCCCACTATAGGTCAGATGTCACTACTTAAATCTCAGTCGCTGCAGTCTTCTAATTCCCTAATATTATCCCAGCCCTCCCTCGGCTAGCTTCGGTGCCCCATGGAGGTAACTATTGCTGGCACCCCCATGTGCCTGTCACTGCCATCCCCCTAAACTAATGCTCATGGGCCCTGCTGTGTGAGGAATAGTCAGACTTCCATTTCTCCAAGTAGGGTACACTATCCTCATCAGTCCGCTACACTCTACGAGCCTCTTCATGTGGATATACATTGTCACGGCTCGACCTCTCAGGGCCGAGCGATCCATTTGGGTGATTGGTCTCCTGTATGGGGTGTCCGTCCGGCATTTTCGATCCAAAGGGGGAGGTATGGACGGGCCGAGGTGCAGGGCCCCATCCTGGCACGGGGCCTCGCATTCCCACGCACGATGGCCCAACCGCGCACCGTCGGAGCACCGCACCCGTTAGGGTGCGCGGCTCCGAAATCTTCTACCTCCCCTTGAACCTCGCCGATTGCCTTTGCCGCCACGGCACGGCACCAACCATACAGTGCAGGGGGCGGTACGAATCGTGCACGCAGGTCCTTGTGAGACCGACGCAGCACGGATTCCCTCCGGTCCCTGCTGCACACAACTCACCGGGGGCTCACGTACGCTACCCTTCCCACGACGCGCTACCCCCCCGGTCTGTGTCGATGCATGAGCCGTGTCCTCACCGCTTGCAACGCACTCCGCACTCACACACCCAGCCGTCCCCGCGCCTCCCATACACTTCGTTACTGCACTCTCCTGTGCACACCCTTCTCTTACACACTCAGGTGCACACCACCCAGGTGCACTCGTACCTTCCACAAACTCCGTTACACACTCTTCCTGCACACAGTCTGGTGTGCATTCTCCCTCACACTCTGTAACATGCTCGGGTGTGCACTCCTGCACACACTCTGTAACCCGCTCTGGTGTGCACTCCTGCACACACTCTGTAACACACTCTCCCATTACACACTCCATAACAACCTCGGGTGTGCACTCTCCTGTTATACACCCAATCATCGCACACCCTGGCGCACACTTTTCTCTATCATGCTTCAGCACACACTTCCGTTACACACTCCATAACACCCTCAGGTGTGCACTCTCCTGTTACACACCCAATCATTGCACACTTTGGCGCACACTTTCCTCACTCACGCTTCGGCGCACACTCTCTCTCATACCGCGCCCAAGTCGCCCTCGTACACCGCACAATGGACCTTCTGCGACCGCCCGGGTCTCGACTCTGTCCCAAGCGCACCAAAAACCCGTTCGCACCAAACACATTCACGCCATTTTTTCCACTCACCTCGGGGTCCTCCTTCCCCGGCTTTTCCGCCAGCACCTGTAAACCTTTATTGGGGTTAACAAGCACGGAATCACGGTGTGAATACGAACTTTGTGTGCATTCCATTACCTTCTCCCGTGATCTGTTCTCCGATTCTACCGTCTCTTCGGCCCCAATTTCAATCATTTCTTTTTCCTCGACGACCGCCGGCACCCATAAAATTTATTTTACCAATTTGACGATCGCCGGTTTTTCTACAATTTCTTCTCGCGTCGCGACTTCCATATCCCCGGTCAACTTGGCTGTGCCTCGCTCAAGCTCGCTCCCCACGTGTTCCTCACATCTCTTCACCTCGTCGCACCCCATTGCGACCTCCTCGCTCAACCCGCGCCTAATGTCCTCCCCCGCTTTTTTCATGTCCTTCTTTGACGCTGCCATCATTTTTTCCAATTCCCGGGTGGTTTTGTCCCCCATTTATTTTATCTTATCCTCTTGGCTGTTCATTTTATTTTCCAATTTTTCCATGTTACACCTGGCTTCATCTCTCTGGGTGTCCATATAGTCTAGTAGGAAGACTAGGTCCCCCTGCACCCCCCGGAGATATACTTCTAATCAGTGTTTCTAGATTGGAAAAAATGTGTAGAAAATGACTAGCTATGGCCCCAAGCTGAAAAAATGTCCCACATACCATTTATATGCAAATTACTGCTGCCATTATCAAAAAAACGATTTTTGACATATCTCAGCCAATATTGCAGATAATTGAAAAATGAAGGTGTCTAGACCCATGTTTTGAAGGGCATAGATCATGATAGAACTATTCATAACATGATTACATGTGTCTATGGTATACTAGTATGCATATTAATGCTGTAATTACAAAATAATCAGTTTTACAAATGATAAGGATACGTTAATACTGCAGATAACTTAACATGGTACATAAGGGGTCTAAACCCAGGTATTTTCAAGGTTAAATGTCAACAAGATGCTCCTGAGTCTTGCATAGGGGCGGGACATTGGCAGTAACATTGGTACCACTCAACTTTTCTTCCCACCATTGACTTTGTATTGCGAGAGATTTTCCCTTGCTTATTTAAAGGTTTCTCACCCAGCCCACGTAAAATCTACCAACTCCTGCTGTTAACTCCCAAACATATTTTTTTATGTTATCCAATCACAGTGCAGAAATGACAGACTAGAGATCCAAATTAGTGCTGCTATAGCTGCCATTTTACATTTCCATCCATGTAACATGCGCGCTCGCGCGCTCGTATCAATTGGTAATGTCGCGCGCTCGTATCAATTGGTAACGTTGATGTTATTGAATACCTCAGTTGAAAGTTCAGTCTTCCATTCCATCTGTGTGTTGTTCTTGGTATTCATCCTCCAATCTAGCCAGGTAAGATGCTAACTATAATGTTACTCACACTCTTGACTTCAGTTTCTGCATGAAATCATAAACAGGCAGAATAACAGCTGAGCCAGCTAGCACCATGTTAGCTAACGTTAAAGCTAGCCTCATCTATGTACAGTATGTTCCTAATGTCGGTGTAACTTAAACTTTTGTTAATGCCAAACATGAGACATATCTGTTGACTTCTGTATATGAATTGAACCAGAAAGAGGCACGACAGCTGAGCTAGCTACAGTAACTTAGCACAATGTTTCATTGGCCTAGATAGCTAACGTTAGTGTGGAAGAATTTAGATGTTTTAGCTATTAGCACTTTTGATGCCACTAAACATGGTTTAGTCAGCTAAAAAGTACCCTAGTGTAGAACATGACTCAGAACCTCTGTTACCTCACTGAAAACTCAGAGCCTCCTTTCACAGGCACTTTTAACATCATTCGTGATTTCTTATTTGTCATTTAACAGTGATGGTAGACATCGACAGCAAGCATGCCCAAAAGAAAACGGAGTGTAGAACCTGCAGCCCAAAGCTCTCCTCCTACATGCATCCTTCATGTACCATCCATGTCTGATCATGGGGATTTCACGCCCCTCCGTAAAATTAAAGGATCTGCTTCAGAAAAACTGCAACTGCTTCAAAAGATCCGGGATAGACGTCTCAACCAACCGCATGACTCCCCATGTCGTATGCAATCAGTATGTGATCAGATCCTGGCAACTCTTCCTGATGACCTAGAAAGAGTAGGATATCACAGCAAGTGTTATAAGCACTTTGTCCGCCACTTTCATCGTCTGGGAGATGATACAGAACCAGGGCCATCAACCTCATCATGGCATCACTCTCCTCGTAAACCAGGAGGTTCTGCTGAACCCATCTTCCCGCCAGAGTGTATATTTTGTGAGAAAGTTGAGACCAAAGATGCTCATCGCAATACTGAGAGGCCTACAACCTTCCCATCCTTTAAAAACAAAGAAAATGCATGGGAGCAAATCGAAACACGGGCTGAGAAAATGGGTCTCTATCGACTCCATCGAAAGGTGAAAAACAAAGACCTCTTTGCATGTGAGGCCAAACACCATCCGTCATGTTTTAAAGCTTTCCGCACAGCATTCTACAACTATGAGCGTGCGATTCACAGAGCCGAAGCACCAAAGGAGCAGGCTTGCATGTCAGCCGCCCATGAAAAGGCATTCAACTCAGTACTGGAACACATTCAAACCCAGGTCATCCAGCAGAATAAAGTTCTACAGCTTTCTTCCTTGCGCTTGCTCTATGTCGAGGAACTGAAACTGAATGGATATGAGAACTCAAATTATCGGTCAGAGAAACTACTGAAACGCCTACAGAATGACCCAATCAAGGAGCATATCCACTTCACGAAGGTTGATCATGACAAATGTGATGTCATTTCTTTCTGGCTTGTGCACAGCTCAAACATAACAGTTTCCAATGCTCTCGCACGAGCATTCACACTCGGAAGCACAAACAAGAACCAAAATGTTGCCCTCCAACTTCGCCAGGGTATTCTACAGGCTTTCAGAGAGTGTAAAGACCAACCATGGCCACCAACAGCTGAAGACATGGAGCTCAATCCTGAAGACATCCTACCTCCAGACCTTGTCCGCTTTCTCAGCGTGCTAATGACTGGCAAGGATGGCATCGAGACAGAAAAGGTGAAGCGTCTGGTCTTCTCCAT
Source organism: Myxine glutinosa (assembly GCF_964187855.1). NCBI lineage: Eukaryota > Metazoa > Chordata > Myxini > Myxiniformes > Myxinidae > Myxine > Myxine glutinosa. The sequence continues at coordinate 369,047,025 of NC_136261.1, read as the reverse complement.
TGGACAAGATCTGTGCCGTGTAGTGTCAGATGGAAAATGGAAGTTACCAAAGCACATTCTCCTCTGTGTGACTGTAAGGCACCTGTTCCGAAGCAAACAGCTCACCACAATACTACACAGGCTTGGACACTCTGAGAGCTACGATTTCGCCTTGGAGTTGGAAACTGCTCTCGCCAAGGTCCTGGATGAAGTCTCAACTTATCGTACACCACAAATTGTGACAGGAGAGGGCAACCTTGTATTCCACTGTGAGTGGGACAACTTGAATAAAACCACTACCAGTGTGCACGGCAGCAACATTGTAAACAGTGCTGGAGGAATCATGGTGCAGGAGGTCAAGCCCGGGTTCGAGAGCAGCAAGGACCGAATGCTACCTACCATCAATAGGTCACAACAGCGTAGCCTGAAGGTCGACACACCAAAAACTCTCCCACCCTTGCACTTTACTCGCGTTGGCCCGAAGTTCCCTGAAGGCTCATCATTCACACCGCCAGCAGAGAATGACACAGTCTATGCCACTACGATGCAAGAGTACTACATCTGGCTCTTCATCAGATACATCGGAAGCTGTGGCCTGCAGCCTGTGCCTGGGCTAGGGGGTTTCACCTCTGCAACTGGTTCTCCCCCACCCAGCAAATCAACAGTCGACTACTGCACGCCTATCCACCAACCGATCACAGACAATGCAGTTGTTCGTGAGCTACTGAAGCGTTCCGAGGCAGCAACTGCTGAGGTGGGTCAGAGATGGGTCCTGAATACATTTGATCTGGGTGTCTGCATGAAAGCCCTTCCCATCATCTGGCGCTGGCCAAATGAATTTGCTAGTCATGTAGTAACGATTGGACCCTTCCACACATCCATGAACTACATCGGGATGCTCACTGGACACAAGATGCGTGGTTCTGGATATGCAGAGATTCTCTTTGAGGCACTAATGATGTTTATCTAAAACAAGCAAGAGAAGAGTGGTCACATTGAGTGCTAGGACTATTTTGACAGTTGTAATATTTAGAAAAATAAAACTTTGTGTTAACGTCTGTGTAGACGGACCTTAATATGAGTCTATTATTTCGTAAAACTGTGATTATTTTGTAAATAAAGCACTAATTAGCATACTAGTATACCATAGACACATGTAATCATGTTATGAATAGTTCTATCATGATCTATGCCCTTCAAAACATGGGTCTAGACACCTTCATTTTTCAATTATCTGCAATATTGGCTGAGATATGTCAAAAATCGTTTTTTTGATAATGGCAGCAGTAATTTGCATAAAAATGGTATGTGGGACATTTTTTCAACTTGGGGCCATAGCTAGTCATTTTCTACACATGTTTTCCAATCTAGAAACACTGATTAGAAGTATATCTCCGGGGGGTGCAGGGGGACCTAGTCTTCCTACTAGACTAATATTCCCATTTAGCTTTGCAGACATTTGGATTAGGTATAATTCAATGTCGAACCCGGGTCGCACAGCGGGCCTGGCTGCCACCGCCACGTGCGAGGTGCCGCCATTTTCGTTACCAGCTTCCGCCCCCTCTTCGGCTTCCTCCACTACCAACTGTCTCTCCTGCATGTCCTGGGTCATCCATTTTTCCTAATCATCTACCCCCACCGGCATTCGACCACCTTGGCCAGCCTGGTAAGAATACAATTTGGCTTTTAAAACTAAATTTCGTTCGCTCGTAATTTCGAGTGCGTGAAGTGCACTCCAGGTCCAATCCCACTCCTGACACAAAATGTTACGGTATTGTGCGACCCCCGTTCCCTTACCAAGGGGAGATGAAGCCCCTTGTTCTCCTGGGGTCTTTGCAACCGCGAGACTGAGTCGCCACTTCCGGTCAGACGCGGGACAGGGTTTTGGGACAATGTTCGCACGTACCTAAGTACCCACGCCGCCGCGGGAGCGGGGATCAAGTCTCACACGAACCACGTGTAATTTGAGTACACCCGAGCGGATTGCATACCACGTGGTCCGTGCTGTTACCTTACTATTGGAACCTGATTAGAGCGATATAATTCGTACCATGCTTAGTCAATGATGGAAAACACGAGACGGTCGAATCAAAGAAATAACAGGTGTAATTATTATTTACAATGATTGGTAGAAGAAGCAGAGACACAGGGCAGTCTTAAAACAGTCTTAACTTATCTACCCAGACAATGGGCCCATTCACACTCAGGGGGATGAAGGAAGAATTGTTCATGCGCTGAACGTGCCGGCTTTGGTCGTCCAGAAACAGCTCACCCGGTGTGGCCCTCTGGCGGTCACCACACGTCCCCCGACGAAGGCAGGCAGGCAGGCGGGAGGAATCCTCGTAGCGCGTCTTGGCAAAGGCAGGCAGGCGGGAAAATATACGCGCGTCTCTCTAGCCCGGCACGGCTGTCTCTCACATCGCGATTAATACAACTGCGCGCTTTCACTCTCCTAACTCAACAGAGGATCTGACAAGCTCAAACGAGAACTCAACTTGTAACTCATGCGCGTTTCACCCGAGCTCATAACTTGTAATTCAACACCGCGCATCCCTTCTCATAACTGAGGTGGGGGCTTCGGGCGCAGGGTTATATTGGTCCCGCCCTAGCCCGCATCGAATGCTCCAAACCACGCCTTTTGCCGCAGTGGTAATCTACTCCCCTCGAGCCCTGATTGGCGGCTCGTGCTTACCGGTCACTCCCACTCTTCCTGTCCCACCTTCCTTTGGCCTTGATTGACTTTGTCAGGCTGGCCACGTGGGATTTCGCGCCAAATCCACAAACAATCAAGGCATCATAAGCATTGGAAGGAGACCTAATTCTCATTATTCTACTCAACACAAACTAAACATAGGAAAGGTCTACGCTTACACTTACTAAGAAATAACTGAGCTTAAACGAGGCTACGTGTTGTAGTGTAACTAAACTATGAGGGGAAATTAACCTTTATTATCAAAACACAAAACTGCAACAATATTGTTTGGTGCACTTTTGGCAAGTGATTAGGTATATGACCCATGTAGATTTGCAGTTCATATAGGAGGTGATGGGGAATTTTTGTCCAGTGCTACAACTACAAAATTTGTTTCCTTCTTGTAAATGCTTGTGAATAATACATTTGTTTGCTGTGCATTCATAGAAGCCAGGGATCCTAGTTTCTTTGTTGTGGGGATGTGGGTGCTTTGCTTTTACCAAAAGGTCCCTGAGTGTCTGACCACGTCGAAATGATGTTAGCGGAGGTTGAGGAAATATGGTGCCAAGTGTTTCTGATTGATGGAGGAGAGGAAGGGCCTTATTCAGAATACTTGGCAATTGGGATGAGGTAGGAGAGTAGGTGGTTACCAGTGGGACACGGTTAGTTGCAGGTTTGGGTTTGTAAGTCAGAATGTCTGCTCTCGGTATGCGTTTCGCTCGGTTTATTGTTTCTTTCACAGAGTGAGGGTCATAGTTTCTTGCAATGAAGTGTGTTTCTAATTGGCAGAGAGAAGTTTCTTCTGCCATTTTTGTTGAGCAAATGCGTCTTACTCTGAGTGCTTGACTGTATGGTATGCTTGCAATTGTATGTTTAGGATGAGATGAAGAAGGGAGAAGGTAAGAGTGAGTGTCTGTTGGTTTGGTGTATAGTTCTGTTTCGAGTCTGTTATTTTGAAGCGTGAGTGATGTGTCTAGAAAGTGAACTTCGGACTGTGAGCTGTCGAATGTAAACTTGATGGTCGGATTAATCAAATTTATTATATTAATTATATTATTATACAAATTATTATACAAATTATTATACAAATTATTATATTATTATACAAATTATATTATATTATACAAATTATTATACAAATTATTATACAAATTATATTAATCAAATTAATTTAACGCGGTTAAGATGTTATTTACTGAGCGGTGGTATTGCCGCGACCTAACAGTTCCCCCGATTCTTCCCCAACTCACCCGATTCCACCCAAACGTTGGCCAAATCGCGCTATGCTAAATCAATGATGGAAAGGACACAACGACTGGGATAGATGAAACGACGCAAGGGGTACAGTTCTCAAGACCTCCGGAGGAGGGTATAATTACAGTGGTGGAGAAAAGGGGGTAGATTACAAGGCAGTGAGGTAAAGACACAGAAGAGATGGGCACTTAATTACAGTCTTATCTTATCCCAGACAGACCACAGACAAACGGAACACGGTAGACTTACACAGGGATTGATGGCAGGAATGGACAGGTAGGTTGATAGCACAAGGTGCACCTTGGCTCGGGGACAGGATCAAGCACGGTCCAAGAGATGCAGGGAGGTGTCACAGCGCTCGGAGGGGACGTCTTGCTTGCTCCAAGCTCAGCGCGCATCTGACGTCACCTCCCTCTCCCTGCGCATGCTCAGCGGGGAGTGACACGCCCTCGGCTGGTTGGCTCCGCCCCACTGGGGCCGGTCCGCCGCTTCCATTGGGTGCGGGGGTTACCGGGCTCCGCCCTTGACGAGGAGCTGACAGGGAGCCCCTATTTGGTAACCCCGTCGAGCACATGTTCGATGGCGGCTCGTTGGGAAGGCCTGGTGCTCTCCCAACACCCCCTACCAACCAAGCCGGAGTGAGGACGCGCACTCCCTGCGCTCGTTGTTGTTGTTGTTGTTGTTGTTGTTGAACTGTGAGGAAGAGCTGCGGGGAGGTATTGGGAGGTCCTAAGTTTCCTAACGGTGCCATACAATCACATTCTGGTGCAACGAAGGGTCAGAATTAATGGAAACGAGTCCTTAACTGACATAGACTAAGAATAACTAGCAAGATGTCCTATAGTTGTCTTACATGAGATGCGGTGAACCTGGGCATGACATTTAATGGGGGAAATAGGGGGAGGTCGGGTCTACAGAGTGTTGTTTACAGCAAATGGGACTAGGGAATGGGGGATTGGGGAGAGTTGGGAAGTATTGAGGAAATAGGGGAATATTTACAAGCGGATATGGATGGATGCAAATCCCATATCCGCAACAGTATGTTTAGGATGAGATGAAGAAGGGAGAAGGTAAGAGTGAGTATCTGTTGGTAGGTGTATAGTTCTGTTTCGAGTCTGTTATTTTGAAGCGTGAGTGATGTGTCTAGAAAGTGAACTTCGGACTGTGAGCTGTCGAATGTAAACTTGATGGTCGGATTAATCAAATTTAATTCATTTTGGAATTTTGTGAGACTACGGGGGTGTTTTGACCAGATGAACTGGATGTCATCAATATAATGTACCCAGGATTTTTCCAGGATGCCGTGATGAGTTTGTGCATTGATCTTGGCCTCTATCATTCCCATGAAGATGTTCGCGTACGATGGTGCAACAGGGGTACCCATAGCGGCACCTTGAGTTTGAATGTAATGTCGTCCGTTGAATTGGAAATTATTCAGTTTGAGTGTCAGTTCTAATAGGCGCATATGGTCTTGAGTAGGTGGTATTGGGACTTGTCGTGTATCTAGTGCTTTGCGGCATGCAGACAGGCCTTCTGAATGTGGAATATTAGTGTCGAGGGATGCAACATCTGCTGTGACTAAAATGGTTTGGGAGTTGAAAGGTGAGTATATTCTGTTCAATCCTTGGATGTGGGTCAGAAAACTGGTTGTGTCCTTGAGGTATGAGGAGAGATTCATCACGAGAGGATGTAAATGACAGTCAACAAATTTTGATATTACAACAGTTCGACATGTGCAGCCAGATACGATTGGTCTACCAAGATTGTTTACCTTGTGTATTTTAGGAAGAAAATAAAGGTTAGAGCAATGAGGATCTTTCGGAACCAATCGAGATTTGATGGTTTTATTCACTTGAATAGAATCTACTACCCTTTTAACCTCTTCAAGATGGAAAAGGGTAGGGTCGGATGGGAGCTCTTTGTAAGTATCACTGTGTAGTTGACGATTACCTTCTGCAACGCAGTCGGTAGTCGACATAATGGCAATGGCTGTACCTTTATCTGCTGGCTTTATGACTATCTTTTCATTATTTTGGAGATTGTGAAGTGCTCGTCGCTCTGCCTTTGTAAGATTGTCCTTATGTCTGGAACAATTATATTTTTGTGCCACCTTTTCAATTTCATTGCTCACTTGTTCCATATAGACATGTAGATATGGATTGTCAACACGTGGTGTCCAGGTGCTTTTTGGTTTGGGTAAGGTGAGTTGTGGTGTATTAGTATCGGTGTATGTGATTGTATGCGTGTTTGTTGGTTGTCTGTTGGTGTCAGACAACACCTTCACGCCTTAATTTTGCCCTTCCACGCCTCTTCCTCTGTCCCTCGACGTTCCTGCCTCTCGCTCACCCCTGGTCTTCGACACCCTTGCTGACACCATCGTTTGGCGTGCGAGGAGAACGGAGGCCGACGCAGCTGGGGAGACAAGCTGCGCACCTGCCGTCCGAGATGGACCGTGCAGCGAGGCCTGGCTTTGTGCGCGCGCGCCAAACGACGAGTGGTTTCCCGCCAACACTGGAGCAGCGTCAACACTGCTCGCTGGGGCCTGGACGATTGCTGACAAAGCACCGATTTGAGTTGTGCCACAACTAAATTGCACACTATTCTTTTCCAGTTCTTTTATTCCCCATTTGTCCATGTTATAAGTCTGGTGTGAAGGATCCCAAAGGATTTTAGTTTCACCGTCACGTTTTCTTTGCCCCAGCATTCCATTTAAATAAACCTGTTATTTTTGTACATTTTAAATTCACCTCGGTTTGATTTACTTTTTGCAGGTTGGGACTGCCGGCGATCGCGACAGGTAAGCTTCAGCTTCTTCCTCTTCTTCTTTCTTCCTCCCGCACATATATGATAGAAATTCGCATTTGATCAATGCCTTCGGAGTTAAAAGCTCGCTATTGGCCATCCGTGACTCTCCTGATGTTAACTGGGAGGGATTCACACGACAATCTATATAAATAAAACACAGTTTGTGTGTGTGTGTGTGTGTGTTTGTGTGTGTATGTTACCGACAGACTCCGAAACGGAGAGGCTCACGTGCTTGATATTTGGCATAGACATGGCCATTGAGCCTGGGAAGGACATGGTCTACCTAAAAATATTTGACGAGATCCATATTTTTTATTAATATTTACCTCAGCGCATTTCAGCGAGGAACATTATACACAGAATCTCAGCATGTGCCAGAGCAGCTCGCTGATTCGCTCAGAGCAATCACGTGATGTTCCATCCTCCCTGCCAGACCACTGAACGGAAAATATATAGAATGACCATTGCCATTCACACCACATAGGAGGAGATGCAGCTACCGGGCGCCATCTTGGTTGGCACTCGATGCTGGGCGATGGTGATTTCCATCACACGTTTGCACGTAATTCAGAGCGAAAAGCGATTGCGTTTTTTCACCTTTTGTGCGATCGTGTTTTGTGTCGATTTTTGTCGATTTTGTGCGATATGAATTAAACGTCTTTGAAACAGCTGTGAAACGTCCTTCCACAACCCTTCCGTAGCCGATTGGAGCAGTTTATTGCCGCACAAAATGGCATTTTAACAGTTGTCTGGCTTTTAAAATCTGGGACACGTTCAAAACAAACGAGATCCGCGAAACGAGTTGGTCGAGTCGTGTTAACCAAGATGGCGACATGGCGGCTACACTTTTCACGGAGTATGAGCGTTCTATATATTTTCAATTCAGTGCGCCAGACTCGCTCACGTCCTGATTTGTGGCATAGACATGGCCATTGGGCCTTCACGGTGTAATTTGTGCGAGGCTTTTGTCCGAGTGAGCTTGAGTCGAGAGGGCGAATGTACGGGTTGGGAATGTACGGGTCTCCCTTCCCCCGCCCGGCAACGCCGGTACTGGAGGGCGTCACAGGATCGGTGAGTCTCCAAAATCTGCTTTGTGCTGTTGTTGCGAAGATGCAGGACGATGTCACGATTGTTGTGCTGCTCTCCTCCCATGAGAACTGCAACGTCATTGTTGACTGGCCCTCCCCTTCCTCCCCTCCCCTTCCCCCTCCCTCCTCTCCCTCCCATTCCCTCCCCCTCCCCCCTCCGGCCTCCCCCTCCCCCTACCCCTCCCCCCCTCCCTTTCCCTTTCCCCCTCCCCTTCCCTCCTCCCCTTCCTCTCCCTCTCCCTCCCCTCCCCCACCCCCTACCCTTCCCCCCTCCCCTTCCCCCTCCCTTCCCCTTTCACCTTACCCCCTTCTCCCTCCCCCTCCCCTTCCCCCCTCCCCTCCCCCTCCCTTTCCCCCCTATTCCTCCCCCTCCCCCTTCCCCCCTCCCCTTCCCCCTCCCCCCTCTCCCTCCCCTCCCCCCCATTCCCCTCCCCTCCCCTTCCCCCTCCCTTCCCCCGTCCGGCAATGCCGGGTACTTCTGCTAGTATATATATACTAGCGGGGTAACCCGTGGGAATCCCACGGGCATGGATGTGTGTGACATTTCGACATATTGAGTTAGATGCTGCACCTGCACATTCAGTTATATAAAATGGTTACTGGCAATTGATCACATCCACAAATGATGTAATCCACACAATTTATGTACTTTACATAACGTTAATAGGAATACATGCCCGTGTAGATGGGAAATACAGTTTGTTTGAAATAAATCACAAATATCAGAAGAAAGTTTTTAAAATTTAGAACTATTCTCACTCAAAGTTAAACATCACCGTAATATTATGCGGTTGCTTCAACGTTTTCGGTGAATTATATGTCATTCCCATCTACACGGGCATGTATTCTTATTAACGTGATGTAAAGTACATAAATTGTGTGGATTACATCATTTATGGATGTGATCAATTGCCAGTAACCATTTTATATAACTGAATGTGCAGGCGCAGCATCTAACTCAATATGTCGAAATGTCACACACATCCATGCCCGTGGGATTCCCACCCGTGGGAATCCCACGGGCATGGATGTGTGTGACGAATTTTAAATATATGTCGACTGTTATTTTAGGCGGTGTATTTTCGTTTATCATTATGGCGCGATTTAAAAAAATATATCTCTGCATTTTCCTCTCCAATACCTCCTCACACTTTACACACACACCGGCCCATGTTTACATATACACACACACACACACACACACACATATACACCCACACACATATACACATACACACACACGTACATCGACACACATGCACACACACACACACACACACACACACACACACGTACAGACACATATACACATATGCAAATATGTATACACATATGTATCCACATATACACATATATGCACATTATACACATATATACATCTCCACACACACACACACACACACACACACACACACACACACACACACACACACACACACACACACACACACACACACACATACACAAAAACAGACACACACACACACACGTACAGACACATATACACACATACACACACACACAGACATATATCTATCTATAATTCCAGTAATCTCTGTGTGTCTGTGTGTATGCGACCGCTGTTTCTCGCCAACTACCGGTCCGATATACTTGAAACTTGCCAGGTATATTGCTGGGGACCCGAGGATGTGCCTTTTCAAGGTTTGAAATTAATCGGACAAGTGGTTCCCAAGGTATGGTCACCGTACTCGCAAGCCGTTCGCTTTGCCTTTGCGAATGGACCAAACCATTTCATGTAAATAGAGGGGGGGGTTCTGTGGTCGTTACTGGCTTTGCGAATGGACCAAACCATTTCATGTAAATAGAGGGGGGGGGGGGGGGTTCTGTGGTCGTTACTGCCACGTGGTTTCAAAGTTGTTTTTTTGCACGCACGTACGGGCAAGCACGTACGTACGGGCACGTCCTATATATACACATACAACAACAACATGCATTTTAAGGCCATTTTCCCTGCTAGAGCGGGGGTTAGCCTACATACACATACACATGTAGCGGTTACCGCTGGGTGTACACAATCGCCTTGCACCTGCCAGGACGCGGCCAGGGCGCAATCGCCATGCCGGGCTTGTCCGGACGGGCCCAGACGCGCCTCTCCCGGGCATGCCCGGACTCGCTATTCCCGGGCTCGCCCGAACCTCCCGGGCACGCCCGGTCTCGTCTTTCCCGGGCATGCCCGCTCTCGCCTTTCCAGGGCTCGCCCAGAACGCCTGGGCATGCCCGCTCCTCGCCTTTCCAGGGCTCGCCCAGAGCGTCCGGGCATGCCCGCTCTCGCCTTTCCAGGGCTCGCCCAGGATGCCCGGGCAGGTCCAGACTCGCCTTTCCAGGACTCGCCCTTGACACCCGGGCATGCCCGGTCTCGCTTTTCCTGGGCAAACGCTCCGGCATAAATGTGTATATATATTGCTGCCCGATAAACGGGCTTTTCAGAGTACCCGAGTTTGATGCGTGCAATAAAGCAACTCGGACGAATTTCCGTCTTTGGTCGCGTCAATCCTTTCGACTCGCGTTGGAGCACAGCTCCTTCACACACACATATATATACACACACACACACACACACACACACACACACACATATACACACACACGTACACACACACACGTACACACACACACGTACACATGTCCCACATGTATATATCCTATATCCCACATCCCACATGTATATACATGTTTAAAGTGTACGTGCCCTTCCCCCCTCTCCCGCCCGGCAATGCTGGGTAATTCTGCTGGTAACGAATAAAATAAAAACGAAGAAATATCTCTCGGTAATTTCATGAAACTCGGTGGAATTGGATGAAATTCGCTCGGTGAATTCACTCGGTGTATTCGGTTCGGCTCGGTTCACTCGGTTTAAAGAAAAAGCGATAATGTCGACATGTTGCTCTCTGTGTCATGTTGGGCGGTGTATGATACTTGTTGGCTGTTGGGCGGTGATATGGTGTATTTTAATAAATATATCTCTGCATTTTCCCGCGTTGCTGACACCGAGTCCAAAACCATCGATAAAAATGAAATCATATGGTGTTAGATTGGAGATAAAGGCGTGAGAGAGACTCAATGGCCTTGAAGTTACAGGCGTTTGAGAATTCATTTCGTTCTATAAACGGCAACTTTCATCGGATTTTCTTCCCGTTTTTTTTCAACCGAGTCTAAAACTATGTTAGCGACTGTGAAAAATGAAATGATATATCGAATTTGATTTGAAATAAAACTGGGAGAGAGAGCAAGACACCACGGGCCTACAAAACAGGCCTCAAAGCTATGCGAGTTAATAAAATGGTGGATATTTGTTTATATGAAGCGAAGCCACTCCCAGAATGGTTGGAGCGACTCTGCAAACCGAGTAAGCCACACCCCGGACAGATGCCCAACAGACAGACAGAATCATCTACGGCTATTATAATATAGATAGTGTGTGTATATGTTGGCAGCTAGAAATTCCCTGAACCCTTAGAATATTTCCATAAGCAGTAAAGTTTATCTTTAACATGAACATGTGTCTTGTCGCATGTCGAACATGACGCATGTGTTGCATTTTTACTCTGCCTTATATTTCCAGTTAGCATCGAGCTATCAGCAACCATGACAAAGACCGATATGAATGATCGTTTTTTAAAGGCCATTTTCCCCGCTAGAGCGGGGGTTAGCCTCATGACAATGACCGATATAGTATTAAAAAATCTGTTTCTTATTGAATCAGTCTTAACGACGCATCAAACAACATAGAATATCGAAGTCACCCATATAAAATTTGGTGCAAGTGTTTAAGAGTTCTGGTTTTATCACAGGATCAGCATTGGTGTGTTGCTACATATTCAAGCAGGGTGAGAGACAAGAAAATAGATTTTCTTGCATATGAAACACATTTACTGATTAATTGAAAAATAAAACTTTGATCTCTTTTGGACCATTGTGAGTATGTCGCTCATCGATCATTTGAATGTCCTTCGTTCATTTCGCTATGAGCAACAAACAAAAGTTTTGGTGTGTGTACTTGGGTCAATGAGCGCTGAAGATCAAGGAGATGTAGTTTTGGAATCGGACACCATTTCGTTCACAAGAAATATACAAAAATATTACGTGATATACATTATATATATGCACACTTTGTGACATTTATGTAAAGACACCGAACAACACAAACATTCTTCCCTGGCCTGAATCATCAGTGAAGCCATTGCAGCATCATTTTGGTTTCAACCTTTTAACCTCGATAGGTCTCTAAAATCAAGTCAAACCTACAGTCACGTGAAAAAGTAAGTACACCCCATGTAAAGTTTTGACTTTTTCAACATATTTCAACATACAGCTATTTGATCTTCATTTCAACAATATTGATAGATAAAGGTGATATAATATAACAAATATCATGAAACATTTACATTTTGTAGTCCATTGTAAAATTTAAATAAACATGAATGCAAATTTCGCATGTGGAAAAAGTAAGTACACCCCTACATTTATCACTACTTCAAATACCTAAAATTAGAATCAGGTGCACGAGGTCAGGTGCAAATGATTAGAACATCGTTAGAGAGGATCTTGAAGGAACCTGTCTTATTTAAACCTCAGGCATTTAGTTTGGTTTGCTCTTTGTTGTTGAAGTGTGCGGCGTCACCATGCCTAGATCAAAAGAGCTCTCTGAGGCCTTCAGAAAGATGCCTAGGAGTCTGGGAATGGATTTAAAAAGATCTCCAAACAATTTGAAATCAATCATTCGACTGTCCGGAAGATCATCTACAAGTGGAGAAGATTCCAAACAACTGCCAACTTGTTCAGGCCAGGCCACCCCAGCAAGTTCAGCCCGAGAGCAGATCGCACGATGCTGAAAGAAGCCTCTAAGAACCCCAGAATGTCATCACAGGACCTACAGGTAGCTCTTGCCACTGTTGATGTCAAAGTGCACGAGTCTACCATTAGAAAGAGGCTGCACAAATTTGATCTACATGGGAGGTGTGCCAGGAGGAAACCTTTGCTGTCCAGAAAGAACATCAGGGCAAGACTAAAGTTTGCCAATGAACACCGAGGCAAAGACCAACACTTCTGGAACAACGTGCTCTGGACAGATGAGTCAAAGGTAGAGCTATTTTGGCAACAGTACCAGAAGACATGTTTGGCAAAAACCAAAGACAGCATTTGACCACAAGAACCTGATACCAACTGCAAACCATGGAGGTGGAAATATTATGGTTTGGGGCAGCTTTGCTGCATCGGGGCCTGAGCAGATCACTATCATAGAATCCACTGTGAATTCTTCATTGTACCAGAGGATGCTTGAGGATAATGTGAGGCCATCTGTTGGAAAGTTAAAGCTCAACCAAAGGCGGAACTTGCAACATGACAATGACTCTAAACATACCAGTAAATCCACCAAGGAATGGCTGAAAAGAAAGAAATGGCGGGTTCTGGAATGGCCAAGTCAAAGCCCGGATCTAAATCCCATCGAGATGTTGTGGGGGGATTTGAAACGAGCTGTGCATGCAAGAAATCTCTCAAACATCGCACAGCTGAAAGAATTCTGCATGGAGGAGTGGGCGAAAATTTCTCCCAGTCGATGTCAGAGACTGGTAGACAGTTATAAGAAACGCCTACTTGAGCTTGTTTCTGCCAAAGGGGGCAATACCACCTATTAGAGCCAAAGGTGTACTTACTTTTTCCACATGCGAAATTTGCATTCATGTTTATTTAAATTATACAATGGACTACAAAATGTAAATGTTTCATGATATTTGTTATATTATATCACCTTTATCTATCAGTATTGTTGAAATGAAGATCTAATAGCTGTATGTTGAAATATGTTGAAAAAGTCAAAACTTTACATGGGGTGTACTTACTTTTTCCCGTGACTGTAAAATGTAAATTTTCAGCTGGTCAACGGACTTTGACATTGTATAGAAGTGCTCATTGCTTAAGGAAATAATTCCAGGACAATGGATGTTTGATCATGGTGGAGAATTTAATCCACAGTGGATGAAATGTGTTCATGACCACCACACGGATTTCCTGAGTCCGAAATCCAAATATCAGTGGATTTATAGTACCTGGGGTGACGATGGCAAAAAGATCCAGGAACAATCCGTCGGCCGGTCGTTTTAGTATATTTTTCATCACCATGATGACAATACAAGTTACAAATTGCACTGATGTCACCATGAGCTGTGTAAGGCAAGTGTGCAGAGCTTTGACATTCGACTCCTTGCTTGAATAGCGGCATTTCCAGATGATGCAACAAGTGGAGTACAATGCGGTGAATCCAGTTAATCCGAACACAAAAGAGAAAAGAACGACAATGGATGCGGATGCGATGGAGGAGTTCTCACAAGAGGAGCGAGCAACAGTTGTGAACAGGCACGTGCTGTCTGGCACGATCACAGAGTCGTTACAAAACTCGATGTACAACGTGACCACAGGGTAACTGATGCTGAGGAAGACCGCAAGGATCTCCATCAATAAGACGAGCTTCAGGGCACCTCGCCTATTCGCCATCAGAGCGACATATGTGTATGGCCAAAACACCGCGCAATGTCGGTCGACGTACATGATCCAGGTGCTGAGGAACTGATGAACAAGCGCGAACTCCAAACAAAACATTTGCCACAGACATTCGACGAACGTGATCTCTATGCGATGTGCGTGTTGCTAAGACAGTGTTGCTAAGAACGCAGGATATCCCAACGATTCCCCAGCACGCATCGGCTAATGATGAAATGCTGATGTAGAGCAGCATGGGTTTGTGGAACCTGCGGGATGCACAGGATGTTATAATACCCGCGTTGAGGAGGAGTGAAAGGAATGCAAAGGAAGTAAAAATCCACAACAAAATGATCCTTCCTTCATCCAGAGAGAACTTCCACAAAATGACCGTATGCGGCGACCGCTCCACAATTGTGGTATTCATTGTTGTCCTCCTGTGCACACGCATTTTGTTCACACGTCAGTTATATTTAAAAATCACTCTTATTTCTGCAAAATGTAGGACAATGCTTTATCAATTCTCTGAATATAAAAACATGGTACAAGACGATTGTAATCAAAATGTTTATATCACCAGGATTTGTGCCTTAATTACATCATTACCTTGTCGAGGAACACAAATCCTCTGAGAACGGTTTGTCTCCAGGGAGACGAGTTCAGCTGACACACACACACACACACACACACACACACACACACACACACACACACACACACACACATATATATATATATATATATATATATATATATATATATATATATATATATATATATATATATAATCCTGATATACAAATCCAGAGCTGCAAATCTTTTGACATATATATATATATATATATATATATATATATATATATATATATATATATATATATATATATATATATATATACACACACATATCTATTTTGTATATCTATATTATATTCTTCGTCGGTGATTCTGTCTGTCTGTCTGTGATACGTCTGTCCAGGGGAGTGGCTGCACCCGGTCTGGGAGGGCTTCAAAAACAAATATCCACCTTTTTTTTTTTTACTCGCATAGTTTTGAGGCCTCTTTTGTTAGGCCAGTGGTGTCTTGCTCTCTCTCACAGTTTTATTTCAACTCTAATTCGACATCTCATTTCATTTTTCACAGTCGCTAATATGGTTTTAGAATGGGTTGAAAAAAAAAAAAACGGGAAGAAAATTGGTTGAAAGTTACCGTTTATTGAACGAAATGCATTTTCAAAGGCCTGTGACATCTTACGATAATTCACCAAATGTCCGTCTGTCTGTCCGTCCATTCGAAGGTACCGCAAAAATGGCTCAACCGATCGCAACGATATTTTGGGTGGGTATTCCTGGGACCCCCTGGAGTAAAATAGGCTGTATTTTTTTCCAAGTTTTCCAGTTTTTCCAAACACGATGGAATAATATTTACCGATATGAACAGTGATGTGGCTTTTATTGAAATTCTACAAATACTCTTTAGATTTTGATAAGAATTACGAACCTGCAGCAAATCCGGAAGTGGACAGATGATGGCAATGTGCGGGTTTGATAATATCCCAATACAACCGTCATTTAATCGTAATGTTAAATCGTTAAACATTAATCGTGTTAATCGTTTTGTTAAAGTATCAATTGATGATTGGAATTGAGTGAATACAATTACGATTTTGAATTCGTAATTGTATTCACCCAACCTACAGAACTTCACATCAGGATTGAAATATTTGTTGATGTTACGAATGTTGTTAAAAGTTTATTTTTTATATTAATGTTATTAAATTTGTGATTGGAATTATGCTGTTTGGAATGAAAAAAGAGATATCGAGTACAAGTGAATGACGGAATGCCATGACGGTTTCCACTTTCTAAATGTGAATTCGCGGATCGCCATATGCAGATTCGCCATTCACTGGGAATGGAACATACGTACCTGTTTGTTTGCGAACGGGTACGTTTTTCATGGAAGTCCTTCACGAACTTGCTGTCCATGTCTGACGTGCGACTGAAGGTGCTGCAGTAATGTGGAATTTATTGGTTTCATGCTTTAGCATTCGCCATTTCTGCATTGTCTGTTGGCTTTTGGCCTCCCACCCGTGTGTAGCACTGCACTTTAGGAACAGGTGCGTAGCACGGGTACCTCACTAGTGCATATAATACAAAATGGGAGAGTCTCTTGGTGAGGTTACCTTACTTAGTTCATATTTTAAATGAAAAGTGGATTCAATGTTATCAGAATTGTGCTAGCTGAAGTAATTCAATGTTAGTGGTGTGTGTGTATGTATATTTATTTTATTTTATTGTTATTTCATAGTTTAACGCTGTTACCTCATTATTTTTTTTACCAATTTATGATTTTTTAAAGAATGATCCGTTTATTTCTGTCTTATTTTCTTCTTTTTTATTGATGTGATCCATATGCAATTCGACATGTTTTTGTCATCTGTGGCATCGAATAAACATTTATTATTATAATTATTATTGTTAATATTATTATTAAACCCTCTAACAAGGTATAGATTTGAATCGTGAGGTTACATCGTTGGAACTCTGACAGGACACACCTGTGGTTACCGATCTACTGATGTAGACCCACAGGTGTGGTTGTGGACCCACTGTTTGGAGAGGCTTTGTGAGTCGGGCGGTCATAAAAATGTATAAATTTTTGACATATTAATAAATTTCATATTTTAGGCAAACAACTATTTTAAAGTTTCCAATGAAGATGAAGTTACGTCGAAGGTGTCGTAAAAGTAAAAGTATTTATAATAAATGTTCATCTAAAATACTTTAGGAACAGGAATTACAGTTTCATAAATGATTCAATATTTGAAAAACAGACATGAAAAATCGGTGTCTATGTGTTTATGTACTGCACATGTTCATTGCCAGTATAAACTAGAATAAAGCTAGAGTAAAACGAGTGTTCATTTACGTCTGTAGGATGTCTAACAAATACAGAAGATATAAGCACACCTGACACTAGGCCCAGGCTTCAGACTTTGGCATGATCATGTGGCTGTACCGTCAAAAACTGTTCGAACCCATCATTTTTTGCCGGATTGATACTCGTTATCAAATAAAAATTATAATATAGTTAGCAAGACTTGTAGTAATGTGAGTATCTTGTTAACTGCACTTTCATTAACTGCACTTTCATTAACTGCACTTTCGTTAACCGCACTTTTGTTAACTGCACTTTCGTTAACTACACTTTCGTTAAAAACGCACTTTCCTCAACCGTACATTCATTAACCGCACTTTCGTCAACCCACACTTTCATTAACCCGCACTTTCGTTAACCCGCACTTTCATTAACCGCACTTCCCACACATTAACTACACATTAACCACTCTTGAATCTGTGATCTCAAAATCATGACCTGTGTGTTTATATATTCAACATAATTATAAAATAAAATTATAATAAAGTTAGCAAGACTTGTACTAATGTGAGAATCTTGTTAACTGCGCTTTCATTAATCGCACTTTCCTTTATCACACATTAGTTAACCGCACTTTCATTAACCACTCTTGAATCTGTGATCTCAAAATCATGACCTGTGTGTTTATATTGTTACGGATCGCGGATTAGATGTTACTTTGGGCCGAGCGGATGGTCCACCGCGACCGTTACAGGATCCCCGATTGGCCCGACTCCCCCAACGTTGACCAGATCGCAAAACGGATATTCAATCGGGAAACCTCTAAAGCGACCGAAAGAGAAGGAAGAGAGAAGAAGACAGAGTACGGAGGAATAACAGGATTTATTATACACACAAGCAAAAAGAAGGAGCGATCAAAATTATTTACAAGCAATGGATGGAAGAAGCAGTCACACAGTGCATCGTTAGCTTATACTAGTCTATTTACTTAACCCCAGGACAACGATTAGGACAGACGACGTTCACACTTACACGGGGGAAATTGCAGGCAGGAATGGCGGAGGTGGGTTGCTGGAGAGGGAGGCAGGGTCAGGTCCCTGCAACCGGCAGGGCTGGAGGTAGCAGCTCTCAATTCTTCGCGTTTTTGGCGGGAAAACCCTCGGTCGCGTCGATGCTGCTGATGCTGTGGACGTCACGCGCTGGCTCGGTCACACCTGCTCCTCTCCTTCTGGTGCAGCCGTCTCCCTCCTCTCAGCGCGTCTCTCCAAAGCTTGTTTCATCTCCAAGTACCTCTCCTTTTTGGTTTGGAGCGTCTCTCATCTCTCAGCTCACAGCTCACCTCTCCTCTCCTCTCATCTCATCTCATCTCATCTCATCTGATCTCATCTCATCTGCCGAAGCAGTCCCTTCCAGTCGCTTTTATTACTCGGGTCGGAATCAAGCCGCCGGCTGCGAGGGCATGCCTACCGGGTCGCTCACCGCGGTGCTGGTTGGCTGTTAGGGCTGTCCGATTCACCCTTTGATCATGACGACGTGCCACGCCTGTGAGTTGGCGGCTCCTACCCCCCTCTTCTCCGAGATTAGCACATGCGCAATGGCGGCTTGCGGGATTGAACACCACTCGCACCGCTTTTGAAAGGAACTTTGGAGAGCGGAGATGATTGGGGAAATTGAAAGGGGCCTACGCTTATTTCGTTTGATACAATGCAGAGTCAATCTAGTGGGAAACACATATTTAGCCTACATAGAATACGGAAATAAGCTATTTAAAAAGATATATCGTGGCCTGTGTGTAAGTTTCATGGAATTAACTAGGGGGACGTCCTTCGACCTTATTTACTCTACGAGGGTGTTACACACAACAAAACCATACTTTTCACATTCGTTACACTTTCTCAAAATTCGTTACAATATATTCAACATGATTATAAAATAAAAATTATTATATAGTTAGCAAGACTTGTACGAATGTGAGTATCTTGATAACTGCACTTACATTAACCACACTTTTGTTAACCACTCTTGAATCTGTGATCCGAAAATCATGAACTGTGTGTTTATACTCGTATATTCAACATGATTATAAAATAAAAATTATAATATAGTTAGCAAGACTTGTACTAATGTGAGTATCTTGACAATTGCACTTTCATTAACCACTCTTGAACCTGTGATCCCAAAATCATAACCTGTGTGTTTATACTCGTATATTCAACATGATTATAAAATAAAAATTATAATATAGTTAGCAAGACTTGTACTAATGTGAGTATCTTGATAACTGCACTTTCATTAACCTCAATTTTGTTAACCACTCTTGAATCTGTGATCCTAAAATCATGAACTGTGTGTTTATACTCGTATATTCAACATGATTATAAAATAAAAATTATAATATAGTTAGCAAGACTTTGATAACTGCACTTTCATTAACCACACTTTTGTTAACCACTCTTGAATCTGTGATCCTAAAATAATGAACTGTGTGTTTATACTCGTATATTCAACATGATTATAAAATAAAAATTATAATATAGTTAGCAAGACTTGCACTAGTGTGAGTATCTTGATAACTGCACTTTCATTAACCACACTTTTGTTAACCACTCTTGAATCTGTGATCCTAAAATCATGAACTGTGTTCGAGCCACAGTGTACGAGTATCCACTGTGGCTCATGAACGAGCCACAGTGGATACTCGTATATTCAACATGATTATAAAATAAAAATTATGATATAGTTAGCAAGACTTGTACTGATGTGAGTATCTTGATAACTGCACTTTCGTTAACTCGCACTTTTGTTTACCACTCTTGAATCTGTGATCCTAAAATCATGACCTGTGTGTTTATACTCGTATATTCAACATGATTATAAAATAAAAATTATAATATAGTTTGCAAGATTTGTCCTAATGTGAGTATCTTGATAACTGCACTTTCATTAACCACACTTTCCTGAACCACTCTTGAAGCTGTGATCCCAAAATCATGACCTGTGTGTTTATACTCGTGTATTCAACATGGTTATAAAATAAAAATTATAATATAGTTAGCAAGATTTGTACGAATGTGAGTATCTTGATAACTGCACTTTCATTAACCACACTTTCGTTAACCACTCTTGAACCTGTGATCCCAAAATCATGAACTGTGTGTTTATACTCGTATATTCAACATGATTATAAGGCCAAGTAAAAAAAAAAAAAGTTTCTCGTCCCCGCCCGCTTCCTTTTTGGTCGCCGCCTACTGTTATTTACAATTTAATACTATTTTTTTTGAATATATACTTGTTTAAAAAAAAATCGTTTTGCGAAGAAACTCGGTCTAAAACTTGCCGTTTCCAGGCGTTTGCTGATCGTATCTTGTGCATTGATGATCTGAACTATTATGGATCATTCCCTCTAACGGAACTTCCTGGTTAATACATGCTTGGCTTAACGCAGACACTTTGTGCTAAAGACGGTCAATTCTCGCAGCGGTTGTGCACTGGGCAAGTGCAATTTACGTGTAAAAATCTTGCATTTCATACTTTTAATGGTACAAATTTGAGTAGGGAATATGACGATATTCGTGTGTGTAAGCATACGTTCGGATGTTAAAACATATATTTATTTGCTAATTTGGAAATGAAATTGCAGGCCTTTCGGTAACAATCAACACTGGCATGTGTCACATTACATTGGACAAACTATAGAGTCTTTAAGTCAGCCACAGTGGTCATTCAATTCATGGCAGCCATCTTGGAAAAAAATAGCAAAAAAAAAGAAAATAGTAAACAGTAAGGGCCTCCCTCCTCCTTTTTTCAAAAAAGTCTGGACGAGAAACATTTTTTTTTTTTTACTTGGCCTAAAATAAAAATTATAATATAGTAAGCAAGACTTGTACTAATGTGAGTATCTTGATAACTGCACTTTCATTAACCACACTTTCGTTAACCACTCTTGAACCTGTGATCCCAAAATCATGACCTGTGTGTTTATACTCGTATATTCAACATGATGATAAAATAAAAATTATAATATAGTTAGCAAGACTTGTACTAATGTGAGTATCTTGATAACTTCATTTTCATTAACTGCACTTACGTTAACCGCTCTTGAACCTGCGATCCCAAAATCATGAACTTTGTGTTTATATATTCAACATGATTATAAATTAAAAATTATAATATAGTTTGCAAGATTTGTACTAATGTGAGCATCTTGATAACTGCACTTTCATTAACCACACTTTCGTTAACCGCTCTTGAACCTGCGATCCCAAAATCATGACCTGTGTGTTTATATATTCAACATGATTATAAATTAAAAATTATAATATAGTTTGCAAGATTTGTACTAATGTGAGCATCTTGATAACTGCACTTTCATTAACCACACTTTCGTTAACCGCTCTTGAACCTGTGATCCTAAAATCATCAACTGTGTGTTTCTACTCGTATATTCAACATGATTATATAATAAAAATTATAATATAGTTAGCAAGACTTGTACTAATGTGAGTATCTTGATAACTGCACTTTCATTAACCACACTTTCGTTAACCGCTCTTGAACCTGCGATCCCAAAATCATGACCGGTGTGTTTATATATTCAACATGATTATAAAATAAAAATTATAATATAGTTAGCAAGACTTGTACGAATGTGAGTATCTTGATAACTGCACTTTCATTAACCACACTTTCGTTAACCACTCTTGAACCTGTGATCCTAAAATCATCAACTGTGTGTTTCTACTCGTATATTCAACATGATTATATAATAAAAATTATAATATAGTTAGCAAGACTTGTACTAATGTGAGTATCTTGATAATTGCGCTTTCATTAACCACACTTTCGTGAACCACTCTTGATGATGATGATGATGATGATGCATTCATTTTATATAGCGCTTTTCAGGGAGCCTAAAGTCGCTTTGACAGAGTACAAAACATAATGCATAGCAAAACATAAAAACAATTGCAAAAAACAAGAATCAATAGGGAAATATTCAAACTCTTGAAACTGTGATCCCAAAATCATGACCTGTGTGTTTATATATTCAACATGATTATAAAATAAAAATTATAATATAGTTAGCAAGACTTGTACCAATGTGAGAATCTTGATAACTGCACTTTCATTAACCGCACTTTCGTTTACCACTCTTGAACCTGTGATCCCAAAATCATGACCTGTGTGTTTATACTCGTATATTCAACATGATTATAAAATAAAAATTATAATATAGTTAGCAAAACTTGTACTAATGTGAGAATCTTGATAACTGCACTTTCATTAACCGCACTTTCGTTAACCGCTCTTGAACCTGTGATCCCAAAATCATGACCTGTGTGTTTATACTCGTATATTCAACATGATTATAAAATAAAAATTATAATATAGTTCGCAAGACTTGTACCAATGTGAGTATCTTGATAACTGCACTTTCATTAACCACACTTTTATTAACCGCTCTTGAACCTGTGATCCCAAAATCATGACCTGTGTGTTTATACTCGTATATTCAACATGATTATAAAATAAAAATTATAATATAGTTAGCAAGACTTGTACTAATGTGAGTATCTTGATAACTGCACTTTCATTAACCACACCTTTGTTAACCGCTCTTGAATCTGTGATCCCAAAATCATGAACTGTGTGTATATACTCGTACATTCAACATGATGATAAAATAAAAAAATACAAGTACAGATACATTCAAAGTACACCGCCCTCATGCCAAATAATTATATATCCTACAGCGCTGCATTGCCGGGGCGCCTCCGGCGCCCGGCAATACCGCAGTGCAGCTCATTGAGGCTGCATTGGGAGGGAGAGGTATCCACTAATTGATTGATTAATTGTATAATTAAAATCAATAAAAGATTATCACAAAATATTTTCTTAATCAATTGGCTAATAGCATAACTAAACCACTAGTGCTTCATCCGAAGATGTATCTTTTAGAAATTTAATTAAATAAGTCATTAATAAAAAATTAAATAATTAATTGATTAATCAATAATTAATGAATTAATCAATAAATAATTAATCGATTAAATGATGAATCAATAAATCAAAAATATCCTTGATAGCCACATCACTTGCTCACTCATGTCCAAATATTAGCTTCCGAGCTCAAAAGGTGCCTGAGATATTGGCCAAATGAGAAAGAAAATAAATAAATGATTAACAATTAAAAGAAATAAATAATAATCATTAAAAAATTTAATTATTAATGAATTCGGTCACAGAACACATAAACCACCACCATTTCATCAGAATCTGTAACGGATTTTTTTTTTTTTGTAATTAATCGAATAATTAAATAATTAATCGATTAATTGATTAATTGATTTATCAATAAATCAAAAATATCCTTGATAGCCACATCACGGTCACTCATGTCCAAATATTCGCTTCCGAGCTCAAAGGGTGCCTGAGATATTGGCCAAATGAGAAAGAAAATAAATAAATGATTAATAATGAAAAGAAATAAATAATAATCATAAAAAAATTAAATTATTAATCAATTCGATCAGAGAACACATAAATCACCACCATTTCATCAGAATCTGTAACTTAAAAAAAACTAAAAAAAATTGTCATTAATCAAATAATTAAATAATTAATCGATTAATTGATGAATTGATTAATTAATAAATCAAAAATAGCGTATGCAGCCAAATCACCTGGTCATTGGCATGTCCAAATATCAGCTTCCTAACTCAAAAGGTGCCTGAGTTAATGGTCAGAAGAGAAAGGAAATTTGATTAATTAAATAAGCATTTAATTAATCGCTAAAAATTAAATAACTCCTCAATTAATTGATTAATCAAAAAATAAAAAATATCGTTTTTGACAAAGAACTTGCTCACTATTGTGCCGAAATTTCAGCTTCCTAGCTCAAAGGATGGCTGAGATATCGCCCGGACAAACAAACAAACAAACAACCAGAGTGAAAACTGAGTACTCCCTTTCAGCGTGCGTCACTGCCGAGCCCCCTTTGGTGCCCAGCAATGACGATTTGCAATGCCTGGAGATGGCATAGGAAAGGTGCGATGTACAACAAACAAGAAAACAACCAGAGTGAAAACTGAGTACTCCCTTTCAGCATGCGTCATTCCCGAGCCCCCTTCAGTGCCCAGCAATGACGATTTGCAATGCCTGGAGATGGCATAGGAAAGGTGCGGTGTACAATAATATTGTTAGCAAGACCTGTATTAATGTGAGTATCTTGATAACTGCACTTTCATTAACTACACTTTCGTTGACCGCTCTTGAATCTGTGATCTAAAAACCATGACCTGTGTGTTTATATATTCAACTTGATTATAAAATAAAAATTATAATATAGTTAGCAAGACTTGTACCAATGTGAGAATCTTGATAACTGCACTTTCATTAACCGCACTTTCATTTACCACTCTTGAACCTGTGATCCCAAAATCATGAACTTTGTGTTTATATATTCAACATGATTATAAAATAAAAATTATAATATAGTTAGCAAGACTGTACTAATGTGAGTATCTTGATAATTTCATTTTCATTAACTGCACTTTCGTTAACCACTGTTGAACCTGTGATCCTAAAATCATGAACTGTGTGTTTATACTCGTATATTCAACATGATTATAAAATAAAAATTATAATATAGTTCGCAAGACTTGTACCAATGTGAGTATCTTGATAACTGCACTTTCATTAACCACACTTTTGTTAACTACTCTTGAACCTGTGATCCCAAAATCATGAACTGTGTGTTTAAAAATTCAACATGATTATAAAATAAAAATTATAATATAGTTTGCAAGACTTGTACTAATGTGAGTATCTTGATAACTGCACTTTCATTAACCAAACTTTCGTTAACCATTCTTGAACCTGTGATCCCAAAATCATGAACTGTGTGTTTATACTCGTAAATTCAACATGATGATAAAATATAAATTATAATATAGTTAGCAAGACTTGTACTAATGTGAGTATCTTGATAACTTCATTTTCATTAACTGCACTTTCGTTAACTCGCACTTTCGTTAACCACTCTTGAACCTGTGATCCCAAAATCATGACCTGTGTGTTTATATATTCAACATGATTATAAAATAAAAATTATAATATAGTTAGCAAGACTTGTACTAATGTGAGTATCTTGATAACTGCACTTTCATTAACCACACTTTCATTAACCACTCTTTAACCTGTGATCCCAAAATCATGACCTGTGTGTTTATGCTCGTATATTCAACATGATTATAAAATAAAAATTATAATATAGTTAGCAAGACTTGTACTAATGTGAGAATCTTGATAACTGCACTTTCATTAACCACACTTTCGTTAACCACTCTTGAACCTGTGATCCCAAAATCATGACCTGTGTGTTTATACTCGTATATTCAACATGATTATAAAATAAAAATTATAATATAGTTAGCAAAACTTGTACTAATGTGAGTATCTTGATAACTGCACTTTCGTTAACTCGCACTTTCGTTTACCACTCTTGAACCTGCGATCCCAAAATCATGACCTGCGTGTTTATATATTCAACATGATTATAAAATAAAAATTATAATATAGTTAGCAAAACTTGTACTAATGTGAGTATCTTGATAACTGCACTTTCGTTAACTCGCACTTTCATTAACCACTCTTGAACCTGTGATCCCAAAATCATGACCAGTGTGTTTATACTTGTATATTCAACATGATTATAAAATAAAAATTATAAAATAGTTAGCAAGACTTGTACTAATGTGAGTATCTTGATAACTGCACTTTCGTTAACTCGCACTTTCGTGAACCATTCTTGAACCTGTGATCCCAAAATCATGACCTGTGTGTTTATACTCGTATATTCAACATGATTATAAAATAAAAATTATAATATAGTTTGCAAGATTTGTCCTAATGTGAGTATCTTGATAACTGCACTTTCATTAACCACACTTTCGTGAACCACTCTTGAACCTGTGATCCCAAAATCATTGAACTGTGTGTTTATACTCGTATATTCAACATGATGATAAAATAAAAATTATAATATAGTTAGCAAGATTTGGACTAATGTGAGTATCTTGATAACTGCACTTTCGTTAACCACTCTTGAACCTGTGATCCCAAAATCATGACCTGCGTGTTTATATATTCAACATGATTATAAAATAAAAATTATAATATAGTTAGCAAGACTTGTACTAATGTGAGTATCTTGATAACTGCACTTTCATTAACCGCACTTTCGTTTACCACTCTTGATCCTGTGATCCCAAAATCATGAACTGTGAGTTTATATATTCAACATGATTATAAAATAAAAATTATAATATAGTTAGCAAGACTTGTACTAATGTGAGTATCTTGATAACTGCACTTTCATTAACTGCACTTTCGTTAACCACTCTTGAACCTGTGATCCCAAAATCATGAACTGTGAGTTTATATATTCAACATGATTATAAAATAAAAATTATAATATAGTTAGCCCACTCCATAGTTTCCACCATACTCACTCCACGACCACCCATTCCAATACTCCATATATTCCACACTCCATGTATTCCACACTCCATGTATTTCACACTACCATTCTCCATACACCTGTTGTTGCACACCTGTGCAATCATACCTGGTGCCACCTGCACCCTCCTTCCTTCCTGGACCATTTGGTCAACACAACACCCATCACCTTCACTCACTCATACACTGCTCCACACACCTGTTCAGTTGCACACCTGTGCAATCACACCTGTTCCTCACACACTTTTCACAATACACTTCTAATCCTCAAACACATGGCATCATCTCATCTAACTACTCCCCTCTGAAACTTGCGCTTCCCCGTCGCCCCTTACATTATTGCGCTCCCTCGTCATTATCATCCACACTAATCTACCTGCGTCCCCATTACAGGTATCAGTCACTACCTAACCTTAACGTTACCTAAAGTCATCTTCTCTAGATCCCTACACACGATATATCCTAACCCTCCCGGGCTAGTTTTCACTGCCATCAACCCCATAAATCTAGTGCTCCTTTGCCCCTGCTGTGAGGGATGACAGAGTTGCCGTCCCACCACATCGGGTATCTTCCACTACCAATTTTGCTTACCAAATTCCAACCAATCAAAAATTTCCAATTACTGCCAATTCTATTCACTTTTCTAAATTTCGGATCAAAACACTATCAGTATCATCATCATCACAGTCCGCTATATCCTAGCCTCGGTGCGTCATGACATCATTAAACTCGGCTTCGTAAAGCCGAGCAATGAATTCGGGTGGTTTGGTCGCCTGCAGGTTGAATCCGTCCGGCTTTCGGTTCAAGGGAGGTGGTTTGGTCGGGCCGAGATTCCACGCACCATCTCGGCACGGTACCTTGCGGTCCCGGGCCCGATGACCGAGGCTCGCTGTTCGGAACCCCGTCCCCACGAGGGGGCACCGTTCCGCTTCCTCCCACTCGCCCTTGAACCGGACCGGTCGCCTCGCCCAACAAGGCCCGGACTCGACCGTGCGGGGCGGGGCCAAGCCCGAATCGGCAACGACGCTTCGAAGAGAAGCGACGCAGTATCGATCCGCGCCGGGCCTCGCATCCAACAAAGGGCTCCTCGCACCGAGTGCTCGCATCGGCTATCCGTCGCTCTAACCGCTAACCCGGTTACCGTCGATGCTTCACCGGCATGCTCACACGCATACGCTACCCCTTTCACCCTCACCGAGCTCGGTGCTCCTACGCCGTCCGTACATTCCACAAACGTACTCCCCGTTACACACCACACCTCTCGCGCACACTCACCGTTCGCACACTCCTTTAACACACCTCACGCACCGTCTTGCGCACTCTCCCCACTCGGTACGTACTCCGTACCACTCACCATGGGCGTGCACCCTTGCATCCACCCACAACCGCGCTCAGATGGGCTCTCCCACACCCGCGCTACCACCAACTCAGGTATGCTTCCTCGCACACGTTCCACCACCACCTTACTCTCCGTGTCACACTCACCCTCGCACTCGGTATCACACTTGCGCTTCGTAACATGCTCACCCCTTGACGCACACTTTTTTTTCACTCGCGTGCTATTTCCACTCACACCGGACCCTTCACCAATGCCCGGGTGCCATATTGACCCCAATCGCGCGACAATTATTTTGTCGCCAAACATCCTTCTACAAAATCTACCCACACAATATACAGCACTACTCACCTGGGGGATCCTTTTCTCCACGCGCACCTGCAAACTCTTTATTTGGTGAGTGAGCACATCATCATGATTTGAGCAGGGACTTTGTACATATTCCATCTTTTCCTCCCGCCGCGAGTGGTTTTCTAAGTCCCCGGTCTCTTCAATTTCAATGCCCACTACCACTTTTCCTTTACTCACCTCGACGACCGTTGGCTTTAATAAAATTCCCTCTACCTCATCGGTCGCCGGCTTTTCCAAACCCCGTGTCGCGATTTCTACCCCGGTCCAGTTACCCGTGCTTTTCTCAGCTTCGTTCAACCGGTGCTTCTCGACCCGCGTTACCTCCTCGTGCACCCCTGGGACCCTCTCGCCCACCATGCGGTCTCTGTCCCTCTCCCGTCCCTCATTTACTTCTTTGGCCCGGTCATTTATTCCCTCCAATTTTCCCCGATCACACCTTGTTTCGTCTATCATGGTGTCCATTTTTGCATTCATCTGGATTAGCAATAGTTTAATGCTCACCCAGTCTTGCACAGGGACAAATGGTTCGAATCCACCGGCGGCGCTGCTACGGTCGCGGGCGCCGTAGCCATGTGCGAGGCGCCATTTTGCGCACCTGAAACCTCCTCAACCATCTCCTCATTGCCCCCTCCATTTGATCCTGGGTTACTCCTAACCCCTCTCCTAGTTCACCCACTGGCATCCGATCGCCTTGACCAGCCATGGTGCGATTTCAAAATTCGGGTTTTGTTCGAAAACAAAACAAATTTCGGCCGCTCCAAATTTTGACCAAATTTTTTCTACATGTTTTAAAAATTTGGTTCGGGCCCCGAATCTCACTCCCAGACACCAATTGTTACGCCAATAGTACAATTGGTGTTCCAAAATTTGGGCTAAATGAATTTAGTCCCAGGTCCGAATCCCACTCCTGACACCAATTGTTACGGTCCGCGGTTAAGGATGGTATGTTTGCCGAGCGGAGGCACCGCGACCTAACAGTTTCCCCGATTCACCCAAACGTTGGCCGTATCGCGCCACAGATATTCAATGTGGAAAACTCTAAAACGACCGAATGTAAAGAGGAAGAAGAAGACGTACAGAAGAGTAACGGGATTTATTATTTACACACACAAGCAAACGGAGCAGTCACGGTTATGTACAGGGAACATGAAAAAGCAGGTGACACAGTGAAAATTACTAGCTTATCTAACAGGCTTAACTTATTCCCAGGGACAAGACAAAAGACAGACTACGAACACACTTACACGGGGAATGATGATAGGGATGGCAGGTGGATGGCTGGCGGGATAGGGAGGTCCAACTGGTCCTGCAGCATGATCGGCTCGTTGGGCAGCCGCCGTTCCTTCGCGGCCCTGCTCCAAACTGCCGTCCAGGCCCCACGCTGCTGTGGCTGCAGTTTCGGTGGTTCGAGCTGCTGTAGATGCAGTTTCGGTGGCTCAAGCTGCTGTGGATGCAACCGCCACTCTTGTTACGGACCTCTCTTTGTCATGGACCTCTCTTTGTCATGGACCTCTCTACGCAGCTCTCTCTTGGACCTTCCAACCCCGCTTTCCTCTGACGACTCAGCTCTTTTCATGGACCTCACCACGCAGCTCAGCCCCGGTCACTCTTGCGCGTGCGCTTTTATAACGCCTCCGGCGATTAAGCCGCCGGCCTTCAGGACACGCCCATCGGTGTGCTCACCTCGGCCCTGGTTGGTCGCGCGACCCTCTGGCTCCGCCCTTGATGACGACGGGCGGGCACGCCTTTCTTCCCCGACCCTGCCTCGTGGCCAATGGCGGCTTTGGAGGGGATGTAATTGCCAAATTGAGGCTTGGCCATTACGAAAGGGGAAATGGAGGTTTTGGGAATGGGAATGAAGGGAATCTATCTTTTTCACTTGGTGCAATGGAGTGTCATTTTAATGGACGACAAAGCCTTAATCTAATACACAGAATAAGGAAATAAACTACTGAACAAGGGTATTATAGTGTCCTTCAATGTATGCTTTATGGAATTAACTACCGGAACGCCCTTTGACCTTTACACAACACTGGAGGCAGGAGGGGCCAGAATCAAACAATGTTACACAGCAATTTACCACAATTCAACACAATAAAAAAAATACAATCCTCATATCCGCAACAATATATGTACATATATATATATATATGCAGTCATCGCCAAAATTATCGGTACCCTTGCACTTTTTTCAAATAATGCACCATTCTTTCCAGAAAATTGTTGAAATTAAAAAATATTTTGGTATCCACAAATGTATTTCTTTGGTTTGCAGTCGAACAAACCAAAAAAGCTGAAAAAATTACTAAATCTTAGCTTATTCCACACAGAAATCCGAAAATGGCCCGGACAATATTGTTGGCACCTTTTAGAAGTTGTTAGAAATAAGTAGATTTGAAGAAGGTAATTCTCCTTTACTTTGGAATTAAACTCACCTGTGGTGAGTTGCAGGTTCCTGAAATATAAAAATCACGCATTCAACCATTTTGATGGAGAAAAGGAACCGATTTGTGTCACTGTGTGTCCCGCAATGAGCATGGAGAAAATAAACAAAAACAGAGAATTGTCTGAGGAGGTCAGACACAAGATTGCAGCCAAGCATGGACAATCTCAAAGCTACTAGTTCATCTCCAGAGACCTTGATGTTAATGTGCCCACCGTACGAAATGTTATCAGGAAGTTTAAGGCCCATGGCAATGCAGCCAACCTTCCTGGACGTGGTCGCAAGAGAGAACTTGATCGAAGATTGCAGCGAAGGATTGTTCAAATGGAGGAGAAACCACCTCAATCAACTGCCAAACAGATTCAAGCACAAACAGATTCAGACACAAGGTACGACACTTTCAACTCGCATCATCCATCGTCAACTCAATGAAAGGGGGTTCTATGGTAGGAGACCCAGGAGGACCACACTGCTGAGAGAGAGATGTAAGAAAGCCTGACTGGAGTTTTGCCAAAACACACCTGAACAAGCCAACATCCTTCTGGGGGAATATCCTGTGGACAGATGAGACCAAATTAGAACTTTTTGGAAAAGCACATCATCTATATGTTTACAGAAAACAAAATGAAGCCTTCAAAGAAAAGAACACCTTCCCTACAGTTAAACATGGAAGAGGTTCAGTGATGTTTTGGGGTTTCTGTGCTGCATCTGGCACTGGGTGCCTTGAATGTGTGCATGGCATCATGAAATCAGCAGATTACCAAGGCATTTTGGAGCACAATGTTCAACACAGTGTCAGAGGGCTGAGTCTCCGTCGAGGTCATGGGTCTTGCAGCAGGACAATGACCCCAAACTTGCTTCAAAAAGCACCCAGGAATGGTTCAAGACAAAATGCTGGACTGATCTGAAGTGGGAAGCAATGAGTCCAGATCTAAATCCCATTGAACACCTGTGGGGGGATCTGAAAACAGCAGTTGGGAAAAGGCACCCTTCAAATCTGGGAGAACTGGAGCACTTTGTACAAGACGATTGGGCCAAACTGCCAGTAGAGAGGTGGAGGAAGCTCATTCATGGCTACAGGAAGCTCTTGACTGCAGTTATTTTGACGAAAGGCTGTGCTACAAAACAACAGCAGGCATTTTAAGGCCATTTTCCCTGCTGGAGCGGGGGTTAGCCTTGCGGTCCCCATGACAATCTTCTCCATTTTGCCCTATTTTCTGCATCTCCCCTTGTTAACCCTCTTGCCTGCATTTCTTCTTCCACCACCTTTAGCAAAGTATTTTTCGGTCTTCCCCATCCTCTACTTCCTTCTACATTTCCATCACTCTTCTCAACCAGTCACTTTCATCCTTCCTCAACACATGACTAAACCATCTCAACCTGTTTCTCTTCACAGCCTCAATCACAGGCTCTATTCCCATCATCTTTCGCAATTCATCATTTGTCTTCCTCTCTCTCAACGATACTCCACACATCCACAGAACCATCCACATTTCCACCCTTTCCAGCCTTCGTTGCTGCTCCACGTTCATTACCCATGTCTCGCTCCCATAAATCATAACAATTCTCACACATGCAGCATACACCTTTCCCTTCAGCTTCAATGACACTCCCCTCCTCGTCAGCCCGCCACTCAGTTCCCGAAACTTCTTCCATGCACATCTCACTCAGCAACCGTTGCCGAGTCTGATCCACCTTCTCCATTCAACATGTCTCCGAGGTCGCAAAATGTTTTCACACATTCCAGCTTCACACCGTCTCCAACATCCGACTCAACATTTCCTCCATCTGCAGCTCCCTCTGTGCACACCTTACACTTGAATGTAGCTGCCACACTGGTTAATGACCCTCTCAAACCACTACATTTTTGATTAACCCACTCAGCGCACATTGTACATTGAATAGAGTTCACTCTGACACCCTTCCTGCACACAGCACACAGCCACTTCCCAGTTCTTTCCACCTCACCACATGCTTTACCACATGCCATCACCTTCGTCTTTCCGATATTCACCTTCAGACCTTTTGTCTCCATACATTCCTTTCACTTGTTCATCTTCTCCTTCAGTCCATCCATACTTTCTGCAATCAACACCAGATCATCTGCATACAACAACTCCCACGGTAAACCGTCCTTTACATTCCGAGCCAGCACCTCCATCACAGCTACAAATAGTAGTGGACATAGGACCGACCCCTGATGCACTCCCACCTTCACCTCAAACTCAACACTGTTCCCGTCCTTCGTACTTACAGCTGTGCATGCTCTTTCATACATTGCCATCACCACTCTGATCAACCATTCCTCCACTCCTAACTTCCTCAATGCCCATGTCACTACTTCGCGTGGAACCCGATTGAATGATTTCTCCAGATCAACAAACCCAAGAAACAACTTCTTCCTCTTCTCCATGTACTTCTCCTGCAACAGCCTTACAATAAAAAGCACGTCTGTCATTCCTCTCCTTGGCACAAATACAAACTGCATTTCGTCGATCTTCACTTTCTTCCTTATCCTCCTCGACAACACCCTTTACAATACCTTAATTCCATGCTCCAATAACTTTATCACTCGATATGAGCCACAGTCCAGAGGGACACCTTTCCCCTTGTATAGAGGGACAAGGGTACTCAGTTCCCAATCCACTGGAATGTGGCCTTCTTTCACGACCAGATTAAAGATCACTGTCATTCTCTTCACACCCCAACTTCCGGCTGCCTTCAACATATCTCCCACAACTCCCGTCGGCCCTCCAGCTTTTCTACTCTTCATTGCTTTTATCGCTTCCTCAACTTCCTTCTCAGTTATCTCCTCTGCCGGTCCTAAAACTGGGTTACTCTCGATGTTGCCATCCCATTCATTCTCTGCATTCAACAGCATTTCCATATATCACTTCCATCTTCCTTTAATTCCATCTGGGTCCACAACGATTTGTCCCACTTCATCATTCAAGCAACTCACCCCCATCACATCACACCTCTCTTTTGCTTTCTGCATTGCAATCCGGAATACCGCTCTCTGACCCTCTTCCGAATCCAAGTGTTCTCCGAACCTTTTCCTACATGCCTCCTGCGCATCTGCTACCTCTTTCTTTGCAGCGTTCTTGGCTGCCTTATAACTTTCATGCTCTGCTGTTTCTGCTCCTGTACCCTTCGCCTTCTGACACTCCTTGAACTTCTTCCTCTTCTCGTCAATCCTCTTTCCAACTCCATCATCCCACCACCATGTTTCTGAGTGCCTCGGTGGTCCTTTTGTCCATCCACATACCTCACCAACGGCTCCCAACAGACTATCTTTTATTGACATCCAACCACTTTCAAGCTCAACCACATCATCCTCTACCCTACTCAGCCTCTATTTTAATGCCTCACTCACTGTCACCTCTCTCAACCTCCACACCTTCATTTTCGGTTGGTACTTCACCCGCCGAGCTCTCCTCGCACCATTCACCCTAATGTGGCAGACACCCAAGTGGTGCTGTGAAACAGCCTCCTCCCCCGGGATCAACTTTGTGTCCCGGAGGTGCCCCCTGTCTCGCCTATGCACCATCAGGTCGTCAACGGTTGTCGTCGACCCACCTGACGTGTATGTAACAAGCTTATTATCCTCTTTCTGGAACTGAGTATTACAAATCAACAAATCAGCTCCATCAGCGAACTCCAAAATCCTTTCACCTTCTCCATTTCTCACACCATATCCGTAACCCCCATGAACTCCCTCAAAACCGTCCATACTCCTTCCCACATGTCCATTTAGGTCTCCTCCTACCACAATAACTTCCTCATCTTTCACGTTTCCCATCAGCTTCTCTATTGCACACCAGAACTTGTCCTTCTCTTCATCGCTCTGACCAACCTGCGGAGCATATCCCGAGATGACATTCACCAAGAGCTTTCCAATCATCATTTTCTCCATCATCAACCTTTCACTCACGCTCGTCACACTCACCACACTATCGACAAACTCCTCAGAAAACAGGACACAAACACCATGCATGCCTTGTGGGCAACCTTGCCACACAAACTAGTATTTCTGTCCCTGCCTACCCTTCACCATTCTCACACCACTTACCTTCCATCTCGTCTCCTGCACACACCATATGTCCACTCTTCTTTTGACCAATACTTCCACCACTACTCCTGATCTCCCTGTCATTGTCCCTACATTCCATGTCCCAAACCTCAGAAGCCGATGTCCACTTCGGGCATAAGACGTTCGTCATAAATGGAGTGATTTCCACCCTTGCTTCGATCGGGTTCCCTACCTTGAGTTTTGACAAGAGGGAGTGGGGTCCCCCACGGGGTACTTCGGGCTGTACCCTGCCCATATGTAGTCGTAATTGTCATGGTTCCCTTGTTGAGGCAATGTTTTTATGGCCGGATGCCCATCCCGACGCCAACTCTTTTAGTCACCTCTTCCGACACGCAGGGATACGGTCTCCCTATTCTAAACCAGGATGCACACCGGTTGACCAAAGGCTGTGTTCGAAAATATTAAGTGAAGGGTGTCAATAACTTTGTCAATGTCATTTCTTTTTATTTTCTGATTTAAAAGGATATATTAAGTCCTGAAAAACAAAAACAAAGGTTCTGTAATATTAACAGTGAAATAAAGAATTGTGGAGACCAAATACTTCTCAATTTCAACTTATTTTTCGAGAAAATTGTAAGGTATTTTTAAAAAGTGCAAGGGTTCCAATATTTTTGGCCACGACTGTGTATATATGCATATATATATATATATATATATATATATATATATATATATATATATATATATATATTTATTTATATATATATATATATATATATATATATATATATATATATATATATATATATATATATATATATATATATATATATATATATGTCTCTCCATGAATTGCGAAAGATGATGGGAATATTGCCTGTGATTGATGCTGTGAAGAGGACTAGGCTGAGATGGTTTGGTCATGTGTTGAGGAAGGATGAAAGTGACTGGTTGAGAAGAGTGATGGAAATTGATGTAGAAGGAAGTAGAGGACGGGGAAGACCGAGAAAGACTTGGCTAAAGATGGTGGAAGAAGAAATGCGGGCAAGGGGGTTAACAAGGAGAGATGCAGAAAATAGGGCAAAATGGAGAAGATTGTCATGGGGACCGCAAGGCTAACCCCCGCTCTAGCAGGGAAAATGGCCTTAAAATGCATGTTGTTGTTGTTGTTGTATATACATATATACATACATACATACATACATACATATATACATATATATATATATATATATATATATATATATATATATATATATATATATATATATATATATATATATATATATACACAGTCACGTGAAAAAGTAAGTACACCCCATGTACATGTACAGTGTACACCCCATGTAATGTAAAGTTTTGACTTTTTCAACAGATTTCAACATACAGCTATTTGATCTTCATTTTATAATCTATATAATAATAGCGTAAGGACTGGACTTTGTTATCCCTTTTACGCCGCATCCAGTGACCCGATGCCCACGGCACTAATGGATTTACGATCTACGAACCGCGCTCTTTGTTTATCACGTACAGCCATACTCGAAAAATCTGAATTAGCCGACGTTGGGGCCCAAAAGCATCCGAATAACTGCCGATACCACGCCATCTTACGACGCCATCGTATTGGCGTCTGCTGGGCGAAGGCGAAGCAAGCCGTCCGCTGATTGTACAGGCGAAGGCGAAAGCAAGCCGTCCACTGAGTGGACAATCCAGAGCATGCATTTGTGCCAGTGTCGGTGATCGTTGTTCATATACGCACTCTTCATTCTCATATTTCTTCCTAACTCTTACTCGGACAAGCAAATCCCCTATGCCATCCATAATGGTACACTCTATCCATACATCACATCCTCCCTTCCGTTCCACGGGTTTCGGCTAGTAATAATAATAATAATAAAGGAGTCTTATATAGCCCCATCAAGCAGAGTAAACGACCCTCATGGCACTTTACATTATCATGCGAACGCACACACACCGCACACACATACACAAACATACACACACACAGACACACCTTCACTCTTGCCCTATTCCTCTCCCTCCCCATTCAAAACCCACAGATGTGTACTCCCCCTCCTCCTCCCCTCCCTCCCCCGCACATGTACACAGACATTCTCTCGATCTCTGTCCCACCTCAAACCAAAGGGAAAACAGGACTTAGACTTTGAAAGACTTGTGAAACAGATAGGTTTTGAGGGAGGTTTTAAAGGCAGGAAGAGAGTCAACATGTCGAACAGAGGAAGGCAAGTCATACCAGAGCAGAGGTGCAGCAAAGGAAAAGGATTTCTCGCCAAACGACTTGGTGCTGGTGCGCGGCGGCTCTAAGGTCATAGAGTCGTCGCTTGAACGAAGTTGAACAATATTGATAGATAAAGGTGATATAATACAACAAATATCATGAAACAATTACATTTTGTAGTCCATTGTATAATTTAAATAAATATAAATGCAAATTTCGCATGTGGAAAAAATAAGTACACCCCTACATTTATCACTACTTCAAATACCTAAAATTAGAATCAGG
Source organism: Myxine glutinosa (assembly GCF_964187855.1). Taxonomy (NCBI): domain Eukaryota; kingdom Metazoa; phylum Chordata; class Myxini; order Myxiniformes; family Myxinidae; genus Myxine; species Myxine glutinosa. The sequence continues at coordinate 369,009,620 of NC_136261.1, read as the reverse complement.
TGCACCAGCTCAGGTGCAAATGATTAGAACATCGTTGGAGAGGATCTTGGAGGAACCTGTCTTATTTAAACCTCAGATATTTGGTTTGGTTTGCTCTTTGTTGTTGAAATGTGGGGCATCACCATGATCAAAAGAGCTCTCTGATGCCTTCAGAAAGAGGTTATAGATGCCTACGAGTCTGGGAAAGGGATTTTAAAAAGATCTCCAAACAATTTGAAATCAATCATTCGACTGTTTGGAAGATCATCTACAAGTGGAGAAGATTCCAATCAACTGCCAACTTGTTGAGGCCAGGCCGCCCCAGCAAGTTCAGCCCGAGAGCGGACCGCAAGATGCTGAAAGAAGTCTCTCAGGACCCCAGAATGTCATCCCGGGACCTACAGGTAGCTCTTGCCACCATTGATGTCAAAGTGCAGGAGTCTGCCATTGGAAAGAGGCTGCACAAATTTGATCTACATGGGAAGTGTGTCAGGAGGAAACATTTGCTGTCCAGAAAGAACATCAGAGCAAGACTAAAGTTTGCCAATGAACACCTAGGCAAAGACCAGCACTTCTGGAACAATGTGCTCTGGACAGATGAGTCAAAGGTAGAGCGATTTGGCCACAGTACCAGAGACATGTTTGGCGAAAACCAAAGACAGCATTTGACCACAAGAACCTGATACCAACTGTAAAGCATGGTGTTGGAAATATTATGGTTTGGGGCAGCTTTGCTGCATCAGGGCCTAGGCAGCTCACCATCATAGAATCCACTATGAATTCTTCATTGTACCAGACGGTGCTTGAGGATAATGTGAGGCCATCTGTCAGAGTGTTGAAGCTCAACCGAAGGTGGAATTTGCAACATGACAATGACCCTAAACATACCAGTAAATCCACCAAGGAATGGCTGAAAAGAAAGGAATGGAGGGTTCTGGAATGGCCAAGTCAAAGCCCGGATCTAAATCCCATTGAGATGTTGTGGGGGGATTTGAAATGAGCTGTGCATACAAGAAACCCCTCAAACATCGCACAACTGAAAGAATTCTGCATGGAGCAGTGGGCAAAAATTTCTCCCAGTCAATGTCAGAGACAGGTAGACAGTTATAAGAAACGCCCACTTGAGGTTGTTCCTGCCAAAGGGGGCAAAACCACCTATGAGAGCCAAGGGTGTACTTACTTTTTCCACAGAAGGAAATGGCATCTCTGTTAATTTTTTGTTGAATAATTTTTGCAAAGTCAATTTTTCCAATTTTTTTGTTCAATTAGATCACCTTTATCTATAGATACTGTTTAAATGAAGATCAAATATTGATATGTCCACACATGTTAAAAAGATTTTTAAAAACATTTAATGGGGTGTACTTACTTTCTCCACATGCGAAATTTGCATTTATGTTTATTTAAATTATACAATGGACTACAAAATGTAAATGTTTCATGATATTTGTTATATTATATCACCTTTATTGGTCAATATTGTCGAAATGAAAATCAAATAGCTGTATGTTGAAATATGTTGAAAAAGTCAAAAGTTTACATGGGGTGTACTTACTTTTTCACGTGACTGTATATATATATATATATATATATATATATATATATATATATATATATATATATATATATACACATAACAATGTGTGTATTTACATAACAATGTGTGTATTTTATAACAATGTGCGTATTTTATAACAATGTGCGTATTTTATAACAATGTGCGTATTTTATAACAATGTGCGTATTTTATAACAATGTGTATTTTATAACAATGTGTGTATTTTATAACAATGTGTGTATTTTATGACTGTGTATGTATTTTATAACAATGTGCGTATTTCATAACAATGTGCGGATTTTATAACAATGTGCGGATTTTATAACAATGTGCGGATTTTATAACAATGTGCGGATTTCATAACAATGTGCGGATTTTATAAAAATGTGCGGATTTTATAACAATGTGGGTATTTTATAACAATGTGCGTATTTTATAGCAATGTGTATTTTATAACAATGTGCGTATTTTATAACAATGTGCGTATTTTATAACAATGTGCGTATTTTATAACAATGTGCGTATTTTATAACAATGTTTATTTTATAACAATGTGTATTTTATAACAATGTGTGTATTTTATAACAATGTGTGTATTTTATGACAATGTGTGTATTTTATGACAATGTGTGTATTTTATAACAATGTGCGTATTTCATAACAATATGCGGATTTTATAACAATGTGCGGATTTTATAACAATGTGCGGATTTTATAACAATGTGCGGATTTTATAACAATGTGCGGATTTTATAACAATGTGCGGATTTTATAACAATGTGCGCATTTTATAACAATGTGCGGATTTTATAACAATGTGGGTATTTTATAACAATGTGCGTATTTTATAGCAATGTGTATTTTATAACAATGTGCGTATTTTATTACCGGTGTGTATTTTATAACTTGTGCGCATTTTAATAACAATGTGTGCATTTTATAACATGTGTGTATTTTATAACAATGTGTGTATATTGTAACAATGTGTGTACCAGCCACGATCCTTATTTTTCACGTTATTAATGCCTACATATATGCTTGTAGTGTTGTACTTTTAAATTCATTTTAATTATTTATCGATGTTATTGTGATTGCAATTTATTTACTTATTTGTTTCATGATCTTGATTTTTATGTTGTATTGTAAATCATTCACAATTCAGCTGCGATGATTTGATAATAAAACCATGAATTAAAATTTTAAAAGGAAAATTAAGCATCATTCTGTTCATCACGACCAATAATCCGACACATTACAAATATGGAACAAAAAGGGTTAAATCAGGTTTGCGTGAGGGAAAGTGAAATCACTGCAACTACGAGAGTTTATCATTTATAAGGTTCGAATTGCTCTAAGGACAATACAAAGGAAACAACATGGCACTCGGTGGAGCGAATCCCACTGATAGGTCAGATCTGGATTCGGACCTGAACCAAAATCGAATCGGTTTGTTCTTGTTACTTACCCAACTCATTAACCTTATTTTGTTATAATCCGTCCACAACTTTTTGAGATATCGTGCTATATATATATATATATATATATATATATATATATGTCGTTTTTGGTCCTATCTCTCAATGGTAAAGGATCACTTTTGAAAATTCGAGTATCCAGATGCGGATCCGGATCTTCACCAAAATCTAATCAATACGTCTTTCTCACATGCGCAACGTCTCCACCAAATTTCGTCGGAATCTGTCCAAAGCTTTTTGAGATATCTTGCTCACAAACAAATAAACAGACAGACAGAAAGACAAACAGATAGAGACAAGGGTAAAAACATAACCTTAATTTGTCACAGAATTACTGATTAACGCTCCTATCGGAGGAAAAAATTATATGCAACATATTAATAGGGCAGAAAAAAATCCTAAAATGTCTCTTATAGGTACACATTGGGATTCTTACCTCCAGAACAGAGTCAAGACTTGCACGGAGATGACGCCACGTGATGAAGAGTTCCGAAAGAGAAGAAGAATTATTTTTGAAGTTTCATCCGCACAAACCCGGGCAGGTTACGAGGTGTTCATTTAGCATCAGATTCAAAATGCATGTTACCTGCTCATACCTTCTCTCTTTGTTTCTAATAAATATAAATCAACAATCAATCACTTTAATCAATTTTACTTCTCTAAATCGGTGCCGAGATATGCAATCCACAATCCGTACTAATTACACCTGTGATTGTGGACTTGAAGAGCAGGAGAGTCGGTGTTTATAAAAGGTAATTCACATCTGAAGGTAATTTCCCTTGAGGTGTCGTGGTGCTGAATCAGCAGGAAAATTTTCGCCTGGGGACTGTGGGACTTTAAGCATGGATGATGGAATCCCAAGGCGAGAAACCAACAAATCTCCCAACACAAAGTGCTTAAAGAGCATATTTTATTTTTAACAACTTGTAATTAAACACCCTTTAGACACGCTTAGATCATTTACATTACTTAGACCCCTTGAGCCTTTCGACTTTTTCATCCCCATAAGGCCTTTTAACCCTTTGACTCCTGAAGACCTTTACACACTTTAGACCGCTTAAGCTAAACCCCTTTGCCCTTTGCCCTTAGACCTGAGACCTTCAGTCCCTCTTTAAACTCCTGAGACCCATTACAAACCTTTCGACCATAACTACGATAGGAAAGCACCCTTTAGATACAGTGCATTCAGAAAGTATTCAGACCCCTTCACTTTTTTCACATTTTGTTATGTTCCAGCCTTATGCTGAAATCGTTTAAATTCATTTTTTCCCTCATCAATCTCCACTCAATACCCCATAATGACAAAGGGAAAACAGGATTTTAGAAAGTTTTGCAAATTTATTCAAAAGAAAAAACTGAAATATCACATTGACATAAGTATTCAGACCCTTTGCTATGACACTTGAAATTTAGCTCAGGTGCCTCCCATTTCTCTTTATCATCTTTGAGATGTTTCTACACCTTGATTAGAGTCAACCTGTGGTAAATTCAATTGATTGGACATGATTTGGAAAGGCACACACCTGTCCATATGAGGTCTCACAGCTGACAATGCATATCAGAGAAAAAACCAAACCATGAGGTCGAAGGAACAGCCTGCAGAGCTCAGAGACAGGATTGTGTCGAGGCACAGATCTGGGGAAGCCTACAAAAAAAATTATTCTGCATTGAAGGTTCCCAAGAGCACAGTGGCCTCCATAATTCTTAAATGGAAGAAGTTTGGAAGAACCAGGACTCTTCCTGGAGCTGGCCGCCCGGCCAAACTGAGCAATCGGGGGAGAACGGCCGTGGTAAGAGAGGTGACCAAGAACCCGATGATCACTCTGGCTGAGCTCCAGAGATCCTGTGTGGAGATGGGAGAAACTTCCAGGACAACCATCACTGCAATACTCCACCGATCTGGGATTTATGGCAGAGTGGCCAGACGGAAGCCTCTCCGCAGTGAAAGACAAATGAAAGCCCGCTTGGAGTTTGCAAAAAAGCACCTAAAGGACTCTCAGACTGTGAGAAACAAGATTCTGTGTGCTTTCATGTGTACCCCCAGTTCAATGTGCGTATTGAGTGTCTGTTCTTCACTCTCCGCTCCCTCCTCTCTCCCCCCTCCTCACTCTTTCCTCTTTGCTCCATCACCCTTCCTCACTGCCTCCTCTATTCCCCCTCCCCTCACTTTCTCCTCCCTCTTCACTCTCTCCCCCTCCCCTCTCACTCCTCCTCACTCCCCATTCATAACTCCCACATTCCTCACCCTCACTTTACACCCTTCTCCTCTAACCCCACCCTCCCCCCTTCCTCTCTCTCTATCTCCCACCCCTACTCACCTCCCCTCTCTCTTTCCCTATCTATCTCCCACCCCTTCTTTCTCCGACCCCTCCTCACCTTCCCCTTCTCTCTCCCCTTCTCTCTCCTCCTCTCTCTCTCCCCCTCTCTCTCCCCCACCCCTCTTTTTCTGCCTGACTCTTCGTATTCCCGTCAGCGAAGCAATGGATGGTATTTGCTACTTTTTAATACAATCAAATCTTCCATGGAGCATTGTTATACACTATAGGACCCATTGAACCCATTAGAGTTTAGACCCGTAGACCCGTCTGACTCTCATTACTATTGAAATATACCCTTAGACCAGCGGACCTTAACTAGGGGTAAATTTACCCCTAGTGGGTTGAAATAATCTCATGGTTGGGGGTAAAGATTCCATTTTCAAATGAGTGCAATTTTAACTCAGAACCTGGACTGTTACCTGAGATCACCGAAGGCATCACTGCACATTCCAAAACTTTGAAAGTTCACTTCACTGGATACACCAGACAAGATTCCAACAGAAAGCCGGATAACGAGACCGTTCATCACTGACCTGACGGAGATGAATGATGACGACTGAGCGAAAGAAGAGCTGATTTACCTTCAAAACACAAATGATCTGAAAAACGAATGTGAAAGCGTCAGAGTGAAGTTTTTGACAAAACTGACGGATTCGTTCCCACTTCTCCCTCAGCGTGCCTTCCAGGTGGTTGTTCCTTTCGGCATCACGTACCTCTGTGAGACTGGTATGTGCACCTTCACTGCAGCAGGTACATCAGAGCACATTCCACCTGATGAGCTGAACTAAAACTCTTCATAAGTACAATCATTTTGGAATTAATCCCATAAACAGGGCTGGAGAAAAAATGGAGATTGGATGTGTGTACCTCTAGTCTAGATCCCGGTACACTGAATTCTGTTGGGAGGTGGTTGAGGTCAATCACCTGCTTTCTCAACATGGAAGGCGAAACGAAATGAGGGAAACTTGAGGTCACACCATGACGCTCGCACCATCTCATAGAGCATCCGAGCTACACAAACCTGAACCGCCTCATGGCGCAGGTCGTCTCGTCCATCACTACCTCGTTACGCTTCCATGGTTCACTCAATGTTGATCTGACTGAGTTCCAGACAAACCTGGTGCCCCACCCGCGGATCCACTTCCCATTGACCACTTACGCACCTGTTATCTCTGCCGAGAAGGTCTTCCACGAGCAGCTGTCGGTGTCTAAGATCACTCATACGTGCTTCGAGCCCGCCAATCAGATGGTGAAGTGTGACCCTCATCACGGCAAGTACAAGGCGTGCTGCGTGCTGTATCGCGGAGACGTCGTGCCCAAGGACGTGAACGCCGCCATTGGCTCCATCAAAACAAAGCGCTCCATCCAATTTGTAGATTGGTGTCCGACTGGCTTCAAGGTTCGTCCAGATGCAGGCAAACCATATGAGGGTCTTGTTGTTCGGTAATGGCGGACGTAGCATTGTCCTCGATCATTCGATGTTGGTTCTCCTCTTCCCAGGTTGGCATAAACTACAAGCCTCCGACCGTGGTACCCGCAGGTGATCTCGCCAAGGTCCAGCATGCTGTGGCCATGTTGAACAACACGACGGCCATTGCGGAAGCCTGGGCACGATTCGATCACAAGTTCGACTTGATGTACGCCAAACGTGCCTTTGTGCACTGGTATGTGGGAGAAGGAATGGAGGAAGGAGTTTGCGGAGGCACGGGAGGACCTTGCCGCGCTGGAGAAGGATTATGAGGAGGTTGGAGCTCACCTGGTTGAAGGAGAGGGGGAGGAGGGAGATGAGTTCTCGCTCTTTTGGTCCTTCACCATTTTGTTATTCATTGACATTTATGTGTCATGGAGATCCTTACGTAGATCCTTACAAAGTAACCGATTGCTGAAGTGGATAACACACTGGGTCCACCATATCTGTGTTATTTATACCTGATTTATGTTGTTTATTTACCTCCACCACCAAATTTACCTCGTAAACCATCTCTGCAGGTCCAGAATGATGCTTCAAAGATGGGTCCAAGTTAACTCAAGAAAGACTTTGCAACTTGTGAACAATTTGATCGTTTCCTTTTACCCAATATTAAAGAATCTGATCCAATGATATTGTTATGAATTTGGTTAGAGGAATATCTAGTCAGGTAGGTCTGTATAGGTAGGTATTCGATTGTCACGATAGGGAATCTACCCTGTAATAAGTTCTATGTGTAGTCCGGTTTGTCGGTATAAGCTGTATTGATGTCACCGCTACGAGGGAGCAGGGCATGCTAAATAGTGCAGGGATTATGGATAAAGATTCCTTTGTTCGTCGTCCCTGTCGCCAAACCTTTGTCCCTCATGGCAATGCATACCCATATAAACACTTAGATAGGTCCTTTAGTGAACACATTAATTAATTCCCCTCCCTTACCACAACGACTTTGGAAAAGGGCAGGAAGCCAGATCGGGGCACTGCCGGATGGCCGCCACCAGCCACACCTCCGGCTGGCCTAGCAACATCGCGTGACACGAGCTATAACCACGCCACAGGGAGCGGGTGATTGGTTGGCACAAAAGGCGCGAACCTCCAGCCAATCAGGGCGGGAGGCGTGAAGACGCAACGGAGGAGGAGGTGGTTCATTGGAGGGAAGGCGGGAGAAGGTTAGGTGGACGGCGGGAAGCTGGAAGGGACAGGTTGGTGGCGTGCCAAGGCTGACGTCACCGCCGAAGGTTATAAAAGAACGCGCAGCATGACACTCTCGCTCTCTCTTCGCTCTGGGCTTCCTCGCTGATCTCGTCTCTGCGCTTCCCTTCCTGGTCTTGAGAGGTCCTGGTGGTCGTTGGTTTGCCATCTTCGTGGTGCTTGGAGCGGTGTTCAGTGCTCGGTGCATCTGGAGCTTGGAGTGGTGCTGGGGCCTCGTGTGCGATCGACTCGGAGCCGGACAGGGCCGCGTGACAGACAGATAAGGCCGCACCCACAGAACATTTTACAAGTACACGATGAGACATTTCCTTTCGTAATCCATTCCTGTGTGACGTATTTGAAGTGAGGTGTGTGGGATCCCAATTTATGATTATTATTTATTCATCGTTGCGTTTCATTGTCTCGGGTTCCGGAATAAACGTGTTTCTTTTTGTACATTAAATCTTGTGTTTGTTCGAGTTCATTAATTCCCTGCATGGTCGGAGCTGCCGTCGGTTCGCTCTAGGTAAGTGCTGCCGCCTCTTCCTCTTCCCTTCTTCTTCCCGTGGTTGATTGCAAAATCCGTGTTTGGTCTTCGCCTCCGTTAAATCCGTTCGGTCTTCCGCGGTCCCTGGTATTAACCGGAGGGATTCGCACGACAATATTGTTGGTGTTATGTCCATCACGACAGGGGCTCAAACTCAAGACCCTAAAATCTTCAGCGAGCCACCTTAACCGTAAAGCCAGCACCAGGATTACTGGACCGTTGATCCATGTTGAACGGTTTACCCGTTATACAGATCACTTGGCGACGTCACGGATTTATTTAATTTAAACGGAATACATTACATTGTGACGTCACGTGGTAAGATCGGAGCACGAACATCAATTGCGGAGAATGTGAGGTTCGTGAAACGATGAACTCGATATCATGGAACAAGATGTCAAACGAGATCATAATCATAGACCAGAAGGAGACCGGGTCCAAAGATCCAAAGGATCCCGTGGGTTGGACCGAGTCTGTATTGAGGGATTGATCACACAACCAGACATTGAGGAGGTGAACCCGTCTCCATTTTACCTCCAAATAAGCACATGGGGACAGGTGGAGTTTACACAAGCAAGGTGTCAAGTTACCAAGCACCTAGCTAGCGCTTGCCAAGCCAGCCGTTCCTTAACAGTTTTAGATGGAGTGCTTGCTGGAATGATTAAGCTTCCTGGCGAGAGCTCTTCAAGAACCTTGGTAACTGAACACACCTTGGGGTTCACCTGGATAATTGCTTTTTTTCATTCTGAGATCCTCACTTGAAATTAAGGTAAAGTCGAGATAGATGACAACTTTGGGGGACAGATGTGACGTCATCAATAGGTTAAACACATCGCAATCCCGATCGATTGGAATAAGAAATAAAATAATTACCTGGAGATTTTATGGTTTGAATGAAGAAGAGGATCAGAATGAACGTCTCACCTTGAGGGTTCTTCGTCTGATTCACGGCGAAGTCGGATTCGACTAAAAACTGCTCCTCGTGGTTCATCGGATCATTTTATTGGACAAAAAAGGTCACGTGGTGATTCTGTTCTGAATCGGGTCGAAACTGGGTTTAAACCCGAAAAGCATGACGGGAATTGTTTTTATTTAAATTTAACATTCATGGAGAGATTTGGACTTCCAGTTCATGTCGGTTGAGGACATCAGGAAACAAAACGTATTCACTTTATAAACTTTATTTAAAATAAACTTTCATCAGATGGTAAATATATGTTATAAACAAGAACCTGATTTTAATAAATTCAACACAAAATAATCTGCAGTTTGTGAAATAAACTTTCAGCACGAACGGAACGGAATAAAAAACAAAACAAAAAAAAAACCACCTTTAGAGGCCATTTTTCCCCGCAAGCGGGGGTTGGCCTTTTTCGGGAACTGTGGTTGTTGTTGTTTTTCGGTCCCCTTTGTGAAGCAATGTTTTACGGCCGGATGCCCTTCCTGACGCCAACCCTTTTTGCCGCCTTTAACGAATAACGACAAGCAGGGAATTACCAGTGAACTGGTACTCAATTTGCCGACCTCGGAAGGATGACAGGCTGAGTCAACCCCCCTGGCGTTAATTCAGCGATTGACCTTCCGATTGACCTCGGAAGGATTCCACCGGGATTCGAACCCAGGATCCTAGGTAATCCTAAGCCGGCACCCTAGCCGCTAGCCCAACACCAGGGTTTGCCCAACACCATCGACCTCCCGAACGGAACGGAATGAACGAAACAATTAAAACGAGCAAAACCGCACGGAGTCATCAACATTATAAACCAAAATCGCGGGTTTAACGGGGTCCAGGAAGTTCCCTCTGAACACATGCAGAACCCGTGAGTCCCCGAAACACGTAAACTCTCCCTCCTCACAATCCAACAAGAACCCAAACAAGAACCCAAACATTATAAACCAAAATCGCGGGTTTAACGGGGTCCAGGAAGTTCCCTCTGAACACGTGCAGAACCCGCGAGTCCCCGAAACACGTAAACTCTCCCTCCTCACAATCCAACAAGAACCCAAACCATTCAGGATTCCCCGGCACGGACAGGAGGGTTTCTTGATCGTTGTGCCATGTTGAGTATTCGTTTTCATATTTCTGTAAACCCCAAGACTCGGGATTCTCTCCCAACCTGCACTCATTCCCTCCCCCTTTCCTCCGCATGGAATTTAAACAGATTCCGATTCCCCACAAACTACTCGACCTCACATCGACCTCCCAGTAATGACGACCCGAGGAGAAACTCTCAGAGGAAAGAACTTGGAACCAAAAACCAAACCGATCAGGATGTTCCGGGTACGGATTGTCGGTCTCGGTTCGAGTCGCCGTCCTGAGATCCCGGGAGATCTTGATCTCTCGATGTGCAGAGTTTGGGTCCAGACTCGGGGTCCGTCCATCTGTGGACACAACGCCGGGTCACAGACTTTGTTAGAGAGGGTGGTGGGGTATTTTGGAGGTAGGGGGTATTTTGGAGTAGGAGGGGAGGGGCGTATTTTGGAGTAGGAAGGGAGGGGGGTATTTTGGAGTCGGAGGGGAGGGCGGGTATTTTGGAGGAGGAAGGGTGTATTTTGGAGTAGGAGGGAGGGGGGTATTTTGGAGTAGGAGGGAAAGGAGGGGGGGTATTTTGGAGTAGGAGGGAAAGGAGGGGGGGTATTTTGGTGAAGGAGGGAAAGGAGGGGGGGTATTTTGGTGTAGGAGGGAGGGGAGGTATTTTGGAGTAGGAGGGAGGGGAGGTATTTTGGAGTAGGAGGGGAGGTGGGTATTTTGGAGTAGGAGGGAGGGGGGTATTTTGGAGTAGGAGGGAGGGGGGTATTTTGGAGTAGGAGGGAGGGGGGTATTTTGGAGTAGGAGGGAGGGGAGGTATTTTGGAATAGGAGGGGAGGTGGGTATTTTGGAGTAGGAGGGAGGGGGGTATTTTGGAGTAGGAGGGAGGGGGGTATTTTGGAGTAGGAGGGAGGGGAGGTATTTTGGAGTAGGAGGGAGGGGAGGTATTTTGGAGTAGGAGGGGAGGTGGGTATTTTGGAGTAGGAGGGAGGGGGGTATTTTGGAGGCGGAGGGGAGGTGGGTATTTTGGAGTAGGAGGGAGGGGGGGTATTTTGGAGTAGGAGGGGAGGTGGGTATTTTGGAGTATGAGGGAGGGGTGGTATTTATAAACTCTCACAGGTGTTTATAAACTGTCACTCACAGGTGTTTATGAACTCCCACTCACAGGTGTTAATAAACTCTCACTCACAGGTGTTTATAAACTCTCACTCACAGGTGTTTACAGAAAGCCAGAGGGAGGTGGACAAACAATGGGGGACGGAAGAAGATGCATGGGTTGGAGAAGGTGGATCCAGAAGGGACCTCGAAGGAAGGAGAGCTGGAAATTTGGAAGCAGCAGAGATCGGGGTGTCGTGGGGTCAGAAAAGATCATGGTTTTAGATTGGGGACAATCAGCTGATGGTGAAGATCTGTCTTGAAGACCTGGAGGGAGGAATGAGATTGAAGAGGATGTGGAAGTTGGTTGCACAAGAGAGAAAAGGAGGAACGAATGAGGTGAGCAGTGATCCTGGATTTTGGTAGTTTCACGAGAAGTGGGTTCATGGTGGACTATGTGAGCCCTGCAGAAACATGGGAAGGGGAAAGAGGGGGGGGGGAGTGGGGGGGGGGGGGGAGGACAAAGCTGGGAAAGAGCAGAGGGCGCAAGACCAGAAAGGAGTTTCTCTGTGTCTGTCTCACTGTCTGTCTCACACTCTGTGTCTGTCTCACACTCTGTGTCTGTCTCACACTCTGTGTCTGTCTCACACTCTGTGTCTGTCTCACACTCTGTCTGTCTGTCTCACACTCTGTCTGTCTGTCTCACACTCTGTCTGTCTGTCTCACTCTCTCTCTCTGTCTGTCTCACTCTCTGTCTGTCTCACTCTCTGTCTGTCTCACTCTCTGTCTGTCTCACTCTCTGTCTGTCTCACTCTCTGTCTGTCTCACTCTCTGTCTGTCTCACTCTCTGTCTGTCTCCATATCACTATCTCTCTCTGGGATTTGCAAGGCAGTGGCAGAGAGCACGTTACCACCAAGCACATGACTGTGATGTTTGTGGAATGGATGAAGAAAGGATGGAAGTTAAGAGCAGGGATCGGAAAATTATTAGGTAGGGAAGGTGGAGAGGAAACGTCGCCAAACAGTACAAGGAGAAGATGAAAGGAAGGTGAGATGAACTTTGCGAAGAAGCAGAAGGTTTGGAGAAGGAGGAGAATAAGTATGGAGTGGCATTTAGGGGAATTGCAGAAGTTTTGTGTGGAAGGACGTCAGGAAAGGGATTATGTGAGTGAAGAGGGTGGATAGAAGGAGAATGGATGAACTGAGGGAGGAGATTGATGTGCAGATGAGCTTGACGGGGAGATTGGTGAAATGCCGGCTGAGATGGGCTGGACACGATGCGGATGGGGGAAGAGAGACTGGCAAAGAGAGTAGATAGGTTGAAGAAGCAAGAAGGAGGAAAAGCGGGAGACCGCGTTTGAGATGGGAGGATTGTGTGAGGAGAGATATCAGTAACGTGGGGGTGATTGGAGAGTGGAGAGGAAACGTCGCCAAAGAGTACAAGGAGAAGATGAAAGGAAGGTGAGATGAACTTTGCGAAGAAGCAGAATGTTTGGAGAAGGAAGAGAACAAGTATGGAGTGGCATTTAGGGGAATTGCAGAAGTTTTGTGTGGAATGACATCAGGAAAGGGATTATGGGAGTGAAGAGGGTGGATAGAAGGAGAATGGATGAACTGAGGGAGGAGATTGATGTGCAGATGAGCTTGACGGGGAGATTGGTGAAATGCCGGCTGAGATGGGCTGGACACGATGCGGATGGGGGAAGAGAGACTGGCAAAGAGAGCAGATAGGTTGAAGGAGCAAGTCGGAGGAAAAGAGGGAGACCGCGTTTGAGATGGGAGGATTGTGTGAGGAGAGATATCAGTAACGTGGGGGTGATTGGAGAGTGGAGAGAGTTGGTTGAAGACAGAAGGAAGTGGAGGAGTATCGTGGTCAAGGAAGGGCAGGAGTTTGGTGCCATCGGACCTCACCCCTTATAAAGGGAAGAGGAGGTGAAGATAAAAGGCAACAAAGAACCGTTGACACAAACAAACTAAAAAAAGCAAAATGGACGATCGGCTTGGGATATTAACTTAATCCACGATTATCACAAATGAAACGAGAACGTCACTCGGTAGAGCGCATACCTCCGCCAGGCTGAACAGTTCATGGTTTCTAAACCACTGATAGGCCGGATCTGGATTCGGAACTGAACTAAAATCGAATTGGCTTGGTCTTGTCGCCTAACCAACTCATCAACCTAGTTTCGTCATAACTCGTCCATAACTTTTTTTAAATATCACGTTATATGTAACTTTTCACCCGATCTCTCAATGGTGAAGAATCACTTAAAAATTAAATAATTCTCGTAATCCGAATCCACATTCAGATCTTCACCAAAATCGAATGGTTTCGTCTTGTCACACAACCAACCTGTCCACAAAGTTTCGTCCAAATCTGTCCACAACTTTGAGATATCCTGCAATATATCATTTTTGGCACTATCTCCCAATGGTGAAGAATCACTTTAAAAATTCTAGCGGCCGGATCCGAATCCGGATCTTCACCAAAATCGAATCATGTCGTCCTTGTCACATACGCTACATCGCCGCCAAATTCCGTTTGAATCCGTCGACAACTTTTTGAGATATGTTCACAGATAGACAGGCAGACAAGCAAACAGACAGGGGTGAAAACATTACAACTTCGGTGGCGGAGGTAAAAATCCAACTGATTTGAACATGAAATGCCCCAATCATTGGTACGAGGTCAAAGGTAAACAAAAAGACAAAGGTAGACCCAGGAAAAAGACAATCATTTATCCTCCTTATCAAACATCATTCTTCCTCATTTCCACCATATTTACCACCCTCTCTTCCACCACGTTTCTCACCCTCTCCTCCACCACGTTTACCACCCTCTCCTCCACCACGTTTCCCACCCTCTCTTCCACCACGTTTACCACCCTCTCCTCCACCATCCCTTTCACTTACAAAGTCGTTTCAGGGTGTTGAACTCCGGGTCGGCAATTTGCACCTGCTTCACCAACTCTTCTGTGGAAATTAATGAACAAACAAATCGTGAAATTAAAATCATTTGGTGATTATTAAATAAACTTAATCTTATTATCACAAAATATTGGTCACATTATCTTGCACTAGGGCATGCCCGTACTATATCTATATCTAAAATTATATCCCCCCCCTCTATTTACATGAAATGGTTTGGTCCAAAGCGAACGGCTTGCGAGTGGTGACAATCCCCCCCCTCTATTTACATGCAATGGTTTGGTCCAAAGCGAACGGCTTCCGGAGTTTGGTAAAGAAATCGCCATCGCGTGCACAAACGCGCAGGAAAGCGAATGAATCGCAAATTCGTTTTTATTAGTTGTAAAACATAGTTTAACGCCAACATAGTTTGCAAACGTGAAATAAATGAATACGCTCTCAAATGTGCCATCCGAGGCAGAGTGTGCCCGCCACGTTCGGCACACGCGATCGTTCGCTGCTCTCTGATTGGTTGAATCGTTTTTTGGACATAGCTCGGTAAGTAATTGTCCGATTAATATGAAACCTTGAAAAGGCACATCCTCGGGTCCCCAGCAATATACCTGGCAAGTTAAAAGTATATCGGACCCGTGGTTGTCGAGAAACAGCGGTCACAGACAAACGTACAGACGTACAGACAGACAGACAGAGATTACTGGAATTATAGATAGATTACTTCGGCCTTCATATTGGATGTCCTGCTTGGTGTTCCTGGAGGAGGATATTTTTCAAATGCCGAGATCTGAATTTAAAATCCACCATCCCAATCCACTTTGTCTATATTGATATACATGTCAATTTTTAATAAACAAGACCACAAAATCCTCAGATACTTCTCATCAGATGCAAGTGAAGCGTGTCCAAAAATCTTTGAAAACCTGTTGAAATTTTCACAATATTGTTTACACATTTGGTGATGATTCCCTGCCAAGTTTAGACACCTGGTAAAGTTCTTGATGAACAAAACTTCAGATACAATTTAAACAACCCATGAAATATTGTTACGTGGAAGGTGGGGGGTAATCGCGAGACTGTGGTAAGTGTAACATAGACCGTGTGTTTCGAGTAGATTAGATTGCCATGTATCAGGGACCGATCAGAGTAAGTTGTCTTGTTTCATGTGACGCTAGAGAGGGAGCATATGTATTTTATAGACAATATAGTCATGGTGAGATTATGTGTGTAAAAACTTCATGTTAGTGGGTGGGGCTAGTTAAGGACCATAAAAAGACAACGGGAGCAGACTTTATTTTTATTGGGGCAGCCCTGTGTGTATGGCGGCCCAGAGGTTGGCACCTCCCACAAGCTGCGGGTAGCTAATCATGGGACACGCCACAGATGAAGGCACTCCAATTGTCTACGAGGGATGGGTCTGTACATGTGCACGGAAGAGTTGAAGCGGGACCCTTGGAGACAACGAAGATCTGTCTTTTTCTCACTTTGTCTCTTCATCTTCTGCTTCTTCGTTGCTCAGGGAGGATTGCTCTCTCGAAACGTGGACGCCGCCTTACAATCTCTCGCCTCCTCTTCATCCATAATTTCTGTTCCCGAGCTTCATCATCACCCTGAACACCACTCATCATGCCAAAGGGAGGTCCTCGCCTGCTTACCCCCATTGTTTCCTGAGAGAGTGGTCTGTGCTGTGCCGCCTCTTGGGGTTAGGATTGTTCTTTCTTCCTCCTTGCATATACGTTTGGGTTTCTCCACATCCATCTTTGTGTCTGAATGGTTTGTATGATTTTCACCTGCCATCCACCTTTTTTCCCATGCTCATCATAAATAAACCCTTATACAGACTTGGCATTTAATATGGAATTTTTTTTTTCTTCACTTGGGTTTAATTTCTGAACTCGGTATATCAATCTGGTGAGTTTCTTTTATGCTTTGGTGATTTCTTTGTCAAAAGAACCATGTCACTGATTGTCTGTCGCAGCAAGAAGTCAATAACAGGATTATATCAAAGGTGGCGTGACAAAATGTAAGGAGAGGTACATTTGATGATTGGCTTCACAATCGGGTATATAATGGTTGTTGCATTATGTATTAGTGGAAAACAACTGCTGCACGTCTACAAAAGTTATTGCCGCTTCCTCTGGAGATGGTCCATCAACTCGACAATGCTGTTTGTCATTTAGTGGTGGCTTTACGAAATTCCGGCATGAAACAGCGTGCTATTGCTCGGCAGTATGGCATCACTCAAGGTCAGGTGTCAAAGATCCTGAAACGAAATGCTCAGAGGGGTGTCCCTACACCAATACTGAGGCCAGGAAGTCCCCGCACAACCACAAGGAGGGATGATCGCCAGCTGCACCGGTTAGTCTGCAATGGCCGTACCAAGTCAGCTAATCGGCTTAGGGCTGAGTGGCAGCAACTGACAAATGTGCCTGTATCCAGAAGGCTAGTCAACCAACGACTGGTTCAAGCAGGCTATCGTGCCAGGTGTCCCCTGAGAAAGCCATGAAAACCAGACAACACCACCGGCGCCGATTGCAGTGGGCCAGAGAGCACCGTCAATGGCAGCCAGGACACTGGAATCACGTGATCTTCAGTGACAAGTCTAGATTTCTGGTCTATTGTCAAGATGGCCGCGTCTGAGTGTGCAGACAAGTGCATGAAGCTGACAACGAAGATTGTATAGTGCCAAGAGTCCAAACTGGAGGTGGTGGGGTGACCATTTGGACTGCTTTTCATGCAGGGGGCAAAACCGACCTGGTTGTTCTGAATGGAAACCTGAACCAGTTCAAGCACAGGGCCATTCTGGAAGAAACATTGCTTCCATTTGTTCGTGCAGCCTTTCGAGGAAACTTTGTCTTCCAAGATGACAATGCACGGCCTCATCGTGCTCGCATGATCAAACACTTTCTTGCTGACCGTGGTGTAGAGCATATGGAGTGGCCTGCCATGTCCCCTGATATGAATCTGACAGAGAACTTGTGGGCAGAATTAACGCGTCAAATCGACAACTTGGACCAGCAGCCTGCATCTGTGCGTGAATTGCAGCAGGGTATTGTAACTGCATGGCAAGCGATTCCTGTCCAAACCTTGGCAAATCTCATGAACAGCATGCCTCAACGTGTACGTGCTCTCCTGAATGCTCGTGGGGGTTACACGAAGTACTGAACTGTAATTTTACTGTCCGTAATCCCAGTCGTAATTTAACTTTTGTTTTTGTTTAAATTTTTTTTGGCTAATGTGCAAAATAAAGAGATACTTCTGGAAAACGCACAGAAGTTTAACACAGTACTGTCCATGAATTGAGTTCGATATCAGTTGACATCACTTTCAAGGATCAATTTATTTGCTTTGAAATGTCAAATGTGGTTTTTGTTTCTTTTAAAGGTCACATTAACAAAATCTAGAATAATTTCAACATAATTCCAATGAACTTTTGGTCCTAAGTCATCTTGAAAAGTAAGTTCACCCCCACAAAAAAAATATTCCATATTAAATGCCAAATCTGTAAATTCCATTTTTTAAGGCCATTTTCTCCGCTAGGGCAGGTGTTAGCCTTGCAGGCCCTATGATAATCATCATGGTTCCCTTTTTATATATAAACGCTTATAAAGGTAAGAAACATTTTCTTATAAAGGTAAGAAACCGTTAAATTTGGTTCATTTGTGGTGACATTGGGGAACGGTTATGTTGTACAGGAATTGCACTGAATGCAGTAGTTGGAGACATTTCAGCTGTTGGCCGGATAACAGATCCCAGAGGAGACGGCCCCTGTTAACGGAGGCTGGCTGATGTGATATTTGCTGCTTAGGATATGGATATTGTCTTGGGATAGGGATCTCCCTTTGCTGGGCAGAACCCATTGAATTTCCCCAAGGAAAATTCGAAATCCAATTGTCGCGTAACAAAAGTGTGATTGGGCATTCAAAATTTAAAAGAGATTTTATTTTCGAGGTGGCAAGCCAGGGGTAGTGCCGACTGAGGAGGAGCCTAGGATAGGAACCTCTCTCGCTCTGGACATCACTCGAAACCCTTCCACTGGTGTGAATGTCGGTCAAGAGTCTGGTGGGATGTTCATTCAGGCCATGTTTGAGCAACTAATGGGAAAAATTGGAGTATTTGGAGAACAAATGAGAGGTGAAATAAAAGAAAACAAGGAGAAAGACATAAAATGTCATTGCCACTGTGGTTATAGTAATTTTGCTGTATAGAATTAAAGGGCGCCAGTCGGTCATATTCGATCAGATCACAAATTAAAGTGAGGTGCATATGTATGCCATCACGTACTGAGCTTGTGCCAAGTTTGAACAAAATCGGACCATGCTTGTGGTACCACCCAGACCCCACAGGGAGTCTTGTGGGGTGTGGCTTCCCCAATTTACTGGGACACCATCAAAGCGACAAATATCTCTGTTTTCTGGCTGTTTCTTCCGTTCCTCAAATTCTAATTGGATCTCTTATAAAAGCTCTTGATCATCCCAAATATAGATACTGTCTGCTATTTGTTAATCCCATTCAGTTGCAATCATACCTGCCCTGGCTTTCTCACTCAGTCGATGCTGTACTGATCTGATAAACTTCATTTTTAATTTCCAAAAAATTTCTTTTGAATGAATCTTATCTACTTTTATCACTACTCCACTCTTGGTCTACTTTCTCCACTCATGGCTTGCGGACTTTCCTCTCTGGTCGAAGGCAATGTGTGGCCCTGAATGGATTTCTCTCATCTCCCCTTCCTGTTCTGGCTGAAGTTCCCCAAGGTAGTGTTGTGAGCCCTGTGCTATTTCTGGTCTTCATCAATGATCTCTCCGACTATCTGGAAAATCCTCTCTATCTCTTTGATGATGACTCCACTCTCTGCCGCTCCATTCCTCATCCCTCAGATCGGCAGTCTGCAGCCTCCTCACTCTCTGCAGACCTGGACAAAATCACAGACTGGTCAAACAAGTGGAACATGTCCTTCAATCCTGACAAATCTCACACTCTTACGATGTCTCTCCGAAAAGACCGACTGGAAAACCCTCCCATCTACTTTCTCAACAATCCTCTTCAAGAAGTTCTGTCACTCAAGCTTTTGGGTCTCACAATCTGCCATGATCTTTCTTGGGAAAACCACATTTCCAAGCTGGCCTCCAAAGCCAGTCGCCGTCTGGGCATCCTCCATCATGCGAAGTCCTTCCTTGGCACACCTGAGCTCCTCACCACATCCAAGGCTTTCATCCACAGCTCAATGGAATACTGTTCCCCCCTCTGGGCCGGTGCTCATGCATCACACCTAGCTCGGCTTCACGCTGTTGAAACCAAACCTTTCAGAATCATTGGAATCTCCTGCGATGAAGCTAACTCCGAGGGCCTTTCACTCACTCACCGCAGGCAAGTTGGTGGTCTTTTCGTCTTCTACCGACTCCTCTCCGGCCTTGCTCCCCCAGCTCTCTCTCTGTGCTCTGTCCCCCTAATATTCCTATAGGTCACACAAGATCTGCCAGAAACCCTCTTATGGTTAAACTGCCAAAATCTAGGCTCTCTGCTCACCTTCACTCTTTCATTCCCCTTTTCTCCCGCCTCTGGAACAAACTCCCCACTCCCTCCAATCCCACTCCTCCCTCCATGTCTTTAACACAGCTGTTCACCACCATCTCTTATCTTCCCCCATCCAAAACCTTGATCTTTTCTACCCCTGCTAATTCACCCCAGATACACTTTCTTTGAAATTCCAACTTCTTTCCTGGAAGTCCTTGCAGTGTTCATATGTTTTATACCTCTCCCACCTCCCCCCAAGCTCTCCCCCTCCCACATTTCTCTCAATGTCCCTGCTCTCAAATGTTGTGTTTGTGTCCTTCCCCCTCTCTCCCCATCTTGTCGACCGCTCCCCTTATTTTGTGTTTTATGTGTCGGTTTGACGTTTTGTGTGATTAATGTTAGCTCTTTCACGAGCCTCGATCTTGTATACAAAAAAAATAATTAATCAATAAAAACTTACTCTGGATCTCTTTTAGAAGATTGTCATTGATCTGGATAAGTGAGTCCACATTCTGCTCCTCCACCAGGAAGTCCAGCAATCTGGGTGGTGCAGGCTCCGTGGTTGAAAAATGTGACCTGGACTCCAGTCTTGGTAGGGAGGAGAGAAACATTCATTCAACAAGGAAGAAAGGTGAGGGTTGCCAATGAGGATAAGCTAATGGATGAGATAAATATATATATATTTTCCAGAAACATTTGAAGTACGGGTACATTCAAAAAGTCAAAATTGGACGAAGCTGCCAACTCGTTTTGATCAAAGTATTGCAAAATCAATTGATAAATTATTTAAATTTGCAGGTCGACAAAATATGAGACATTGGGGGATCATCCACCTGATAAATAATTTCAAGTTAAATTATAAGCATCTGAAATGAAAAGGCAAACAAGACAGCCTCTGCTTTGTATTGAGACTCCCGTTTGCTAAACATGACAAAAACAGGAGAAAAAAAAAATTAACAACATTACAGTTTACACGAATACATTCTTTGGGCCTCCGAGGCCCAATGGCTGCGTTTGTGTAGGATTTTTGACGCCTGCATCTCAGCGTTAAACAAGACAATTCTTCAGCTACATTTCTCTGCTTATTACATTGCAAAGGCTAACTACCCGAACATGGACCATACTAATCCATACATTTAACTGTAACTTGGGTTTGGAAATGCACAACATGGCTCAAATTGGACATCACATCCTTCTTTCAACGTTCAGTGAATCTCCAATGTTATGAGAAAGAACCATCATGGGAACAAGATGAGGATTTCTTGTTGATTTGTTTTGGCAGGCAAAGTTCAATTAAGGGCTGCGTGATTAAATATCCATTTTGTGTTCTTTACTACTTTACTACACATGTGATTAAAATACACATGAAAGGGATATGATAAAGCACATGAAAGATACCCTTGTCTTACCTGCACAGCAAATCCTTGTAGCCCTGAAAAGGTAAGAAATAAACAAGGATCAGAATCAGATATACAAGGAAGTCTGATGCAGGTGGGGGCCATCTGGTCCAGAGCTATAGAATACTAGAGTTCAGTGAACTTAACAATAGGCGCCATGTTGTTACTCGACTGTTCATGTGCGGTTCAGCGTTCATTACGCACTATTGCAATGTACCTTTGAGACATTTGAGGTTCTTTAGACCTTTTCGACCATTACAGACCTATTACTTGAAACCGTTTAATTTAAACCCTCAGACCCCCTTCGACCCTTTGGACCTCACAGACTTTTCCAAAGTGACACTTTTACAAAACCTTTGACTTTAGACCCTTCACACATTCAGACCCTGAAAACTGCAGACATCTTGGAGCTTTAACTTTGGACCCTGAGGATACCTCAAGACCTTCAAGACCCCATTAGACCCTCATGACAATTTGCTATGACCCTAGCTTTTTAATGACTTAGGATGAAACTCTTTGAATGCATCAGGCAATCCCAGGCATGCCAAGTCACAGACAGGGTTTCTACCTCAGCTACCCTTTACCGAGACAAATCGGGTACGGCTGCGGCAGAATCTCGGTATAGAGGATTATCGGGTATGGCCGCGGCAGGTTCATCGGGTATGGCTGCGGCAGGATCATTGGGTACGGCTGCGGCAGGATCATCGGGTACGGCTGCGGCAGAATCATCGGGTATGGCTGCGGTAGAATCTCGGTATAGAGGATTATCGAGACAATTTAGGGCAGGCATCAACAAGTACCACTACGACAGAGAGACTGACTGAAAGTCATGCAACACCGAGGCGGATAGCCACTAAAAGCATTACTCGTGTCAAAGAAATGAGTCCCAAGAGTCCAAGTGTCATAATTAATGTAGACGATGATCATGAAGATGAAGGGAATGTACTGCAGATGCAGGAAGAGAATTCCCAGGACAAAATGATAGACCAGTATACGTGTACCGACCCTGGTCACCGAACGATTTAAGTGCGATTGTGAGGTCCATGCCCCATGGTCGGGATGATCCTAAATTTCACAAAGAATTGGCAATAATAGTACAATGTCACAAACCAGCACACGTAGATATGAATGTCCTGTTAGATATATGATTGTGGCTGAAGGGCTGTTACTCCACTTAAAACAAAGCCAATTGGCCAGGCCCTGAATAGGGACCAGAAGCATTAGATAGGAAAATGTCGGCACTGTTTCAACAAGTACTGGAAATTGTGCCCACTAGAATTGATTGGGGCAAAATGCAGGCATGCAAACAGAAACTTGACGAAGATCCGACGGATTATTTAGAATGATTGCGGATGGTGTTTAGGAAACATTCAGCAATGAAAGACGATGCAGGCGAAAAATTAGTCTCTCCCACGCTTTCGTAAACGGGCTAAATGCAAAATTACAGTCTGACGTAAAGAAAACATGCTTGACGTGGGAAACGAAAGATCTTTTGCTAAATGTCATCCATTGATAGACAAATGAACAAAAAGGTGCTGGCATTGCAACAAGATTGATGCAAAGTGTTGAAGCTTCTAATAAGTTAATGCAGTTGCAAGTAAGTGCAATGCAAAAGGAAGGAGGTAGATGGTATCGCGAGCAAGAGAGGTACTCAAGGTAATCGGGGCCGAGGATCTAACAACAGACCATATGTGGGCAGGAACACATGCCACGGGTACGGCCAAGTTGGACATTGAGCCAAGCAGTGCCCAAACAAAGGTATGCCTGTACGACGGCCAATCCAAAACCCAAATTTTAACCCATGGCCCCAAAATTCAGACTGCGTGGACTATGCAAAACCCCTCACACCATAACAACAATAATAGGGGTGCCTGGGTGAAACATCAGCATTACTGTTACCAACTTCTAAACCTTCCGAAGAACCGACCCTTACTATGAAGGTATCGGGAAAAGAAATCCCCTTCCTAATAGATACAGGCGCTACACGCTCAACAATTATGCAGAGTGACTTCCCAAATGTTCTGCTGTCACAAGCATGTATAAATGCAATTGGGTTATCAGGAATACCAATATCAACTCCTGTAACTAAAAAATTACATGTGGAATTAGGACCATTGTCAGGACAGCATGCATTCCTGCTAGCAGCAGATACTCTGGTCAACTTATTGAGCAGAGATTTGCTCTGCAGATTAAATTGCACAGTAAAATGTTCTCCTAATGGGGCTTATTTAGAAATGCCCCAGTCATCATGTGACACTGTTTTTAATTTGCTGCAGACAACCACTGAAACCGTTGTGTATTGGTGGACTTTGGATAACGACGAGCTTTCTCGTACTTTGGAGGCTCATTTTGCAAAATTGACGAATTGTGTCTCAAGTACAGGACTGGATAACTCATAACCGGATAGACCTTTCGCAGTGGAAACCTCATCTGCACTATTCAGTATAATATGATGCAAAAGGTGATGATGCAGATTATGAGGAGAGCATCTCCACACCTACAACAAAGGCATGACGTAACATTGGGATCAATGTGGATAGGCCAACAGGGAATAGGTATGGAAGTACACCTGTTAAAGGAACAATTGGAACTGTTTAAACAACTGCATGAGATAACACCGCACATTACTTTGGCTGTGGCTGAGGGATATCAGGCTAAGGATATACTGTAGGTCCAATGATCACTCGGCTAAAAACGGTCTCTGAAGGATGAGGCAATAGCTTTAGGAGCTTTCGATGATGCCCAACTCAGGCAAATTGGCTCCGATGGATTCCGATGGGAAAGTAGGAGTGAGACTTCTTCCTCCACCTTTATGGTGATTGACATCCTGCATGTAGCTGTCATAAATGCCTCTCGTGAACAACAAGATCAGGTTCTGAACTGTCTATGGAGAACAAATCCAAATGAATGATGTAGGACGAATTAAGAGTATGCGACCAGTCAAAATTGCAATAGACACATCTAAACCATGTCCTCGTAAGCAGCAGTACGTGCTACGACCAGAGGCAGAAGCTGGTAGAGCTCCTGGTATTCAGTCTTTGCAAGACCAAGGAATTATTGTTCCAACTACAAGCTCACGTAGTACACTAATGTTGCCTGTGAAGAAACCAGGAAAGACATGGCGTTTTGTGCAAGACATAAGGGCTGTAAATGACTGCGTCATACCTTCGTCCAGTATTCCGATCTGTCCAGCATTCCGAGTGATAAGTGTTACTCAGCAGTAGATATTTTCTCCGCCATCTTTTCCGTTCCGATCCACCCAGATTACAAATTCCTTTTTTGCATTTACATACCAAAATTGTCATCATGCCACCTGGTTGGGTGTGGGTTCCTCTCTCACCAGTCATGGCACCTCAGCAAAGGACTTCTGTGACTCACTGGGATTGACACAATCTGTCAATTTCCCGACCCGGATCTCAGCCAATGGAGTATCTTCACTTCTAGACTTGGTTATGACTAACTTCCCTGCTAATGTCTGCTGCTCTTCTTCTGCTCCAATCGGTTCTTCTGATCATGTGCTTGTCAAAGTGGACATCTCTCTGGCCATTCTCAGAGAGCCTCTTCAGCGTCGACGAGTCTGGCATTTCACTCAGGCCGACTGGGACGGTCTTCAAGCAGCCATCAATCGTCTGGATTGGTCTCCCATCTCCACTGCCTCTGACATCAATTCTTCCTGGGAATTCTTCCAAAGCAAACTGATCTCTCTCATGCACAGATTTATCCCATCTCGCCTTCAGTTGTCTTACCCTTCCTCCCGTCCATGGTACACTGAATCTTGTGGTGAGGCAGTTGCCCTGAAACAACTTGCCTTTGCCTCTTGGAAGGCTAATCCAACTGAAGGAAATCTCAGTTCCTTCCACCAAGCTCGGAACAAGTGTGTGTCTTCCCTCAGGAGTGCCAGGAAGCACTATCTCTCCTCACTCAAGGATGAACTCTCAAACCTGTCTCCTTCCTCCAAATCCTGGTGGCGTCTGGTCAAATCCGTTTCTGGTGTTTGTTCCCCCTCCATCCCCTCCCTTACCTCAAATGGCCACACAGTTGACATCGCACGAGACAAAGCCGAATGCCTCAACTCTGTGTTTGCCTCAAAATCCTTAGTCCCAAACCCATCTCTCTCTGTTCCCACCTTTCCCAGTCGAACCAATCTGCTCCTGGACTCTGTGACCTTCTCTCCTGACAAGGTGGAGGAGTTTTTGTCAAACCTCGACTCTGATTCTGCAACTGGACCAGATGGCATCAGCCCACGGGTCCTAAAATCCTGCTCTGCCGCTCTATCTCTTCCTCTCTCTGTTCTTTTCACCCTATCTTTTGCTCAAGGTCATCTGCCAGCATCCTGGAAATCAGCAAACATTACCACTTTACACAAAAAAGGTGCAAAAACAGATCCTTGCAACTACAGACCAATCAGCCTGCTCCCAATTATCAGCAAAGTCATGGAATCCATCATTGCTTCGGATATGAAATCTTTCCTCTTCTCCAATGGCTTGATCTCTGACCATCAATTTGGTTTCAAACCAGGTCACTCTACTCTGGACATGCTGCTTCTGCTGTCTCAACAATGGATGGAGGTCCTCAATGCCAAACAGGAAATCAGAGCTGTCTCCCTTGACATATCACGGGCCTTTGATACGGTCTGGCACCCAGCTCTGCTCACCAAACTCTCCTCCTATGGTATCCATGGAAACCTCCATGCATGGCTTGCGGACTTCCTCTCTGGTCGTAGTCAACGTGTGGCCCTGAATGGATTTCTCTCATCTCCCCTTCCTGTTCAGGCTGGAGTTCCCCAAGGAAGTGTGCTGGGCCCTGTGCTTTTTCTGGTCTTTATCAATGATCTCTCCGACTCTCTGGAAAATCCTCTCTATCTCTTTGCTGATGACTCCACTCTCTGCCGCTCCATTCCTCTTCCCTCAGATCGGCAGTCTGCAGCCTCCTCACTCTCTGAAGACCTGGACAAAATCTCAGACTGGTCAAACAAGTGGAACATGTCTTTCAATCCTGACAAATCTCACTCTCTTACTATGTCTCTCCGAAAAGATCGACTGGACAACCCTCCCATCTACTTTCTCAACAATCCTCTCCAAGACGTTCTGTCGCTCAAGCTTTTGGGTCTCACTATCTGCCATGATCTTTCTTGGGAAAACCACATTTCCAAGCTGGCCTCCAAAGCCAGTCGCCGACTGGGCATCCTCCGTCGTGCGAAGTCCTTCCTCGGCACACCTGAGCTCCTCACCACATACAAGGCTTTCATCCGCAGCTCAATGGAATACTGTTCTCCCCTCTGGGCTGGTGCTCCTGCCTCACACCTGGCTCGGCTTCACGCTGTTGAATCCAAAGCTTTCAAAATCATTGGAATCTCCCGCGATGAAGCTATCTCTGAGGGCCTTTCACTCACTCACCGCAGGCAGGTAGGGGGTCTTTCTGTCTTCTACCGACTCCTCTCCGGCCTTGCTCCCCCAGCTCTCTCTGTGCTCTGTCCCCCAAATATTCCTACAGGTCGCACAAGATCTGCCAGCAACCCTCTGATGGTTAAACTGCCGAAATCTCGGCTCTCTGCTCACCTTCACTCTTTCATTCCTCTTTTCTCCCGCCTCTGGAACAAACTCCCACACTCCCTTCAATCCCTCTCCTCCCTCCAGGTCTTTAAAACAGCTGTTCACCACCATCTCTTATCTTCCCCCATCCAAAACCTTGATCTTTTCTACCCCCACTAATTCACCCCAGATCCACCTCGTTTGAAATTCCAACTTCTTTCCTGGAAATCCTGGCAGTGTCCATATGTTTATACCACTCCCACCCCCCCCCTTCACATGCCTCCCCCCCCCCCTTCACATGCCTCCCCCCCAAAGCCCTCTCCCTCCCACAGATCTCTCGATGTCTCCATGTCTCTCGGTCCCTGCTCTCAAATGTTGTGTTTGTGTCCTTCCCCCTCTCTCCCCATCTTGTCTACCGCTCCCGATGTTATTTGTTTTATGTGTCTGTTTGTCTTTCTGTGTGATTCATGTTCGCTCTTTCACGAGCCTCGATCTTGTATACAAAAAAAAAAAAAAAAAAAAAAAAAAAACAGTGTACCTGGACGGTACTTCAACAGAGATACACGGAAAGTCCTACTTTGTTTTCCCAGCACTCTACGAAGACGTAAGTGATGTAATTTTTCCTGGAGGTTCCACACTGGTACAGTACATAGATGACTTGCTTGTGTGTTCTCCTTCAGGCGAAACATGCGTGCAAGACACTGTAGTTTTGCCAAATGGAGGTCAAATATCTTGTGTACATCTTGAGAGGAAGGTCTCAGCTTCTTTCCCAGAAACGTGTAGCCACAATACTGGCACTGCCAGTCTTTTCTGGGAGAAGCAGGCTACTGCAGACAGTGGAACATTGATTATGCTCTTTTGTCTCATCCGCTGTTGGACATTACTTCCGTTTGTAACCCAAATCCTTTAGTCTGGACGTCAGAAGAAGCATTTGTAGCACTTAAGAGTGCTCTTTCCTGTTAAGACAGCCAAACTTTCCTGTTAGGACTACCAGACTACAGCAAACCTTTGTTTCATCTGTACTCCTATGAAATGCATGGCCTCACACAGAAGCATGATGTAAGATGCGTCCGATTACTTACTATAGCACAAAATTGGGACCCTGTGGCTTTAGGATTTCCGCCGTGTTTGAGGGCAGCAGCAGCAACCTCCTATGCAGTACAATCTACAGAATCTATTGTTCTCGGAACAACGTTATTCCTTCTGGTGCCACATGCTGTTACCACTGTCCTATTAAGAACAAAGACGCAGCATTTGTCAGCTCCAAGAGCTACCACATGTGAACTTGTGTTAATAGCTGTGACCAACAACATAATTCGGCGATGTCCACCACTGAACTCTACTTCTCTTTTGCCAACCACAGAAGATGGATAGCCGCATTACTGTGAGGAGATAGTGACGCATGTACTAATGCCGCTACCCGACTTGAGAAAATCCACTCCAAAATTCTGATTTGGTGTTGTATGTTATAAAATATAATAATAACCACCTTTAGAGGCCATTTTTCCCCGCAAAGCGGGGGTTGGCCTTTTTCGGGAACCGTGGTTGTTGTTGTTTTTTGGTCCCCTTTTTGAAGCAATGTTTTATGGCCGGATGCCCTTCCTGACGCCAACCCTTTTTGCCACCTTTAACGACAACCAGGGAATTACCAGTGAACTGGTACTCAGTTAGCCGACCTCGGAAGGATGACAGGCTGAGTCAACCCCCCTGGCGTTAATTCAGCGATCTACTGGGATTCGAACCCAGGATCCTAGGATCCTAAGCCGGCACCCTAGCCGCTAGCCCAACACCAGGGTTGTATGTTGATGGGTCATAATCATGTACGTCTGCCTCCTACAATTGTATAGGCCTGAGCTCCACCACAGCAGCTGAGTTGCTTTTTACAAGAATAACTCAATTTCTCACTGCCCTTGTAATGATCTTACACCTCCCAACCCCCAGGAGTACCTCTGGCAGCAACTTGCCCTCCCCTGTGCCCCTAACTTTTGTTTGTCTGTGTGTTGTACCCTTCTCCAAACAGTGACGACTCCATCTTCAACTCTCTCTCAAACAACAAGGACCAACATTTCCCACTCATCCCAACTCTCTCTATTCTCCATATGTGGCAAATTTCAATTGTCACCATGCAAATTGGCTGGGTGTTGGTACCTATATCAGCCATGGCAATTCAGGAAAGGACTTCTGTGACTCCATGGGACTGATACGATCTGCGAACTTTCGGATCCAGATTTGTCCCAATGGCAAATTCTCCCTTTTGGACGAGGTTGTTGTTGTTTTGTATGCAGCTTGTGGCTACTTGGCTGCATCATTTTCTGTGGGTGCAGCTGTTCTGCTGATGCAATGCCTGATGCAATGCCCCGTTACCAATAAGCTGGTATGCATTTTGCCGACCTCACAAGGGTGGCAGGCTGAATCAAACCACCTGGTGTCAATTTAACGTTAATTCAGAGGCTCAAACTCAAGACCTTCATATTTTAAGCCAGCCCCCTCAACCATTAAGCCTACACCAGGCTTTATGGACGAGGTGATAGATTTGGTTCTGGACTTTCTGGACAACACCAGACTAAGTGATGACAAACTTACTGCAAATTTCTCCTGTAGTCCAGCAGCTAAGCTAAATATAGCATAACAATTGTGCATTTTGTGAGGAAAGCACCAAATTTGGCACACTAGTAGACTACCATATGAAAAGATCTGGATATTGGGCCATCTTAGATTCAGAGATTTGATTTTTGCAAGATTTGCAGATTTTGCAGATTTGCAAGCTGAGATTGCAACGCCAGGGGCGGCCGACTCCTTCCTGCGAGCTGCCCACGTCACCCGCACAAGAAGAGCTCATCAAATCACTGCAGCGGCACTGCACATCCTGCAACACCGTGCGTATGAACATATGAACATATGTATGACATATGCTGATGATGCAGAAGACCTGCCTGAGTTCGAAGACTGGTGTCACCAGAGAGGAGAAGACATTCCCAACTTTCAGTACTGGGCAACTGTGCTGGAACTAGAGATGTTGGTACTGGTCTACGTGCGTTCTCTGCGGCAGGCTTCATTCACGATGTACCTTGATGCCCTGACGGAACTGGTCCCATGGTTCCATGCCTTAGACCACACACACTATGCCAGGTGGGTCCCTGTTCACCTGAGAGACATGGTTGCACTCCCAATGAAGCACCCAGATGTAGCCAGAGAATTCAGGGCTGGCAACTTCACCGTACAGAAGACGAAGAAGGTGTTCTCTTCGATCCCAATCGAATCGAAATCTTGCAAAAATCAAATCTCTGAATCTGAGATGGCCCAATATCCAGATCTTTTCATAATATGATAATCTACTAGTGTGCCAAATTTGGTGCTTTCCTCACAAAATGCACAATTGTGATGCTAAGTTGCCCCACTACTGCTCTTCCTCTGCTCCAATTCGTTCATCTGTCCATATGCCTGTGAGAGTGAACATCTCTCTGGAAATATTCAGAGAGCTGCTTCAGCGCCGGCGAGTATGGCAGTTCACTCAGGCAGATTGACCAGCAGCCTTCAATCTCTCTTTAGCACTGGTATCCTATATCCACTGCCCCTGATGGTATCCTATATCCCCAGCACATTGGATGAAGGGTCAAACAGGGGCCACTCCACCAATGGTGAGTGAGGGTGAGCGGTGTAATTGTTACCCAGTGACGTTGGCATGTGACTTTATATTACTTTGGGTGCAGGCAAAAATTCTCTCTGCCTGCTCACATTTATCCCAGGAGGACCAGGGGGAGCACAATGCAGCTGGGAGCCCGAGTGCTGGTGAGGCAGATTCAAGGGACCAAGCCTGCCAACACCACGCCTCTATGCCAGGTGGCGTTCCTTCCCCCCTGCCGAAGGGAACTGTGGACTTGAAAACAAGTCGGTCTGGCCAGAAGTTATTTTTTCTTTTGTAAATACCTTTTGTTTCCTCTCCGTGCCATTTGCAATAAGAACAAGAAAAAGAGCAATCGGAGATTGCAAACCCTCGCCAGGATGTATTTTCAGTGGTTTTTAAGGCTTTCGTGGTTAAAACAAATATGGCGGCCAAACCACGTGACCGATGACGTCATTATTCTTTTCCTAAACGAATTTATTCCAAGATTATGCTCAAGAAATTACATCTTGATCGGATGAAGTTTTGTAATTGTCGAATTATGACGTCATAATGGAGGCACCTATGACATCATCATTAACATATTTTATTCCCCGAGAGTTCTTTACAATGAGCCATGTCTCAATTTTTTCTATTCAGTGCTTTTGGAGATATAGAGGTGCAAAGCTTTTCGGTTTTTCCAAGATGGCGGCCGAACCACGTGACCGATGACGTCAACATTATTTTTTTTTTCTATCAATTTATGCCGACATGGTGCTCAAGAAATTTCATCTTGATTGGATGAAGTTTTGTACTTGTCGAATTATGACATCATAATGGAAGCACCTATGACATCATTACAACAACAACAAACAACAGGCATTTTAAGGCCATTATCCCCGCAAGAGCGGGGGTTAGCCTATGACATCATTAACATATTTTATTCCCCATGGAGAGTTCTTTACAATGAGCCATCTCAATTTTTTCAATTCAGCACTTTCGGAGATATAGAGGTGCAAAGATTTTTGATTTTTCCAAGATGGCGGCCGAACCCCGTGACCTATGACATCATAATTATAATCAAAAAATTCTACAGGTGGAGTTGCAACGATGGTCAAAATTTCCTGTCAATCGGACCAAGGGTTGCAGAGAAAATCATATTTATTCTGTGCAGACAAACAGACAGAGACAGACAGACAAACAAACGGACTCAAATGCAATACCCTCTCCTCTGGCGAGGGTATATATAAACTAGATTTGGTCTCTGGGTGAATTATGGTTAACCTGGTGGCTTCATCTGTTGGTTTTGTACAACCTGTTAAAGGTCAATTGGTTATGGTCTCCGACCCGCCAGACTATCACATCACGTGACTTTGGTTACTCAGCCAAAGATTAAGATCATTCAAGTGATCGCTTATCAGCATGTCCCTCACTCACTGTGGGGAATCCAATCTGTATGGTAACAAGGTTAAAGGTCGTCAAATGTAAATGGAACAGGGAGTATTTGAGGCAGAGGACGGTTGTGGTCGTTTTGATACTAACTGGATTCGAACCAGGCAACCAGTGCAGACTGGGGGGGGGGGGGGGGGGGGCTGTAACAATATTATGTTTTAGGAATCACCAAATACTGTACAATTTATAAATGGAATTGACATACGTGTGTGTGTGTCTGGAAGTGTGTGTGTATATATATATATCTGTGTGTCAACCAAATTCAAACCAAAGCCTCAATATCCTATTCTGAAATACTAATCTCGGTCTGAAGTGAAACTCTTAAACTTTGTCTTCTATGCGATGCTTAGAATCAGCCTCACCTCCAGAAATGAAACTGCCTCCATCTCCTTGAGTGATGCTTTGAGGGTGGATTCTTCTTCACAGAGAGATTCCATCTCCTGTTGCAAGTTCTCTCTCTGGTTTTGAAGGTGAGAAAGCTTCACACTCTGTCTCTCACTGAGCCACCTCTTCATGCGATTTACCTTTTCATCCACAGCTCGATACATCTCTCTTCTCTCCCCCTCCAGCCTTTCTTCCTTCTCTCTGCCCGACACCTGGAGAAAATCATTTACGAAGGTTTGTTAAAGTTTCACTGAAAATTATAGAGGTTAAAATTACAACAAAGGGACTTTAGGATCCGTTTTGAAGGAAACAAGACCGAAAGTCTAACATCGGCGTAGCCGGGCTTGTTTGATACTTTCGTTGGAGAGGATGGTATGACCTGGGTGGAGATACCAGTCAGCAAATAATGTAAGTATTAAATTATTTTGAAGTACTCCAATCTCTCAGCTGTCTGTCACTGTGGAAGTGAAGAGATTGCATCGAGACACTGACCGGTTTATTATCTTGCCAAAACGAAGTTTTTGCAAGATGTATTAGTCAGCTTGTATGTTTGTTTGTTGGTGGTTAATCATTTTTTTTCACGTTTAGATCACTCTGTAGACCACAGTTATTATTGGAAACTCCTGTAACTTCGCATATCAGAGTCCTATAGAGATACCCTTCAGCACACAAAATTTTGAAGGTCAAGGTCAAAGGTCAAGGTCACTTTGTGGTCAATCATGGAGGTCGACGAAACCCTTATTTTTTGAGTAACTTTGATCGGATCGTCTCCAAACTTCATGGGAATCTAGTATATGGTCCGGCGCTCAGCTGATTAGTTTTTGGTGGCGATCGGCCTTGACCTTCATGGTTAGCGCTGGAGGTCGAAAATTATTGACCCCAAGGTCAAATTACGAAACCCTTATTTTTTGAGTAACTTTGATCTTATGATCTCCAAACTTGGTGGGTATATAGGGTGTGGTATGGCGCTCAGTTGATTAGTTTTTGGTGTCGATCGGCCTTGACCTTCAAGGTCATTTTGAAGGTCATTCAATTTTGACCAAAAGGTAAAATTTTCAAGTTTCAGTTACCATATCGAGTAGTACCTCAAATTGAAGCCCTTGTTGAGTGCTTTCCAAACATATAACTAGTTTGACGCTATGACGTCATTTGATGACGTCATGACGAAAAAACGGATTTTTCAAGGTCACTCTCTAGAACGATTATCATCGGAATATCTCGTGGGCAGACATTCCTCAAAGAGTCGCTTCTAGTGGATAGCAGTTCTGTTCACCTCAGTGTGACCTGAAGCAAGTCACTCATGTTCACATTTTGGCAAGATACGGTTCACCCTGTGGGTGACATATGTTTATTATCTTGCCAAAACGAAGTTTTTGCAAGATGTATTAGTCAGCTTGTATGTTTGTTTTTTTGTTTGTGGTTAATCATTTTTTTTTCACGTTTAGATCACTCTGTAGACCACAGTTATTATTGGAAACTCCTGTAACTTCGCATATCAGAGTCCTATAGAGATACCCTTGAGCACACAAAATTTTGAAGGTCAAGGTCAAAGGTCAAGGTCACTTTGTGGTCAATCATGGAGGTCGACGAAACCCTTATTTTTTGAGTAACTTTGATCGGATCGTCTCCAAACTTCATGGGAATCTAGTATATGGTCCGGCGCTCAGCTGATTAGTTTTTGGTGGCGATCGGCCTTGACCTTCATGGTTAGCGCTGGAGGTCGAAAATTATTGACCCCAAGGTCAAATTACGAAACCCTTATTTTTTGAGTAACTTTGATCTTATGATCTCCAAACTTGGTGGGTATATAGGGTGTGGTATGGCGCTCAGTTGATTAGTTTTTGGTGTCGATCGGCCTTGACCTTCAAGGTCATTTTGAAGGTCATTCAATTTTGACCAAAAGGTAAAATTTTCAAGTTTCAGTTACCATATCGAGTAGTACCTCAAATTGAAGCCCTTGTTGAGTGCTTTCCAAACATATAACTAGTTTGACGCTATGACGTCATTTGATGACGTCATGACGAAAAAACGGATTTTTCAAGGTCACTCTCTAGAACGATTTATCATCGGAATATCTCGTGGGCAGACATTCCTCAAAGAGTCGCTTCTAGTGGATAGCAGTTCTGTTCACCTCAGTGTGACCTGAAGCAAGTCACTCATGTTCACATTTTGGCAAGATACGGTTCACCCTGTGGGTGACATATGTTTATTCTATATGTTGGTCAGTTCATCAACACTATCAAAGTGACCTTCGCACCATCCCAACACACACCAGTGTGTGCATTACGGAATGAGGTGTTTTATGGCAGCCGGAGTGCAAATCCTGCCACCAACCTCGTTGAGAGGACCCAGTGAGTTGGTATTCATTTTACCGACCTCGGAAGGATGACAGGCTGAGTGAGTCAACCTCACCTGGTGTCAATCCAATAGCTGACCGGGATTCAAACTCAGGACCCTCATATCCCAAGCCCTCCACACTAACTGTTCAGCCAACGCCAGGCAGGGTGGTTGGAGGCAGTCATAAGAAATGCTTCAATGTTTGAAGAGCCCTTAATCAAAGTTTTAATTAGAAATGATCTGGGGGGCATGCACCCCCTCTTTCCTCCCTCCCCCCTCCCTCCCCATTATGTATAATCACCCTGTCGTCATAATTTCAGTTCCCCCCCAATCATCAAGTGTGATAATTTGCCCCAACCAGGTATATGACGTAATATATGAAGGTTCCCTGAAGGGTGTTGAAGGAAACATAACTAGCAAAGCCAAATGGTATTACATTCCACCTTTCAGAAGCGTAATTGGCAGCTATAAAACTCACCCGATACGTGGGATAAATATGTGAGGGACATACTTATATACGGAGAGACAAACACTGTAAACACAGGAACCAAACATCCACGCCATAAAAAAATAGTTTGTTTAATCACGAATTTGCCAGGTCTAAAAGCCTCTTTGCGAGTTTGAAGAGGAAGAAGTGCTAATGTATGGTTTATTCACACAGCAGTTTAAATGGAAACATTTATTATTCTACGACAGGAGAAACCCTTTAGAACCGTGGTTCTTAACCTGGGTTCGACAGAACCCCAGTGGTTCAGTGAGCCAGTCTCAGGGGTTCGGCAGAGGTCCTCCGAAACGCATTGCAATTTGTTTTGTTTTTTGCTTTGTATCAATTTTGAATCTTTGTGTAATTACGCTTATTATTAATATTATTATTATTTTGCTATGTATGTTACGAACGAATGGAAATGTTATTTGTAATTGTATTCCCATCCCATTCATGGTTTCTCTGGTCTGTGTTTAAGATAAGTTGTTTCACACTGACTGTAGTAAGTTGAATCAATGAGCAACTTGCTAATTATTCTGTTGATGGTGCTTACTTGCTTACTTACTTACTGGATTTTGGACTTTGCAGGTGTTCGGAAATTCCAGTGAATAGCCTCGATTAGCTTGCGGTGTGCCATGCGTCATTGGTCGCGCCTTACTTTGGAGTTAGATTAATTGAAAAGTAAGTTGGAAATGTTTGTGGATATGCAGGGTGGGTTCAGAGTTATATTCATGTGACCAGATCCTCAGCTCTGATTGGTGTACATTTGAGGGGCCATACATACATACATACATACATACATACGGACAGACAAACACCGTTCTAGACGGCTTTGCCCTATCAGTGGGGGGGGGGGGGGGGGCTATGGACTCAATTTCAAGTTCGTGTGCAGTTCATGTTAATTTTGGGCAACCACTATAAATGTATTCCACTGGGTCCTACTAATCGGAAAAATGATGTCGCCATTTTTTTTTCTATTGACCTTTAATGATCTTGACTCAAGGTCAAAGTTCAAATGTCATTACAGTGACCATACTTCATTCGAAGTATATCGACCTTGGTACCAAAATGAGGCAAATTTCAAAAGAAACTGATTATGACATTTGTTTTGTCATTTTCCCTCTCAGATGTTTGCAATATGCAAATTAATAAGCAAATGACCTAATTAGAGAAAAATATATGCATAATTAACATTTTGTCTTCACCATACACGTAAATCTCATCAATTCGCATTATTATTGAATGCCAATCATTAGTTACCATCTCAAATGTGTTCTGCTGGATCCTAAACTGGAAAAATATGTTGCTTATTGTTTTCTGTTGACATGTTCTTGATATTAACTGACCTTTGACATGTACTTGACTTTACTTATCTTGACCCAAGGTTAAATGTCAAATGTCATTTTAACCATGTGATGCAAACAAGCAAAGTGATTTGGACATCTTTGACTTTAAATTAAAAACTAAATGTTAAAAATACTAACAATGGCTAAAAACCCAACCAACATGAGCAAATGAGCATGATGAATGAACAGTATAAAGAAAAGCATTGGGAACTTGAATCCAAAAATCAATACTCGAGACATCCGACTTATTTTGCTTGATCGCATCACATGGTTAAAATGACATTTGACATTTCACCTTGGGTCAAGGTAAGTAAAGTCAAGTACATGTCAAAGGTCAGTTAATATCAAGAACATGTCAACAGAAAACAATAAGCAACATATTTTTCCAGTTTAGGATC
Source organism: Myxine glutinosa (assembly GCF_964187855.1). NCBI lineage: Eukaryota > Metazoa > Chordata > Myxini > Myxiniformes > Myxinidae > Myxine > Myxine glutinosa. Next base: position 368,972,591 of record NC_136261.1, on the reverse strand, counting down.
CAGCAGAACACATTTGAGATGGTAAATAATGAATGGCATTCAATAACAATGCAACGTGATGGGATTTACGTATATTTTTTTTATTTTTTTTGTTGTATAGAAGATCGAGGCTCGTGAAAGAGCTAACATTGATCACACAGAAAGTCAAACCGACACATAAAACATATAATAAGGGGAGCGGCAGACAAGATCTGGAAAGAGGGGGAAGGACACAAACACAACATTTGAGAGCAGGGACATCGAGAGATCTGTGGGAGGGAGAGGGCTTGGGGAGGGGGCATGGGAAAAGGGGGAGGAGTGGGAGAAGTATAAAACATATTGACACTGCAAGGACTTCCAGGAAAGTAGTTGGAATTTCAAAAAAGTGGATCTGGAATGAATTAGCGGGGGTAGAAAAGATCAAGGTTTTGAATGGGGGAAGATAAGAGATGGTGGTGAACAGCTGTTTTAGAGACCTGGAGGGAGGAGTGGGATTGAAGGGAGTGGGGGAGTTTGTTCCAGAGGCGGGAGTAAAGAGGAATGAAAGAGTGAAGGTGAGCAGAAAGCCGAGATTGTGGCAGTTTAACCATAAGATGGTTGCTGGCAGATCTTGTGCGACCTGCAGGAATATTTGGGGGACAGAGCACAGAGAGAGCTGGGGGAGCAAGGCTGGAAAGGAGTCGGTAGAAGACAGAAAGACCACCTACCTGCCTGCGGTGAGTGAGTGAAAGGCCTTCGGAGTTAGCTTCATCACGGGAGATTCCAATGATTCTGAAAACTTTGGTTTCAACAGTGTGAAGCCGAGCTAGGGGTGAAGCAGGACCACTGGCCCATCGGGGAGAACAGTATTCCATTGAGCTGCGGATGAAAGCCTTGTATGCGGTGAGGAGCTCAGGTGTGCCAAGGAAGGACTTCGCATGACGGAGGATGCTCAGTCGGCGACTGGCTTTGGAGGCCAGCTTGGAAATGTGGTTTTCCCAGGAAAGATCATGGCAGACAGTGAGACCCAAAAGCTTGAGCGACAGAACTTCTTGGAGAGGATTGTTGAGAAAGTAGATGGGAGGGTTGTCCAGTCGGTCTTTTCGGAGAGACAAAGTAAGAGTGTGAGATTTGTCAGGATTGAAAGACATGTTCCACTTGTTTGACCAGTCTGATTTTGTCCAGGTTTTCAGAGAGTGAGGAGGCTGCAGCCTGCCGATCTGAGGGAAGAGGAATGGAGTGGCAGAGAGTGGTGTCATCAGCAAAGAGATAGAGAGGATTTTCCAGAGAGTCGGAGAGATCATTGATGAAGACCAGAAAAAGCACAGGGCCCAGAACACTACATTGGGGAACTCCAGCCTGAACAGGAAGGTGAGATAAGAAAAATCCATTCAGGGCCACATGTTGACTATGACCAGAGAGGAAGTCCGCAAGCCATGCGTTGAGATTTCCATGGATACCATAAGAGGGTTTGGTGAGCAGAGCTGGGTGCCAGACTGTATCAAAGGCACGTGATATATGTCAAGGGAGAGAGCTCTGATTTCCTGTTTGGCATTGAGGACCTCCATCCATTGTTGAGACAGCAGAAGCAACATGTCCAGAGTAGAATGACCTGGTCTGAATCCAAATTGATGATCGGAGATCAAGCCATTGGAGAAGAGGAAGGATTTGATAACCGAAGCAATGATGGATTCCATGACTTTGCTGATAATTGGGAGCAGGTCTGTAGTTGCAAGGATCTGTTTTTGCACCTTTTTTGTGTAAAGCGGTAATGTTTGCTGATTTCCAAGATGCTGGCAGATGAACTTCGGCAAAAGAGAGGGTGAAAAGAACAGAGAGGGTGAGATAGAGTGGCAGAGCAGGATTTTAGGACCCGTGGGCTGATGCCGTCTGGTCCAGTTGCAGAATCAGAGTCGAGGTTTGACAAAAACTTCTTCACCTTGTCAGGAGAGAAGGACACAGAGTCCAGGAGCAGTTGGGTTCGACTGGGTAAGGTGGGAACAGAGAGAGATGGGTTTGGGACACAAGATTTTGAGGCAAACACAGCGTTGAGGCATTCGGCTTTGTCACGTGCGGTGTCAACTGTGTAGCCATTTGAGGTAAGGGAGGGGATGGAGGGGGAACAAACACCAGAAATGGATTTGACCAGACACCACCAGGATTTGGAGGAAGGAGACAGGTTTGAGAGTTCATTCTTGAGTGTGGACAGATAGTGCTTCCTGGTACTCCTGAGGGTAGACACACACTTGTTCCGAGCTTGGTGGAAGGAACTGAGATTGCCTTCAGTTGGATTAGCCTTCCAAGAGGCAAAGGCAAGTTGTTTCAGGGCAACTGCCTCACCACAAGATTCAGTGTACCATGGACGGGAGGAAGGGTAAGACAACTGAAGACGAGATGGGATAAATCTGTGCATGAGAGAGAGCAGTTTGCTTTGGAAGAATTCCCAGGAAGAATTGATGTCAGAGGCAGTGGAGATGGGAGACCAGTCCAGATGATTGATGGCTGCTTGAAGACCGTGCCAGTCGGCCTGAGTGAAATGCCAGACTCGTCGATGCTGAGGAGGCTCTCTGAGAATGGCCAGAGAGATGTCCACTTTAAAAAGCACATGATCAGAAGAACCGATTGGAGCAGAAGAAGAGAAGCAGATATTTGCAGGGAAGTTTGTCATAACCAAGTCTAGAAGAGAAGATATTCTATTGACTGAGATCCGGGTCGGGAAATTGACAGATTGTCTCAGTCCCAATGAGTCGCAGAAGTCCTTTGCTGAGGTGCCATGACTGGTGAGAGATGAACCCACCCCCAGCCAGCTGGCATGATGTCAGTTGAAGTCGCCACATATGAGAAAGAGAGAGTTGGGATGAGTGGATAGAAGTTGGTCCATGTCGTCAGACAGCGAAATGTATGAACACATAATGAACACATATGAACAAAAGGTGGGAGCGGAGAGGAAGCCGTAGCCAGAGGTACTCCTGGTGGTGGGGTGGAGAGAGTGCAGTGCAAGGAGAGTCAGGAAGAGAGTTTTTGATAAAGATAGCAACCCCACCTCCAGGACGAGGCTCAGGTCTATCATACCGGAGGAGGGAGTAACCTGGGAGAGCTATTAAGGAATCAGAGAAATCTTGAAGGAGGAAGGTTTCTGTGAAGCAGATCAAGTCTGGATTGTCAGAAACAACCTGAATGGAGAGATCAATCATGTTTGAGCGAAGGCCCCGGATGTTTGAGGTTCATACCGTTAATGAGGAGGGGCGCATCGGGTGTAGGACAGGGGAGGGGAGGGGTAGGGTCAGATGAAGGATGAGAGGGGGAGGTAGGGCGAGGTCGGGAGAGCAGTTGATAGTGTGTCAGAGATTACAGAAGAGTTACAGTAAAGGGAAGGATGAGGACGACGAAAGGTTTGATGGTGATGGGATGAGGCACAGTGAGGGGTTGTTTGAGGGGGGGGGGGGACAGAAAAAACTAGAAGGTTGGGGGAGGTGAACGTATGAGATAGAAGGGAGACGAAGTGGGGAGGAGGCGGCTTTGAGGAGGAGGGGGGGAGGGGAGAGAATTGGAGAGGAATGGTATGGGGGGGAGATTTGAAGGGGAGGGGTTGGGGGGGAGTTTAGGAGGGTGAGGGGCAAGGGGGGAGATTTGGAGGGGAGGGGCAAGTGGGGACATTTGGAGGGGAGGGGCAAGGGGGGAGTTTAGAAAGTGGATGATTAATGAAAGACGAACATTGATAACAAATTGGGTTTTTTTTTTTTGGTTTTTTGTTTTGTTTTTTGTATACTGAATCGAGGCTCATGAAAGAGCTAACATTTATTTCACAAACAAATCAACAAGACAAACAAGATATATAACAAGAGGGAGCGGAAGACAAGATGGGGAGAGAAGAGGAAGCACACAAACACAACATTTGAGAGTAGGGAGAAGTGTGGGAGGGAGAGGGCTTGGGGGGAGGGGGCGTGGGAAGGGGGGGGGGGGGGGGGGAGAGTAGAGTCCCTGTATAAAGAGAGTTGTGTCAACTCAAATTTGGACGCCATTTTGTGTCTAAGTGTGTCGGATTAGATATACATGTACATTCGCGATATGGGGTGATATATTCTAAACCTGCTAAAAAAAATTTTACTGCACATATTTAGTCTTATTATTACATACAGGTGATATTTGTTTTGTCAAAAACTCAGCTATTGCCGTGAAAAAGAGCTGTGTGGTGATATTAAAAGTGGTATGGCAATGCATATTACAAGCCAACACTGCATATAAGAGCTAACATTATAAGTATCTCAAGGCAGTGTTCAATGAAATCATTACATTGAGATTCATTTGAGGAGTCAATACGTTCATGAGTGGAGTAGGTGTGGTCGGACAAGTTTGGTAGATGTAGTCTCTCAGTTCTGGACGGTCCACGCTTCTTGGGGGAGTTGCGCAGCTTCACGGGTTTCCGGTAGCTAAATATTGTTGGAACTGCAGAGCACTTCAACCTCTTTTTGTCATCAGCTCGCCCCCTCTCAAACTGATTCACATCGAAATGTTTCTGCAATCATACAATGAGTGTCCTTGATGTATTTATTTATTGAAATTTTTATTCTAACACAACACAGTTTAATTTTAATGAGCTGTCATGTACTAGTACTTCCACAACAGAAAATCACATGGACAATCTTCCGGAAGATGGCCAGACAAATCGCTAGCTCTATCGACCACATGTATATTGATATAAAACAGGGATAACAGCTTTTGAAAGTTGAGCCAGTTTTAAATGTGGGTACACAAATACACCTGTTTTACTGCATTAATCACCTAGAAATATTGTATGTTTTGGGAACGATAGCTGTCACCAGGTTAAATATATAGGGATTGTCCAATGTGCAAAATCTTCCATCACTACAATTTGGCCATAAATCCCGGGGTGGGAAATATTTGAGCAAATATGCCACAAGACGCATGAGCACTGTACAAAGCAAACAATAACTCGTCAAATTTTGGACGTATGGATGGCTGCAGAACACGGAAAAAAATTGAGCAGGTCCCCCCCTAAAATTGCTTTTATGATTGCCGATTAGGCCAAAGATTTTAAACCAAAAAAATAACTTGCCTCGGAATAAGTTTTGAATGGACGGACAGACAACTGAAAACAAAACGGACCATGGGTTTCCCACCCCTATAAAATCAAAATTAATTCCCTCTGAAAAAGTACAGTGACATTGCCCGCAGACTACCCAACCGCAGACCAGGCAATGTCACTGTACCGGGACATTTCATCAATCAATGACAATATGCGGTCCGCTAGGACTACCCGAAAAAAATTGAGCAGGGTTCTTCCCACGGAAATGCATTTTTGGTCAGCTCCTTGAAGATTATAAACAAACACAAATCACTTCCCTTTAAAAGGGTTTTCAACGGACAGACAACCAAAAAAAAACCGAGCATAGAATTGCTTTTGAACATCGATCATCAAGCGGCGTGGGCCTACCTGGCAGAGTCTCGAGGAGTCGATCGCTTTCCAGCTCTTTCGTCTGACTTTCGCTTCCCAAATTTGTCTTCTGACTTTATCACTTGGAAATCTATACATCTTATATTTCCCAGATTGGTTTGAACAACCAAAAGCAGAACAACCAGTCATTTTGTTTGGCAATAAACAACATTCCCGTACCAAGCTGACGTTCACGCACGGTGAAGTTAGACACAAAATGGCGCCACGAAATCACGTGACCAGAAATCTCGGGTCAGCGCATGGCGCAACTCTCTTTATACAGGGACTCTAGGGGAGAGGTATAAAACACAAGGGGACCAAGGACTTCCAGGACAGAAGTTGGTGTTTCAAAAAAAAAAAAAAAGTGTAGGATTTTGGGTGAAATTAGCGGGGGTAGAAAAGATCAAGGTTTTGGATGGGGGAAGATAAGAGATGGTGGTGAACAGCTGTTTTAAAGACCTGGAGGGTGGAGTGGGATTGAAGAGAGTGAGGGAGTTTGTTCCAGAGGTGGGAGAAAAGAGGAATGAAGGAGTGAAGGTGAGCAGAAAGTCTTGATTTTGGCAGTTTAACCATAAGAGGGTTGCAGGCAGATCTTGTGCGACCTGTAGGAAACAATCTTATATTCACAAAGTACCAACGGGGAGAGGGCCTAGATGGACAACCATGAGTCACTTGAACAGGGCAAAAGGTGGAAGGCAAGGAGATAATGGGGGCGGGGCGAGACAGCGCACGTGGACAGAAGCACACGAAAACAGCAAACGTGGAGAAAAGGAAATAAATGTTTTTGGGTTTTTTTGTTTGTTTGTTTGTTTGTTTTTTGGGGGTGGGGAAGGGATTTAAAACGTTAGACAAAGAGTATACGTTCGGGGGAGAAGGGAAAATTCTAAGAACCAAGCAAAACACGAAGTAAGGAACTTAATTTAGCAACCACCAACGGGGGGGAGAGGGGGGGGGGGTCGCCTCAGGGCACAAGGCCGCACACACGGAGCAAACAGAACATGATTAATTAATTACGAGTTACAGGAAAATTCAAACCAAAACTAACTATAAACAAACAATAACGCATAGACGATGAAATAACTAGTGGAAATTTGACAAACACACGAATGGAAAAATAACTTCCCTTTTGATGCCCAGAGAGAACCAAGCCTCAGGGTTGGAACTAATGGGGGAGCATCAGATGAGAGAAAGAAAGGGGGTGGGGAGGGAGCATGGTGAACACTATATGTTAATTATGCATATTTTTTCTCTAATTAGGTAATTTGCTTATTAATTTGCATATTGCAAACATCTGAGAGGGCAAATGACAAAACAAATGTCATAATCAATGTTTCTTGTGAAATTTGCCTCATTTTGGTACCAAGGTCGATATACTTCGAATGAAGTATGGTCACTGTAATGACGTTTGAACTTTGACCTTGAGTCAAGGTCACTAAAGGTAAACAGAAAAAAAATGGCGACATCATTTTTCCAATTAGTAGGACCCAGTAGCATACATTTATAGTGGTTGCCCAAAATTAACATGAACTGCACATGAACTTGAAATTGAGTACATAGGTGTTATGGATTCGTCACTTCCGTCTTTGTGGTTTTCACCGACTGGAAGCATTTTTAGTTTCATGCACTATTATTGTTATAGTTTGAGTGAAATGGAGATGACCGTCTTCAAAAGGAAAAATTAGTGTTTTAAAAGAAAAACGAAATGGATTGGGGGAACCGGAAGAAGAAGAGGAGGAGGCTAAAGCGGCGCAAGTGAGGTTGGGAGAAAAAGGCCGATCTGCTTTGAGGTATCGAGCGGAGGCTGGCGAACGTTGGTCACAAGGGAATATTGGTTTCCCTGGGAAAGGGATTCCTGTGACAGTCTATATCGCTGTGGCAGAAAAACCTGCGTGGCGGGTTTTGCGGTCGATTCTGAAGTGAATCGTTGTTGGAGAGCAGGTCGACGCTGCCTCCATTACGGGCCCGTCCGCCATTTCACCACGCTCCAGCCACTTCACCGCGCCCCAGCCGTTAGCCTGGTTCGTGTGTGTAACGTGGATTTCGATTGGGAATCGCGGGTCTCAGTTGGGAGCCGCTGCTTGTTCATATCAGCGTCATTGTCTGGTGAACCGAAAGTGTGAATTCCCAGTCGCCTTTTGGGTGAACTTTTGCCTGACAGATGTCGGCCCGACACCCACCCAGCGGCTCTTCGGCAGCGTCGACTGTCAGCCGACCTGGGTTCTGGTCTCAATACGACCTTTTTCTTGTGATCACCGGAGCATGGATCGACTTTGGCCTGGTGCCGGGACAGTGACTTTGGGGGTGTTATATTTTGCTCATGTGGGAGTACCATGTGTTATTGAGTTAAGAAACTGGTGGTACCATCATAGGAATTATATGGTATTTGTTGTGCAATTGAAGTTATATTGTACTCGCAATTTGTTATTATTGTGTGATCTTAATACAATACTTGGTTTTTGGTATCAACCGATTGGTGTGGTTTCACCATTGGTCATTGGCACACATAAGAGCACATCTTTCTGCCGTGACTCCTTTCGGGGCTCGGAGGTACACTGTGACCGGGGTTTGGGGAGGATCACGTAACAGAAATTTGGGGCTCGTCTGGGATAGAATTCCCTAACATTCCCAAAATTCCCAAATTTGGAATTTTCTAACATTCCCAAATTTTTCTGAAAATTTGGAATTTTTTGTGTGAAGGTTAACAGGTGCTAACTCATAGTCACCATGGTGTTTGACGTAGAAAAGTTTGCGATGTCCCCTAACGAGGCACAGTTCCAGGCGATAAAAAGATCGGAACTCATGATATTGGCCAAATATTGTAACTTGGAGGTCCGAGTTAGTATGAAGAAAGCAGAGATTCAGACATTGGTGGTAGAATCTCTAGTGGGACAAGGAACATGGGAAGAGGTAGCCTTGGATTGGTTACCAGGGGAAAAAGGAAATGTGGAGCTCCGGAAAATGGAGATGCAACTGCAGAGCCAGGAAAGGTTAAAAGAGTTGGAATGGAAGGCAGAAAAGGAAAGAGCAGAGCAGGAACGAGAACTCGGGGAGAGAAGAGCCGAGCAAAGAGCAGAGGAAAGGAAAGCAGAAAAGGAACTCGAGGAGAGAAGAGCAGAGGAAAGGAAAGCAGAAAAGGAATTTGAGAGAAGAGCAGAGGAAAGAGGAAAGGAGAGCCGAAAGGGAGTTAAAGGAACGGGACATGGAGTATCAGAGGGAACTTAAACTCAAGGAGCTTGAATTACTGGGGGAACGGAGAGAAGTAGTATCCATGCCGGCTAGTTCGACAACCAGTCAGAACTCTTGGGATGTTGGTAGGCATGTGAGGCTGGTTCCACCCTTCAATGAAAAGGAGGTAGCCAAGTTCTTTTTACACTTTGAGGAGGTGGCTCAAATGTTAAAATGGCCTGTTGGGTCCTGGACTATGTTAGTACAAAGTGTTCTGGTGGGTAAAGCTCAAGATGTCTATTCGGCTTTACCGATTGACCAATGTGCAGATTATGAGATAGTGAAGAAAGCCATTCTCAAAGCCTATGAATTGGTCCCTGAAGCTTACCGACAAAAATTCAGGAATGCCAGGAAGAGGGAGAGTGAGACCCATGTGGAGTTTGCCAGAATGAAGGAAACCATATTTGATAGGTGGTGTGACTCGAAGGAGATTGGGCAAGACTTCAACCTTTTACGACAATTGATCTTGGTGGAGGAATTCAAACAGTGTGTCCACGTGGACATTAAAGTGCATCTGGACGAAAAAAAGGTACCGGAGTTGTATGAGGCAGCAACAGTGGCAGGTGACTATGCCTTGACACACCGGATGGGGTTCCACAAACCTAACTTCCCGCCTAGAGTTAGCCAGGGGAGTTATGGTAAATCAGGTTCGGAGAACAAATTTTCCTGGAGGCGGCCTGGAGAGGACTATGGGGAAAAGCTGGACACCACGACTTTTAGGGATCAGAAGACTGCAGTTCCAAGGCAGACCTATCTTCCGGGGGGCCCCGAGGCAGACCACGAGTTTTTCCTCCGGGGCTACTTGCGCTTTTTGCAAGAAACCTGGGCATTTGATGTCCCAATGTTACGCCCTGAAAAGGAAAAAATCAGGAGCGGAGTCAGACTAGTGCAACTCCGAATGAGTTGGCCAATGGGAGAAATCGTCCTTGGAGGACAGTGCCTTGTGAAGGTTCCCGTGCCAAAGTAACGGCATCACAGAACGACCTTGTCCAAGAGGGTTACAAACCTTTTATTTTCAAGGGGTTTGTGTCACTGGATGGGGACTTAACGAACCAGAGACCTGTTAGGGTATTGAGGGACACAGGAGCACATCAATCTTTGATGCTTGAGGGCATTTTGCCATTGTCGGGGAAGAGGGCAACGGGGGTTAGTGTTCTTTTACAGGGGGTTGGTGGCTATGTTAAAGCTCCTCTTCATGTCGTCCATTTAAAGTCTGAATTGGTGTCAGGACCAGTCACTGTGGGGTTACAAGCCACTCTTCCTGTAAAGGGAATCTCTTTTATTATCGGGAATGATTTGGCCAGTGGTCGAGTTTCTGGTAATCCGATGTTGGTTGAAAAGCCCAGTATGGAAAATAACAGCACAGTTAGAGCAGAAGATTCCGGGTATCTTTCCATCCTGTGCAGTGACTCGTGCTATGGGTAGGAAGTGCTCTGAAGCGAAGGAGAAGGAAGGTGATGTGGATTTGGGTTCCTTAGCGATATTGGAGGAAAAGTCTGGAAGAGGTAATAGGAAAGGGAGTGACATCAAAGAACCTAAGGAAAACGTGGCATCTGGACCAAAAGAGGAAATAGAGTGTCCGTCGGAGACATCTGGGAACGAGGCTGAACAAACGGTGCTGGTCCGAAAGAGACTTGTTGAAGAACAACACAGAGATTCGGAGCTCCGGAGTTTGATTGTAAAGCCATTACAGAGGAAGAGGCTATGAAGATACCTGTTGGTTACTTCATGAAAGGGGAAATACTCATGAGAAAATAGAGACCACCATAGGTGCCAGCAAATGATGAGTGGAAAGTTCATTACCAAATTGTGGTGCCACCGCCGTACCGGAAGGAGATATTGAGTTTGGCACATGAGACACCTTTGGCCGGGCACCTTGGAGTGAACAAGACATGTGACAGAATATTGGTACATTTTTTCTGGCCAGGATTGAGACGTGATGTGGCGGAGTTCTGTAAGTCTTGCCATTCTTGCCAGCTGGTGGGAAAACCTTCTGCACTGAAAGTCCCTTCTGCACCTTTAAAACCAATTCCAGCTTTTGAAGAGCCATTCAGCCGAGTCATTATTGACTGTGTAGGCCATTTACCTAAAACTAAGGCTGGACATCAGTATTTGCTGACCATCATGTGTGCTTCCACGAGGTTCCCAGAAGCAGTGCCTCTTAGGAAAATTACTGCGGCAGTTATTGCGAAGGCCTTGATTAAATTTTTCACTTTGGTTGGCCTACCTAAGGTCATCCAGTCTCATCAGGGTTCCAATTTCATGTCAACGCTTTTTCAGCAAGTGGTACACCTTTAGGGAGTGGAGCAAGTAAGATCAAGTACTTACCATCCCGAGAGCCAAGGGGCCTTGGGATGAGGGAATACCCTTATTGTTGTTTGCTACGAGGGAATCTGTTCAGGAGTCATTGGGATTCAGTCCTTTTGAACTTGTGTTTGGACACACCGTTCGAGGACCATTGAAATTGGTGAAAGAACAGTGGCTACAGGAGGAGTCACAGTCAACAGTGGTAGAGTATGTGTCAACGGTTAGGCACAGATTGGCAAAGGCTTGTGAAGTTGCAAGAGGAAACTTGAAAGTGACAGGATAAAATGAAAGCGAGACATGACAAGAAAGAAGGTTAAGGGGTTGTGATCAGTGAAGACTTTTAGCTCTGAATTCTCTTGCACACTGACTACAGGCACGACAGGTCACACAGGACCCCTTTTTTCCCCAGGCTTCCTCTCATAATATTTTTTCAGTCGATTGACATGACACAGCTGCCGCTTTTTCCGTCGGTCGGGAGTTGTCACCACGTAATCTGTTTCATTAACCCTCCTTTTGATTGCATAGGGACCAAAATACCTAGCCTGTAGTGGCTGACCTGGAACAGGAAGCAACACTAACACCTGGTCCTCAGGACTGAAATTTCTTGTCTGAGAGGCTCCGTACCCAGATGCATCGCTGGGCCCGCCTGCCAGGAAACCGATTATCCTGGATCCCAACATGTCGCATGCAGACGCAAACGACTACTTAAAGGAAGTTTCTCTCTTTTTCATGGAATGTAAGGCTCTGACTGCTGGTCTTCCAGGCTACAGGTCTAAGCCACTTGATACTAATGTTGATATGTACTCCCCGGCAGAACGACGGCACATTAACGGCCTCATGAACATGAATATCGACTGAGCGCCAATATCGACAAGGACTGCGCCTGCAGAAGCTTGGGCGAGCTCCAGCTAGGGAGGGGTCTCGGTTGCACCTTCGAGGCCAAAGGGTGAGCAGGGAGATCCTCTCGGGTGTGGACCCCTGTGGAAGCAGACGATTTCGTTGCGGATCCAACGAGCTATTGGATATTCATGTCTCTGTGGCCAGCACACTTAACACACGCACCCACACACACGCGAATCGTCCTGCTGGGTGCTATGCGAGGTGCTTTGGGTACGGGGTATGCCCACTGGGGCCGCATTCGCGTGGTCTTTCGGTTCGGTTTCGGTTTTTCATTGACTGTCTTCCTAATAAAGGCCTCTGATTGGCTCGTAGATAACATTTGTATCTTAGATCCAAAAGGGCGGTATGTGGGGGTTCAGACCCTCCCCCCTTGTGTTCTATTATTGTTTGACCTATTACCAAGTATAAACAAGAATATGTTCTGTTTTTGATTGATTTCTGTATACTCATAATACTTTCATGTTCTTTGGAAACCTGTTATCCCAGTATTAGGCTAAAGATGTTGCTCAATTACCAAAAATAACTAATTTGTATGTGTTGCTTTGCAAACTTTATCCATTATATTTCCTGTTAAAGAGTTAAGTTACTGTGATGGCATGTTCTCTTACTGTCGAAATATTCCTTTGAAAACCTGTTATAAGAAGTTATATGCTTTGTAAATCCAGGCCCTGATGGCATGATCCTTCACTCTGTGAAGACCAACCGTATCTTTCCAGTCTCCCTTAAAACTGTGTTCTATCACCTTCATGTTTGACATTTTTACGACTTGCTGAACTTTCCCCCAATTAACTGGTTTCTAGAGAATCGTCAACATGGTTGACCCATGAGTGACACCGAAGACCACTCCGTCCTTCTGTTTGTCTTGAGAGCTAAAAACCACACCCCAATATTCCCTTTATAAAGTGAAACTCGACCGAATTATTTTAGAGCATCATGTTGGAATCCTGGTCCTTGTGGGCCTCAGTTTTAAGCATTTTGCTTTCCACAAGCTTGTGTGTTTGATGAATCAAATAAATATCTCAGTTGTTCCTTCTCTCAATCATGAGTCTTGAGTCCTAAGTCACGGATCCATCATATGTATGTAATGTATGTATGTGTGTGTATGTGTGTATGTATGTGTGTATGTATGTATGTATGTATGTATGTATGTATGTATGTTTGTATGTATGTATGTGTATGTATGTATGTATGTATGTGTGTGTATGTATGTGTGTATGTATGTATGTATGTGTGTATGTATGTATGTATGTATGTATGTATGTATGTCCCTCACATATTTATCCTACATTTTGGATGAGTTTTATAGCCAAGATTATGCTTCTGAAAGGTAGAATGTCAGTAATGCCATTTGGATTTGCTAGTAATGTTTCTTTAAACACCCTTTAGGGAACATTCACATATTACATCAAAAAACCTTGTTGGGGCAAATTATCACAATTGATGATTGGGGGGAACTGAAATTATGATAACAGGGTGATGACATATGATGGGGGGGGGGTGGGGGACGGAGGGGGGGAGGGAGGTGGTGCATGCCCCCCAGATCACATATAATTAAAACTTTGATAAAGGGCTCTTCAAACATTGAAAAATTTCTTATGACTGCTTCCAACCACCCGAAACCTGGTGTTGGCTTAAGGGTCACAGGGCTTGGGATTTTGGGAGGGCTTGGGATCCTAGGGTCCTTTGTTTGAATCCCGTTCAGCTGTTGACTTAACACAAGGTGAGGTTGACTCAGCCTGTCATTCTTCTGAGGTCGAGGTGAGGTGAGGTCTGAGGTCTTCTCTCAAGGAGGTTTGGGCCAGGATTTGCACTCCGGCTGCTGTAAAACACCTCATTCCGTAACACACACAGTGGTGTGTGTCTGGACGGCGCTGAGGTCACTTTGATAGTGTTGACTAACTGACCAACATCTAGAAACATAGGGGCAATACCCCTGGCGCTCACCTGGTCGAATAAACAGTATACTGCACTGACTAAAGGTATTTCAAACCAATTTCAATGGTTGTGAGAAGACAGGGCAGCATCTAGAATCATACCAACAAAATCATAAGACTTTAAACAAACAAAGAAAAACATACTTATTTTGGGGGGGCAACCCCCTTCCCCCCTTCCACAACCCCATATACGTCTTAAGACCCCAATTTTTCTAATGCCTTGAACAAACATTGGTACATAATGGGTGATTTAGGTTGTGGTCAAGTTTCATCGAAATTGCATGTGTAGTTTCTGAAAAGATAGCAAATACCTATTGTGGGGGGCAACCCCCTCCCCCCATAGACCCCTAAAGGGGCAGATTTTTTTTAATGCAATGAACATACTTTGGTACATCACGGGTGGTGAAGGTTGTGGTCATGTTTCATCGAAATCGTGTGTGTAGTTTCTGAGAAAAAAGGAAATACCTATTTTGGGGGGCAAACGTGAACCCACTTTGACCCCCCTTAGACTTCCATTTTTTTAAATGCAGTGAACAAACATTGGTACATCATGGGAAATGAAGGTTGTGGTCAAGTTTCATCGAAATCGTGTGTGTAGTTTCAGAGGAAAAAGCAAATTCCTATTTTGGGGGTCAAACCTGGATCCACTTTGACCCCCGGCAAACCCCCTTAGACCACTCTTTTTTTTTTTTATGCCGTGAACAAACTTCGTCACAACACAACAAATATAATTTGTGCCAAATTTGGACACAATCCCTTCAGTGGTCTCGGAGAAGAAGTTTCAAGTGTTTCCGGGCGGACTGACGGACGGACGGGCGGACGGACGGACGGACGGACGCGCCATCGCATAATCTCCCCTGACTTCGTTCCAGGTGAGCTAATAAACCAGTGTCTCAATGCAATCTCTTCACTTCCATGGTGACAGACAGCTTGGGCCTTAGAGACGTCGAGTACTTCAAAATAATTTAATACTTCCGAGTACATTATTTGCGAACTGGTATCCCCACCCAGGTCACACTATCCTCGTCAACTAAAGTATCAAACAAGCCCGGCTATGCCGCTGTTAGACTTTCGGTCTTGTTTTGAAACACCTGTACATACACAACATCATTATCGCCAATTGTGACATCCCCATGGAATTAAGGAGTGAAAGGGAAGACATATTAATTTTGAAGACCTTTAATTACAAGTTGTTAAGAACAAAATATGCTCTTTAAGCACTTTGTGTTGGGAGATTTGTTGGTTTCTCGCCTTGGGATTCCATCATCCATGCTTAAAGTCCCACAGTCCCCAGGCCTAAAATTTCCTGCTGATTCAGCACCACGGCACCTCAAGGGAAATTACCTTCAGATGTGAATTACCTGTTATAAACACCGACTCTCCTGCTCCTCAAGTCCACATTCACAGGTGTAATTAGTACGGATTGTGGATTGCATATCTCGAAGTGATATTTTATCGAAGTGAAATTGATTAATGCGATTGATTGATTAATCCATTTATATATATTTTTGAAAGATAGATAAAAGGTATGAGCAGGAAACAACAATTTCAAAGCTGATGCTGAATGAATACCTGGTAACCTGCCCGGGTTTGTGCGGATGAAACTTCAATAAACTCTTCTTCTCTTTCGGAACCCTTCATCACGTGGCGTCATCTCCGTGCAAGTCTTGACTCTGTTCTGGAGGTAAGAATCCCAATGTGTACCTATAAGAGACATTTTAGGATTTTTTTTTTCTGCCCTATTAATATGTTCAGATAATTATTTCCTCCGATATGAGCGTTAATCATGAATTGTGTGACAAATTAATCACCTTCGCATTGTCCATACAGCAATTCAAACCTTATAATTGATAAACTCTCTTAGTTACAGCGATTTTACTTCCCATCACCCAAACCTGATTTAACCCTTTTTTCTCCACAGTTATAATGTGTCGGATTATTGGTCGCGATGAACACCATGATCCGGTCAATTGTCCTTATTGATTGATGACTGATTATTAATAATCTGGAGCCTATTAGGTCCTGATTCCGATATCGAAAGTTAATGATCGATCACATGGATCAAGGTTGTTGTTATTAATATTTTTGAGGTTACCTGTTTATTGTTCAAATGTGACACAGTTCATGATTTTTGGATAGTGGTTCAAGAGCGGTTAACGAAAGTGCGGTTAACGAAAGTGCGGTTAATGAAAGTGCAGTTAACGAAAGTGCGGGTTAACAAAAGTGCGAGTTAACGAAAGTGTGATCAATGAAAGTGGAGTTATCAAGATACTCACATTAGTACAAATCTTGCTAACTATATTATAATTTTTATTTTATGATGATGTTGAATACACGAGTTTCAACACACAGGTCATGATTTTGGGATCACAGGTTCAACAGCGGTTAACGAAAGTGTGGTTAATGAAAGTGCAGTTATCAAGATACTCACATTAGTACAAGTCTTGCTAACTATATTATAATTTTTATTTTATAATCATGTTGAATATATAAACACACAGGTCATGATTTTGGGATCACAGGTTCAAGAGTGGTTAATGAAAGTGTGGTTAATGAAAGTGCAGTTATCAAGATACTCACATTAGTACAAGTCTTGCTAAATATATTATAATTTTTATTTTATAATCATGTTGAATATACGAGTATAAACACACAGGTCATGATTTTGAGATCACAGGTTCAAGAGTGGTAAACGAAAGTGCGGTTAATGAAAGTGCAGTTATCAAGATACTCACATTAGTACAAGTCTTGCTAACTATATTATAATTTTTATTTTATAATCACGTTGAATATACGAGTATAAACACACAGTTCATGATTTTGGGATCACAGGTTCAAGAGCGGTTAACGAAAGTGCGGTTAATGAAAGTGCAGTTATCAAGATTCTCACATTAGTAGAAGTCTTGCTAACTATATTATAATTTATATTTTATAATCATGTTGAATATACGAGTATAAACACACAGGTCATGATTTTGGGATCACAGGTTCAAGAGTGGTAAATGAAAGTGCGGTTAATGAAAGTGCAGTTATCAAGATTCTCACATTCGTACAAGTCTTGCTAACTATATTATAATTTTTATTTTATAATCATGTTGAATATATAAACACACAGGTCATGATTTTGGGATAACAGTTTCAAGAGTTTGAATATTTCCCTATTGATTCTTGTTTTTTGCAATTGTTTTTATGTTTTGCTCTGCATTATGTTTTGTACTCTGTCAAAGCGACTTTGGGCTCCCTGAAAAGCGCTATATAAAATAAATGCATCATCATCATCATCATCATCAAGAGTGGTTCACGAAAGTGTGGTTAATGAAAGCGCAGTTATCAAGATACTCACATTAGTACAAGTTTTGCTAACTATATTATAATTTTTATTTTATCATCATGTTGTATATACGAGTATAAACACACAGGTCATGATTTAGGGATCACAGGTTCAAGAGTGGTTAACGAAAGTGTGGTTAATGAAAGTGCAGTTATCAAGATACTCACATTCGTACAAGTCTTGCTAACTATATTATAATTTTTATTTTATAATCATGTTGAATATATAAACTCACAGTTCATGATTTTGGGATCACAGGTTCAAGAGCGGTTAACGAAAGTGCAGTTAATGAAAATGAAGTTATCAAAATACTCACATTAGTACAAGTCTTGCTAACTATATTATAATTTTTATTTTATAATCATGTTGAATATATAAACACAAAGTTCATGATTTTGGGATCACAGGTTCAAGAGTGGTAAACGAAAGTGCGGTTAATGAAAGTGCAGTTATCAAGATTCTCACATTGGTACAAGTCTTGCTAACTATATTATAATTTTTATTTTATAATCATGTTGAATATATAAACACACAGTTCATGATTTTGGGATCACAGTTTCAAGAGTGGTTCACGAAAGTGTGGTTAATGAAAGTGCAGTTATCAAGATGCTCACATTAGTACAAGTCTTGCGAACTATATCATAATTTTTATTTTATAATCATGTTGAATATACGAGTTTCAACACACAGTTCATGATTTTGGGATCACAGGTTCAACAGCGGTTAACGAAAGTGTGGTTAATGAAAGTGCAGTTATCAAGATTCTCACATTGGTACAAGTCTTGCTAACTATATTATAATTTTTATTTTATAATCATGTTGAATATATAAACACACAGGTCATGATTTTGGGATCACAGGTTCAAGAGTGGTTAATGAAAGTGTGGTTAATGAAAGTGCAGTTATCAAGATACTCACATTAGTACAAGTCTTGCTAACTATATTATAATTTTTATTTTATCATCATGTTGAATATACGAGTATAAACACACAGGTCATGATTTTGTGATCACAGGTTCAAGAGCGGTTAACGAAAGTGCGGTTAATGAAAGTGCAGTTATCAAGATTCTCACATTAGTTCAAGTCTTGCTAACTATATTATAATTTTTATTTTATAATCATGTTGAATATACGAGTATAAACACACAGGTCATGATTTTGGGATCACAGGTTCAAGAACGGTTAACGAAAGTGCGGTTAATGAAAGTGCAGTTATCAAGATTCTCACATTAGTACAAGTCTTGCTAACTATATTATAATTTTTATTTTATAATCATGTTGAATATATAAACACACAGGTCATGATTTTGGGATAACAGTTTCAAGAGTTTGAATATTTCCCGATTGATTCTTGTTTTTTGCAATTGTTTTTATGTTTTGCTATGCATTATGTTTTGTACTCTGTCAAAGCGACCTTGGGCTTCCTGAAAAGCGCTATATAAAATAAATGCATCATCATCATCATCATCAAGCGTGGTTCATGAAAGTGTAGTTAATGAAAGCGCAGTATTCAAGATACTCACATTAGTACAAGTTTTGCTAACTATATTATAATTTTTATTTTATAATCATGTTGAATATATAAACACGCAGGTCATGATTTTGGGATCACAGGTTCAAGAGTGGTTCACGAAAGTGCAGTTAATGAAAATGAAGTTATCAAGATACTCACATTAGTACAAGTCTTGCTAACTATATTATAATTTTTATTTTATAATCATGTTGAATATATAAACACAGTTCATGATTTTGGGATCACAGGTTCAAGAGTGGTTAACGAAAGTGCAGTTAATGAAAATGAAGTTCTCAAGATACTCACATTAGTACAAGTCTTGCTAACTATATTATAATTTTTATTTTATAATCATGTTGAATATATAAACACACAGGTCATGATTTTGGGATCACAGGTTCAAGAGTGGTTGACGAAAGAGTGGTTAATGAAAGTGCAGTTATCAAGATGCTCACATTAGTCCAAGTCTTGCTAACTATATTATAATTTTTATGATATAATCATGTTGAATATACGAGTATAAACACACAGGTCATGATTTTGGGATCACAGGTTCAACAGCGGTTAACGAAAGTGTGGTTAATGAAAGTGCAGTTATCAAGATACTCACATTAGTACAAGTCTTGCTAACTATATTATAATTTTTATTTTATAATCATGTTGAATATATAAACACACAGGTCATGATTTTGGGATCACAGGTTCAAGAGTGGTTAATGAAAGTGTGGTTAATGAAAGTGCAGTTATCAAGATACTCACATTAGTACAAGTCTTGCTAACTATATTATAATTTTTATTTTATAATCATGTTGAATATACGAGTATAAACACACAGGTCATGATTTTGAGATCACAGGTTCAAGAGTGGTAAACGAAAGTGCGGTTAATGAAAGTGCAGTTATCAAGATACTCACATTAGTACAAGTCTTGCTAACTATATTATAATTTTTATTTTATAATCATGTTGAATATACGAGTATAAACACACAGTTCATGATTTTGGGATCACAGGTTCAAGAGCGGTTAACGAAAGTGCGGTTAATGAAAGTGCAGTTATCAAGATTCTCACATTAGTAGAAGTCTTGCTAACTATATTATAATTTATATTTTATAATCATGTTGAATATACGAGTATAAACACACAGGTCATGATTTTGGGATCACAGGTTCAAGAGTGGTAAATGAAAGTGCGGTTAATGAAAGTGCAGTTATCAAGATTCTCACATTCGTACAAGTCTTGCTAACTATATTATAATTTTTATTTTATAATCATGTTGAATATATAAACACACAGGTCATGATTTTGGGATAACAGTTTCAAGAGTTTGAATATTTCCCTATTGATTCTTGTTTTTTGCAATTGTTTTTATGTTTTGCTCTGCATTATGTTTTGTACTCTGTCAAAGCGACTTTGGGCTCCCTGAAAAGCGCTATATAAAATAAATGCATCATCATCATCATCATCATCATCAAGAGTGGTTCACGAAAGTGTGGTTAATGAAAGCGCAGTTATCAAGATACTCACATTAGTACAAGTTTTGCTAACTATATTATAATTTTTATTTTATCATCATGTTGTATATACGAGTATAAACACACAGGTCATGATTTAGGGATCACAGGTTCAAGAGTGGTTAACGAAAGTGTGGTTAATGAAAGTGCAGTTATCAAGATACTCACATTCGTACAAGTCTTGCTAACTATATTATAATTTTTATTTTATAATCATGTTGAATATATAAACTCACAGTTCATGATTTTGGGATCACAGGTTCAAGAGCGGTTAACGAAAGTGCAGTTAATGAAAATGAAGTTATCAAAATACTCACATTAGTACAAGTCTTGCTAACTATATTATAATTTTTATTTTATAATCATGTTGAATATATAAACACAAAGTTCATGATTTTGGGATCACAGGTTCAAGAGTGGTAAACG
The DNA here is from genome assembly GCF_964187855.1 of Myxine glutinosa. Classification (NCBI taxonomy): domain Eukaryota; kingdom Metazoa; phylum Chordata; class Myxini; order Myxiniformes; family Myxinidae; genus Myxine; species Myxine glutinosa. The sequence goes on along the minus strand of NC_136261.1, from coordinate 368,952,030 downwards.
AAAGTGCGGTTAATGAAAGTGCAGTTATCAAGATTCTCACATTGGTACAAGTCTTGCTAACTATATTATAATTTTTATTTTATAATCATGTTGAATATATAAACACACAGTTCATGATTTTGGGATCACAGTTTCAAGAGTGGTTCACGAAAGTGTGGTTAATGAAAGTGCAGTTATCAAGATGCTCACATTAGTACAAGTCTTGCGAACTATATCATAATTTTTATTTTATAATCATGTTGAATATACGAGTTTCAACACACAGTTCATGATTTTGGGATCACAGGTTCAACAGCGGTTAACGAAAGTGTGGTTAATGAAAGTGCAGTTATCAAGATTCTCACATTGGTACAAGTCTTGCTAACTATATTATAATTTTTATTTTATAATCATGTTGAATATATAAACACACAGGTCATGATTTTGGGATCACAGGTTCAAGAGTGGTTAATGAAAGTGTGGTTAATGAAAGTGCAGTTATCAAGATACTCACATTAGTACAAGTCTTGCTAACTATATTATAATTTTTATTTTATCATCATGTTGAATATACGAGTATAAACACACAGGTCATGATTTTGTGATCACAGGTTCAAGAGCGGTTAACGAAAGTGCGGTTAATGAAAGTGCAGTTATCAAGATTCTCACATTAGTTCAAGTCTTGCTAACTATATTATAATTTTTATTTTATAATCATGTTGAATATACGAGTATAAACACACAGGTCATGATTTTGGGATCACAGGTTCAAGAACGGTTAACGAAAGTGCGGTTAATGAAAGTGCAGTTATCAAGATTCTCACATTAGTACAAGTCTTGCTAACTATATTATAATTTTTATTTTATAATCATGTTGAATATATAAACACACAGGTCATGATTTTGGGATAACAGTTTCAAGAGTTTGAATATTTCCCTATTGATTCTTGTTTTTTGCAATTGTTTTTATGTTTTGCTCTGCATTATGTTTTGTACTCTGTCAAAGCGACTTTGGGCTCCCTGAAAAGCGCTATATAAAATAAATGCATCATCATCATCATCATCATCATCAAGAGTGGTTCACGAAAGTGTGGTTAATGAAAGCGCAGTTATCAAGATACTCACATTAGTACAAGTTTTGCTAACTATATTATAATTTTTATTTTATCATCATGTTGTATATACGAGTATAAACACACAGGTCATGATTTAGGGATCACAGGTTCAAGAGTGGTTAACGAAAGTGTGGTTAATGAAAGTGCAGTTATCAAGATACTCACATTCGTACAAGTCTTGCTAACTATATTATAATTTTTATTTTATAATCATGTTGAATATATAAACTCACAGTTCATGATTTTGGGATCACAGGTTCAAGAGCGGTTAACGAAAGTGCAGTTAATGAAAATGAAGTTATCAAAATACTCACATTAGTACAAGTCTTGCTAACTATATTATAATTTTTATTTTATAATCATGTTGAATATATAAACACAAAGTTCATGATTTTGGGATCACAGGTTCAAGAGTGGTAAACGAAAGTGCGGTTAATGAAAGTGCAGTTATCAAGATTCTCACATTGGTACAAGTCTTGCTAACTATATTATAATTTTTATTTTATAATCATGTTGAATATATAAACACACAGTTCATGATTTTGGGATCACAGTTTCAAGAGTGGTTCACGAAAGTGTGGTTAATGAAAGTGCAGTTATCAAGATTCTCACATTGGTACAAGTCTTGCTAACTATATTATAATTTTTATTTTATAATCATGTTGAATATATAAACACACAGGTCATGATTTTGGGATCACAGGTTCAAGAGTGGTTAATGAAAGTGTGGTTAATGAAAGTGCAGTTATCAAGATACTCACATTAGTACAAGTCTTGCTAACTATATTATAATTTTTATTTTATCATCATGTTGAATATACGAGTATAAACACACAGGTCATGATTTTGTGATCACAGGTTCAAGAGCGGTTAACGAAAGTGCGGTTAATGAAAGTGCAGTTATCAAGATTCTCACATTAGTTCAAGTCTTGCTAACTATATTATAATTTTTATTTTATAATCATGTTGAATATACGAGTATAAACACACAGGTCATGATTTTGGGATCACAGGTTCAAGAACGGTTAACGAAAGTGCGGTTAATGAAAGTGCAGTTATCAAGATTCTCACATTAGTACAAGTCTTGCTAACTATATTATAATTTTTATTTTATAATCATGTTGAATATATAAACACACAGGTCATGATTTTGGGATAACAGTTTCAAGAGTTTGAATATTTCCCGATTGATTCTTGTTTTTTGCAATTGTTTTTATGTTTTGCTATGCATTATGTTTTGTACTCTGTCAAAGCGACCTTGGGCTTCCTGAAAAGCGCTATATAAAATAAATGCATCATCATCATCATCATCAAGCGTGGTTCATGAAAGTGTGGTTAATGAAAGCGCAGTATTCAAGATACTCACATTAGTACAAGTTTTGCTAACTATATTATAATTTTTATTTTATAATCATGTTGAATATATAAACACGCAGGTCATGATTTTGGGATCACAGGTTCAAGAGTGGTTCACGAAAGTGCAGTTAATGAAAATGAAGTTATCAAGATACTCACATTAGTACAAGTCTTGCTAACTATATTATAATTTTTATTTTATAATCATGTTGAATATATAAACACAGTTCATGATTTTGGGATCACAGGTTCAAGAGTGGTTAACGAAAGTGCAGTTAATGAAAATGAAGTTCTCAAGATACTCACATTAGTACAAGTCTTGCTAACTATATTATAATTTTTATTTTATAATCATGTTGAATATATAAACACACAGGTCATGATTTTGGGATCACAGGTTCAAGAGTGGTTGACGAAAGAGTGGTTAATGAAAGTGCAGTTATCAAGATGCTCACATTAGTCCAAGTCTTGCTAACTATATTATAATTTTTATGATATAATCATGTTGAATATACGAGTATAAACACACAGTTCATGATTTTAGGATCACAGGTTCAACAGTGGTTAACGAAAGTGCAGTTAATGAAAATGAAGTTATCAAGATACTCACATTAGTACAAGTCTTGCTAACTATATTATAATTTTTATTTTATAATCATGTTGAATAAAAAAACACAAAGTTCATGATTTTGGGATCACAGGTTCAAGAGTGGTAAATGAAAGTGCGGTTAATGAAAGTGCAGTTATCAAGATTCTCACATTGGTACAAGTCTTGCTAACTATATTATAATTTTTATTATATAATCATGTTGAATATATAAACACACAGGTCATGATTTTGGGATCACAGTTTCAAGAGTTTGAATATTTCCCTATTGATTCTTGTTTTTTGCAATTGTTTTTATGTTTTGCTATGCATTATGTTTTGTACTCTGTCAAAGCGACTTTGGGCTCCCTGAAAAGCGCTATATAAAATAAATGCATCATCATCATCATCATCATCATCAAGAGTGGTTCACGAAAGTGTGGTTAATGAAAGCGCAGTTATCAAGATACTCACATTAGTACAAGTTTTGCTAACTATATTATAATTTTTATTTTATCATCATGTTGAATATACGAGTATAAACACACAGGTCATGATTTTTAGATCACAGATTCAAGAGCGGTTAACGAAAGTGCAGTTAATGAAAATGAAGTTATCAAGATACTCACATTAGTACAAGTCTTGCTAACTATATTATAATTTTTATTTTATAATCATGTTGAATATATAAACACACAGGTCATGATTTGGGGATCACAGCTTCAAGAGTGGTTAACGAAAGTGTGGTTAATTAAAGTGCAGTTATCAAGATACTCACATTAGTCCAAATCTTGCAAACTATATTATAATTTTTATTTTATAATCATGTTGAATATATAAACACACAGGTCATGATTTTGAGATCACAGGTTCAAGAGTGGATCACGAAAGTGTGGTTAATGAAAGTGCAGTTATCAAGATACTCACATTAGTACAAGTCTTGGATGGTGCGAAGGTGTGAATGGGGGAAGAATGGACCCCCATCACGAATGCCCGGGGCGGGTAGTGTAAGTGTTAGGTAGAGGGTATAGGTAAATTGTGGTTGGATATTGGCGTCTGTGGTGCGGGTGAGAGAATGGTGTTTGGATGGGTGCATTAGTGTTGTGGAAATGGCTGGGCATGTAGCCTGTTAGTGTGTGTAGTTGGTTTGGGCACTCCACCACTGTGAGGATGTCGGCCAGCTGAGGCCGCAGGTGGGCTCTGGGAGCCGGTAGTTGTGGATGGGGCCCGAGGATCCGGAGGACGGACCCGGGTAGCCCAGTGCCAGAGGGCACCGAGTGGGGTGACAGAGCCAGGAGGGGCCTTCCCCAGTTAGATAGGTTAGGTAAGGAGCAGGTAATCTCGGGTGGCAACTGCAGTGGTGGAGGTGTGCAGGTGGGTAGACCTGCTGGGAGAGCTACACGTCTCAGCCCAGAAATTGTGCAAGGGCACCGGGAGATGAATCAGGGGAGTGAGACCCCAAATTGAGAAGCACCACAGTTTGGTCAATGGGAATTGGTTTTTAGAACCCATAGTGTAAGTTGGCCAATGGATTGGCAGGGAAAGATCCCGGGTAGTGTAAAGTGTGTTAATGTCATTTAGAGGATAGTTAGGATTGAAGTCTCCTCGCACCATCTACATCCACTCACCTGAGATGACGTACCTCCACACCATGCCAGGTTGTTATTATTATTTTTATTATGCAAATGTTTGGATTATGAGATGCATCATGACGTGGGTGTGACATTGAGCTTGATGTTCCATGTCTTCCTCCTTATGAGGATTGATGATGAATTGGGTGATGGCAAATTTTGGCTAGAGGGATTGTGGAGACGAATTTGGAATAGAAGAGATATGGGGAGACGTGACAGTAGTGACGAATTTGTAAATGTGTAGATTTTGTAAATATGGGGTAAGGGCAAGGGTAGAGTAGGTGACAGGGGGGGTGACGTACGGTAGGGACGAGCTTTCTCACTTCGCTCTCCGTACGCACTTCGCCTTGCATTGCCTTTGTTGATGTGTACCCTTGTGACCTTACCCCTCGCTCATCTGTCTTCCCCCCTTTGTCTCCCACATGAGGACCTGAGCGCCACTGGGCGCCGAGGGGAGCGTGCGTGAGTCCGCCATTGTGTGCCCGGAACTCCCAGAACCAGCTGTCTGCATCGATGCACCACATTATGGACCACATGTCTGTGGCCGAGCACCACTTATGGACCCCATGGGTTGGGGCATGGCCCCTCTGCTGGAACCGGCCATGAGGGCCCGAAATCTTGCTGGCGGACCTTGGCCACAGGGCACCGATGCCCCACAGGTGAACCACACTAGTCGGCCCTGTGGGCCATAAATAAAACAAATAAACATGGACACGTTTGGGCAAGTTTTATTGCAAATAGGCCGCCAGTAAGAAAATGAAAGAAAGACAACATCTGGAAGAAATAATAATAGCCAGCAGAGGGAGCCGAAGAGCAAGAGACCACCTGCAGGGTTAGGGGTTGTTTGGTTATTTTTATTATTGAACAATGATGACTGTGCACCGATTGGTGCTTGAGGGTGCTTTGGTGCATTGTGGGTGCTTTCATGGTGCATTGATGCAGAGCAGACTGTCTCCCCCCCCCAGGAAGAACAATCACAGGTCCTGGGTTACGTTTTGTAAATAAAGTAGCGTCAATTGTAAATAATGCTCCCCACCGTCAGTGTGTAGTTTGAAGACCATTCCGCAATTCGGTTAGCTGTGGGCGTGAGTCTGTTAGGCAGGGTGCAATGGAGCAGCGGGACATATTTATTTATGTTTTAAAACTGTCGCACTCAGGGTCAGGTTAAAAGTAGAGGGAACTACACCTACGTGTCATACTAAATTAAAGTTGTAGGCCCAGGACGTGCCTAAGAGGAGGAGGGTGCAGTGTTGCGGATATGAGGATTGTATTTTTTTTATTGTGTTGAATTGTGGTAAATTGCTGTGTAACATTGTTTGATTCTGGCCCCTCCTGCCTCCAGTGTTGTGTAAAGGTCAAAGGGCGTTCCGGTAGTTAATTCCATAAAGCATACATTGAAGGACACTATAATACCCTTGTTCAGTAGTATATTTCCTTATTCTGTGTATTAGATTAAGGCTTTGTCGTCCATTAAAATGACACTCCATTGCACCAAGTGAAAAAGATAGATTCCCTTCATTCCCATTCCCAAAACCTCCATTTCCCCTTTCGTAATGGCCAAGCCTCAATTTGGCAATTACATCCCCTCCAAAGCCACCATTGGCCACGAGGCAGGGTCGGGGAAGAAAGGCGTGCCCGCCCGTCGTCATAAAGGGTGGAGCCAGAGGTTCGCGCGACCAACCAGGGCCGAGGTGAGCACACCGATGGGCGTGTCCTGAAGGCCGGCGGCTTAATCGCCGGAGGCGTTATAAAAGCGCGCGCGCAAGAGTGACCAGGGCTGAGCTGCGTGGTGAGGTCCATGAAAAGAGCTGAGTCGTCAGAGGAAAGCGGGGTTGGAAGGTCCAAGAGAGAGCTGCGTAGAGAGGTCCATGACAAAGAGAGGTCCATGACAAAGAGAGGTCCGTAACAAGAGTGGCGGTTGCATCCACAGCAGCTTGAGCCACCGAAACTGCATCTACAGCAGCTCGAACCACCGAAACTGCAGCCACGGCAGCGTGGGGCCTGGACGGCAGTTTGGAGCAGGGCCGCGAAGGAACGGCGGCTGCCCAACGAGCCGATCGTGCTGCAGGACCAGTTGGACCTCCCTATCCCGCCAGCCATCCACCTGCCATCCCTATCATCATTCCCCGTGTAAGTGTGTTCGTAGTCTGTCTTTTGTCTTGTCCCTGGGAATAAGTTAAGCCTGTTATATAAGCTAGTAATTTTCACTGTGTCACCTGCTTTTTCATGTTCCCTGTACATAACCGTGACTGCTCCGTTTGCTTGTGTGTGTAAATAATAAATCCCGTTACTCTTCTGTACGTCTTCTTCTTCCTCTTTACATTCGGTCGTTTTAGAGTTTTCCACATTGAATATCTGTGGCGCGATACGGCCAACGTTTGGGTGAATCGGGGAAACTGTTTGGTCGCGGTGCCTCCGCTCGGCAAACATACCATCCTTAACCGCGGACCGTAACAATATATATATATATATACTAGCTTGGCTCGGCTTGCTGCGCTCGCCTAACCAAGCGTCGTTACAGAGGAACGGGCTTATTTTAGCTGAGGATAATGACTGTACCTGAGTTGCTGTGTTGTCATGATTTACACCAATCATAATGCAAACAATTACTTTGCACAAATGTATTTGTTGTGTTTGTGATATTACATTTTTATTAGCAATTTCGGTTGAAGATTTAGGTTGAATGTTTTTTTTTTTTCAAGAAAGAACCCCTCAGCACACACATAGGGGAGGGGTAGGTGCAGACTGGAAGTTTGGGACGATTACACCTCACCACCATGTAATTCAAAACACCTCAGCACCAAGTAATTCAAAACACCTCACCACCAAGCAATTCAAAACACCTCACCACCAAGCAATTCAAAACACCTCACCACCAAGCAATTCAAAACACCTCACCACCACGTAATTCAAAACACCTCAGTACCAAGTAATTCAAAACACCTCACCACCAAGTAATTTAAAACACCTCACAGCCATAAAACACGTAATAAAAACACCTCACAGCCATAAAACACGTAATAAAAACACCTCACCACCACAAAATTAAAAACACCTCACAGCCATCAAACACGTAATAAAAACACCTCACAGCCATAAAATACCTCACCACCACAAAATTAAAAACACCTCACAGCCATAAAATACCTCACCACCACAAAATTAAAAACACCTCACAGCCATAAAACACGTAATAAAAACACCTCACAGCCATAAAACACGTAATAAAAACACACCACCACAAAATTAGAAACACCTCACAGCTATAAAACACGTAATAAAAACACCTCACAGCCATAAAACACGTAATAAAAACACCTCACCAATACGAAATTAAAAACACCTCACAGCCATAAAACACGTATTAAAAACACCTCACCACTAAATTAAAAACACCGCACAGCCATAAAACATGTAATAAAAACACCTGACAGCCATAAAACACGTAATAAAAACACCTCACCACCACAAAATAAAAACACCTCACAGCCATAAAACACGAAATAAAAACACCTCACAGCCATAAAACACGAAATAAAAACACCTCACAGCCATAAAACACAGAATAAAAACACCTCACAGCCATAAAACACGAAATAAAAACACCTCACCACCACGAAATAAAAACACCTCACAGCCATAAAACACAGAATAAAACACCTCACAGCCATAAAACACGTAATAAAAACACCTCACAGCCATAAAACACAGAATAAAACACCTCACAGCCATAAAACACGTAATAAAAACACCTCACAGCCATAAAACACGTAATAAAAACACCTCACAGCCATAAAACACAAAATAAAAACACCTCACAGCCATAAAACACGAAATAAAAACACCTCACAGCCATAAAACACAGAATAAAACACCTCACAGCCATAAAACACGTAATAAAAACACCTCACAGCCATAAAACACAATAAAAACACCTCAGCCATAAAACACATAATAAAAACACCTCACAGCCATAAAACACGTAATAAAAACACCTCACAGCCATAAAACACGTAATAAAAACACCTCACAGCCATAAAACATGGAATAAAAACACCTCACCACCACATAATTCAAAATACCTCACACTACGTGATTCAAAACCACCACAACGTTATTAAAAACACTTCACAACCACGGAAACAAAAGTTTGAGGGAGTCGTTAAGTGACAACACAGACACTGCCCAGATGTGTAGATATATAGATAAATGACTGCACCCGAGTTGCCGTTTTGTAATGGTTTAAACCAATCATAATTCAAACAATTATTTTGCACAAATGTATTTGTAATATACGTGATATCACATTTTATAAACAATTGAAGTTGGAAAAAAAAAATTGGCCTCGGTATTGGAACTGTCTGGAAGGGACGCCTCTTCTTCTTCCCCTCTGGCACGTACGTAATATGGCGAGTTACAGTTCAAAGCTTCAAAGCGAGCGAGTCCTCAAATCCTCAAAGTGCTATCACAACGAAGTTCTCTCCACAAGTCCTTTTCCATGCGCTCCAACAAGTGCTCTCAATGCGCTCGCCCCCTCAAGTCCAGTCCTCTCGTTATGCGCTTGCTGTAAAAGTCCTTTCGATATGCGCTCGCTGTAAAAGTCCTGCTTGTACAACGAAGTCCTCCCAAGTCCTTCTCCCTCAAAGTCCTGCTTGTAAGTCCTCACGAGGGCTTTTCGCGTGGGCTTATATAGCCCCGCCCCGCGAACCTTCCCGACCTCACCAGACGTTCTCTGCCACGCCCTCTCACGCCATGCCACCCGAGCCCTGATTGGTTGATGACCCTTACCGTCCCCCTACCGCTGCGGCCGATCTCAACCCTCCTTTGGCTTTCGAGGTCCTGCCTCGTGTTAACTCGACTAGGGACAGCCAAATGGGGCGCGGTATGGATTCCACCCATCGAGGTGGAATTGGAGGGTGGACGGAAAATGAACGGGACCTAAGCGCTGCCCCCAGGGACGTCCTGGCAGCGGACGCCAGACTTGCCAGACTTGGCATTTAATATGGAATATTTTTTTGTGGGAGTGAACTTACTTTTCAAGGTGTCTTAGAACCAAAAGTTCATTGGAATTATGTTGAAATTATTCTAGATTTTGTTAATGTGACCTTTAAAAGAAACAAAAACCACATTTGACATTTCGAAACAAATAAATTGATCCTTGAAAGTGATGTAAACTGATATCGAACTCAATTCATGGACAGTACTGTGTTAAACTTCTGTACGTTTTCCAGAAGTATCTCTTTATTTTGCACATTAGGCAAAAATTTTTTTAACAAAAACAAAAGTTAAATTACGACTAGGATTACGGACAGTAAAATTACAGTTCAGTACTTCGTGTAACCCCCACGAGCATTCAGGAGAGCACATACACGTTGAGGCATGCTGTTCACGAGATTTGCCAAGGTTTGGACAGGAATCGTTTGCCATGCAGTGACAATAGCCTGCTGCAATTCATGCACAGAGGTCGGCTGCTGGTCCAAGTGGTCAATTTGACCCGTTAATTCTGCCCACAAGTTCTCTATCGGATTCATATCCGGGGACATGGCAGGCCACTCCATATGCTCTACACCATGGTCAGCAAGAAAGTGTTGGATCATGCGAGCACGATGAGGCCGTGCATTGTCATCTTGGAAGACAAAGTTTCCTCGAAAGGCTGCACGAGCAAATGGAAGCAATGTTTCTTCCAGAATGGCCCTGTACTTGAACTGGTTCAGGTTTCCATTCAGAACAACCAGGTCAGTTTTGCCCCTTGCATGAAAAGCAGCCCAAACGGTCACCCCATCACCTCCAGCTTGGACTCTTGGCACTATACAATCTTTGTTGTAGGCTTCATGCACTTGTCTGCGCACTCGGACGCGGCCATCTTGACGATAGACCAGAAATCTAGACTCGTCACTGAAGATCACGTGATTCCAGTGTCCTGGCTGCCATTGACGGTGCTCTCTGGCCCACTGCAATCGGCGCTGGCGGTGTTGTCTGGTTAGGCGTGCCTTTCTCGGGGGACGCCTGGCACGATAGCCTGCTTGAACCAGTCGTTGGTTCACTAGCCTTCTGGATACAGGCACATTTGTCAGTTGCTGCCACTCAGCCCTAAGCCGATTAGCTGACTTGGTACGGCCATTGCAGACTAACCGGTGCAGCTGGCGATCATCTCTCCTTGTGGTTCTGCGGGGACGTCCTGGCCTCGGTATTGGAGTAGGGACACCCCTCTGAGCATTTCGTTTCAGGATCTTTGACACCTGACCTTGATTGATGCCATACTGCCGAGCAATAGCACGCTGTTTCATGCCGTAATTTCGTAAAGCCACCACTCCATGACAAACAGCATTGTTGAGTTGACGGACCATCTCCAGAGGAAGCGGCAATAACTTTTGGAGACATGCAGCAGTTGTTTTCCACTAATACAGAACGCAACAACCCTTGTATACCCAACTGTGAAGCCAATCATCAAATGCACCTGTCCGTACATTTTGCCATGCCACCTGTGATATAATCCTGTTGTTGACTTCTTGCTGTGACAGACAATCAGTGACATGGTTCTTTTAACAAATAAATCACCAAAGTGTAAAAGAAACTCACCAGATTGATATACTGAGTTAAGAAAGTAAACCCAAGTCAAGAAAAAAAAAATTCCATATTAAATGCCAAGTCTGTATATATATATGTATATCTATATATATAAAACACAGTTTGTGTGTGTGTGTGTGTGTGTGTGTGTGTAATGTTACCGATAGACTCCTAAACGGAGAGGCTTACGTGCTTGATATTTGACATAGACATGGCCATTGAGCCTGGGACGAACATGGCCGAACTCAAAATATTTGATGATCCATATTTTTTATTCATATTTACCTCAGCGCATTTCAGCGAAGTACCTGCTAATCTCAGCCGGTTCCAGAGCAGCTCGCTGATTCGCTCAGAGCGATCACGTGATGTTCCATTCCCGCCGCCAGACTGATTCACTCAGAGCGATCACGTGATGTTCCATCCCGTCACATGTCACACATTTTTTCACCTTTTATGCGATTGTGTTTTGTATCGATTTTGTGCGATATGAATTAAATGTCTTTGAAACAGCTGTGAAACGTCTTTCCACAACCCTTCCGTAACCGATTGGAGCAGTTTCTTCCCGCACAAAACGAGATCCGCGAAGCGAGTTGGTCGAGTCGTGCTGACCAAGATGGCGACACGGCGGCTTCACTTTTCACGGAGTATGAGCGTTCTATATATTTTCTATTCAGTGCGCCCGTGATTTGTGGCATAGGCATGACCATTGGGCCTTCATGGTGTAATTTGTGCGAGGCTTTTGTCTGAGTGAGCTTGAGTCGAGAGGGCGAATGTACGGGTTGGGAATGTACGGGTCTCCCTTCCCCCGCCCGGCAACGCCGGTACTGGAGGACGTCACAGGATCGGTGAGTCTCCAAAAGCCGCTTCGTGCTGTTGCGAATATGCAGGACTATGTCCGATTGTTGTGCTGCTCTCCGACCATGAGAACTGCAACGTCATTGTTGACTGGCCATCCCCTTCCCTCCCCCTTCCCCTTCCCTCCCCCTTCCCCCTCCCCCCTCCGTCCCCCCTTCCCTTCCCCCTCCACCCTACCCCCTCCGCTTCTCCCCTCCCCTCCCCCCTCCCCTTCTCCCCTCCCCTCCCCCCTCCCCTTCTCCACCCCCCTCCACTTCCCCCTCCCCCTCCCTTTCCCCCTCCCCCTCCCCCTCCCTTTCCCCCTCCCCCTCCCTTTTTCCCCTCCCCCTCCCCCTCCCTTTCCCCCTCCCTTTCCCCCTCCCCTCCCCCTTCCAACTCCCCCCTCGCCCTCCCTTCCCCCGGCCCCTCCCCCCCTCCCCCCTCCTCTCCCCCCTCCCCTCCTCCCTTTCCCCCTCCCCTCACCCCTCCCCTCCCCCCTCCATCCTGCCCTCCTCCCCTCCCCCCTCCCCCCTCCCCCCTCCTCCCATCCCTCACCCTCCCCACCCCCCCCCCCTCTTCTCCCCTCTCCCCCTCCCACTCTTCTCCCCTCCCCCCCGTTCCACTCCCGCCCGGCAATGCCGGGTACTTCTGCTAGTATATATATATGTATGTGTATATATATATATTGTTACGGAAATGGGGACGGCGCTCCCCCTTAGCAAGGGGGGGGGGGCGGTTAATCCCCCTTCTATTTGCACTGGCCGTCTCCGATCCTGAAGCTACCCCGCTCCCCTGGGGGGTGGGAATGGCCAAGGCGATTGGTCAAGGGATTCCCGTACACCCCCGCCAATCCCTCCACAAGGCAGGTGGGTAACTCCGCTCGAAACCGCGGACAAGATGGTATTTTGCCGAGCGGTTTTAGCAGCCCGCGGTTCGAGCCGTTTATCAAGGGACTAAACCCGATTCATAAAGCGTTGGCCGAAATCGCACCACAGGAACTCAATGGAGAAATCACTAAAGCGATCGGATGAGAAAGAAGAAATCAAAGAATGGAGGAACAGATATTTATTAATTATGTACAATAACCCAAACAAGAAAAGAAGAACGAAGTAATTTACAGGGAAAAGGAAGAAGCAGATACACAGGGCAATTCTTACTTATACAGGCTTAACTTATACCCAGCCAACACAAAGGACAGACGACGGACTTACACGACAAAGGGAAATTGCAGGCAGGAATGGCTCAGGGAGCGAATGGTCCAGGCCGATGGTAAGGATACGTCAGGGGGGGAGAAGGATCCAGGCAGCGGTAAGCGTTGAAGTTCACGCTCCGGGCTCGGAGCGAACAGCAGCCGGCAGCTCTGCGTCTTCACAACCGGTGACAATAGGGTCCCCAGAGGGTCTCGGTTTATTGCCGCAATATCAGCACCCCCTCACGTCTTTCTGTCTTCTCCGGTTCAGCTGGATCACGCATCTCCCTGAATAGGCTTGCGCGTGCGCTTATATTGCGCCTGGTGCGATCAAGCCGCCTGCCTTTTGGAAACGCCCACCGGTGAGCTTGCCTCGGCCTTGGTTGGTCGCGAGGGCTCACCGGTCCCGCCCCTTGATGAGGCGCTGGCAGAGCCACGCCTTGTTCCTGGCGCTTGGCTGACTCCTCCCACCTTCTTCTCCGAGATGACCTCGTGTTCAATGGAGTTTGGGGCGATGATGATGCCAATAACAACCACCCAGTGCAACGGTGGCGAACGCCGCCGTGCTGGCACTTTGGAGGCCACAGCGATATTGAAGGGGATCTATCTTATTTGATTTGATGCAACGCAGGATTGACTATTGGACACATAGTATGGCGGCCATAGGCCATATTTTAAAACTTTGTTGCACCCACCTTATGTAAACCGACATCCCCAATAATTTCATTAAGTGGACCCATTTGGACCATATTAGGAGGGTTGTCAAGTTCTCACGGTGTGCAGGGGTTTATGAGAATGCGATTAATGTCTGCTGGTGTCAGGGTCCAAACGCGTTTTCTTTAATTCTTAAAATCACACATAACTCTGCCAATAATGGACATAGAGGGTCGTGTGAGGTGTCAAAATGATCAGAGTACTTCCATACAATATGTAAGCTACAACCCAGCTGTCAGTGACATCTGCGGTTACCTCTGGGTCAAGAAATCTGTAAAAATGGTGAAAGTTATATTTTGTTTTAGATTTTGATACATCATAAATGTCTTCATAACTCAGAGAATAAGGAAGGTATTGGTTTAATGTGTACTTTAAAAGTTTCCCAGTACACTGTGCAAAATATTGATACCACACAAATATATCTGATATTAATATTTCTGAGTTTAATACCGCAAAACCTAAGTGTACCCCCTTATTTTCTTCATGGTATGCATACAACATAAGTTTGGATAAAGTCGATGTGATATTGGCAATTACTTCAGGTATAACATAGAGATAAATATCATGATTTTCGCGACTGCATTGCACATTATCAAGACTAAAGAGACCTTAATTAAAGATGCCTTAGATTATTTTGGGCACCTGTGGAGACATATATTTGGAATTATTTCATATTTCATTCATATCATGAAATGTCTTGGAATTATTCTTCCTTATTGGATCAAAGAAACCCTTTATTGGTGATGGCTCTAGCCGTGAAGTGATGAACTCTTCCAACAACCTTTTACCACGATCTTTTACTGTCATCAGGTCTTCCTTCACGTTGTTTGGAGCAACATCATTTGTTGCTATACAAATCAACTCGTTCTCTTGACGTCCAAAAGGGTTGAAACTTTCAAGCTGGGTGACAAGTTTTTGGACATCATTCTCATCTCGTTTGAGCCTGGAGGATGAACCATCTTTGTGTGCAGTGGAAACAGCAGATTTCATCCGAGCCAGTGTACGTGCATCATCAGCCAGTCGTGCGCTCTCACTGCAGGTAAGTAACCAGCGATTCATTGCTGACACTGAGCGAGTTATGCCAATGAGACCACCCGATACGTTGCACATTTTGTTTACAAACTCCAGTGCCTGATCTGTCGAAACCTGGTTGAAATTCTCTGACCTGTGTTTGACAACAAAGTTTCCTGATGTGAACTCAGCCTGTACTTCTGGAGCAGTCTCATTCAGTTGTTGCATGTCTGCAAGATAGACGACTCCCCACCTGGTGTAGTTTACATGGTCGTACACAGCCATCGGTGGGAGCATTTCTTTGAACATTTCCAGGTGGAGCTCCCAGTTCCCATCCCTCTCAGCTCTAATAAAGCATAACAGTGTGCTTACGAAATCAAGATATTGCTTCCATAGCATGAACGTTGGATTGCTTGAGTTTTCTTCAATGAATTGGTCAAACTCGTGTAGTGATTGTTGCATTACTTTTGTGGATTTCTCCAGACAAGATGTCAGCTCTGATTCCTTGTCACTTTCGAGCACGTATTTCAGCTCTATTAATGCTTCGTGTTGTACATGGTCATCACCCTTGCCAGTGTCAGTACGCCATACTTCATACTGCGTCCACAATAGTCTCCAGATTGCTTCTGTCATCAACTTGTGAGCCCTCACAGCCCTGTTCCAGCTCTTGCCATCCATGATTTTGTAGGCAGTTGTGTCAGTGTACACTCTTGACTCGTACATCACTTCCGCCAGACCCGAGTCTTTGAAGTGATGTCCAAGGGTCTTCAAGAAGTTCAAGTCAATGTGAAAACCAGCCAGTCTGACAATGACGTTCCGGAAATCGTCAGGATTATGCCAAATGAGTTCCTTGGCTTTGCAATACAAAGCCTCGTCAAATGTAATCACAACGTGTGGCTGTCCCAAGTGCTTAGTAATGGCCTGACATCTTGTGAGCACTGTTGCGATTGTATCCAACTCATGGGCTGGAGCTGGAATTATCGGCAAATATCCAGTGATACTCTGTGGACTATCTTTGTCTGATGTTTTCTGATTGAATGCTGTCCAACCTGGAATCTTCTGGTTCTCTTGAGAGTTCTTTCTGGCACATAACCAGACAACATCTAGTAGGCGAGCTTCCTGTGAAACCACTTCGTCGCATGTCATGATGTCCGTGGACAGTGGTGCTGTGAATTTTGGCAACTGTCGGGTTGGTTGTATATTTACGGACTCAATTTCATTCAGCTGATGTGGAACAGACTTTGGAGACTTCTGTTTACCAATGACAGATGATGAATGGGGGATGTTTTCAGAGGGGCCATGCTGGAAAGCTGCCATCTGGGTCACATTAAATGTTCCCTTGCCATCCAAGGTTTCATCTACAATGTCCATGTTGTCAGCAGCAAACTGCACAAACCTTCCAGGAACAAGTGAGTTTGGAACAACAACATTGTCATTTTCATGAAAAAGTTCAAGTTGGTCTGCTGCAATTGTGGTATCTATTCTGCGTAGTGTATCATAGCTGACACAGTCGCCCATATTGTGCAGATATTGAACCAGAGTCTTCGACCTTGTCAGTTGATGTACAAAGAGAGCCGTACCAACATGCTTAGGTGTGAGTGTCTTACTGTTTGTTGTGTTGCGGATATGGAAATTGGCCTCAATATCCGCTTGTAAATATTCCCCTATTTCCCCAATACTCCCCAACTATCCCCAATCCCCCATTCCCTAGTCCCATTGTCTGTAAACGACACTCAGTAGAGCCGATCTCCCCCTTCTTCCCCCATTAAATGTCGTGCCCAGGTCCACCGCATCTCACGTAGACAACTTTCGGACCTCTTGCTAGTTATTCTTAGTCTATGTCAGTTAAGGACTCGTTTCCATTAATTCTGACTCTTCGTTGCACCAGAATGTGATTATATGGCACCTGTTAGGAAGTTTAGGACCTCCCCATACCTCCCCGCATCTCTTCCCCATGAAGAAACTACAACAACAACAACTACAACGGCAGAGGGGGGCGGCGCGGCGACGGCGCGGGGAGTGTGCGTCCTCACTCCGGCTCGGTTAGCCGCCATTGCCCATGTGCGCCGACGGGGTTACCACGAAGGGGCTGCCTGTCAGCTCCTCGTCAAGGGCGGAGCCCCGGTAACCCCCCCGCACCCAATAAGAAGCAATGGGCCGATTCCATCTGGGGCGGAGCTAACGAGCCGAGGGCGTGTCACTCCCCGCCGGATATATACGGAGCGACTTCCGGACGTGACGTGAGATGCGCCCGGAGCTTGAAGAAGAGACAAGTCGCGACCCACGAGCGCTGAGCGACCTCCCCGCATCTCTGGACCGGACCGGGTCGATTCTGCCCCTGAGCCAAGGTGCACCTTGAGCTGTCCATCAACTACCTGCCCTTCCTTGCCATCAATCCCTGTGTGAGTCAGCTTTGTCCTGTGTATCTGTGGTCTGTCTGGGGATAGATAAGACCGTGTCTAAGTGCCCATCTTGCTGTGCTTTACCTCTGTCCGTGTAATCTGAACCTTCCGCAATATTATAATTATAACCTCCTCCGGAGGTCTTGAGAACTGTACCCCTGGTGTCGTAGGTCATTTATCCCAGCCGTTGTGTCCTTTTCCTCAATTGATTTAGCGTAGCGCGATTAGTCAACGTTCGAGTGGAATCGGGTAACCTGTGCAGGCGCGGTCATACCAAACCGCTCGGTAAACTAACATCTAAGACCACGTCTGTAACAATTGGTGTCAGGAGTGTCGGATTCGGACCTGGGACTAAATTTGTTAGGCCCAAATTTTAGGAAGTAGAATTCGATCCGGAGCGCGTTTACACGCTCGAAATTATAAAGGCGAAATTTGATTGTGTTTTACAAAATATAAAAACCCGAATTTTGAAAGTCGCGCTATGGCAGACCAAGTCGGCTGGGGTCCGGTAGGGGAGAGTGAGGCAGGGTCGATCCAGGACCAAATTGAGGGACAGGAGGAGAGCGAAGCAGTGAGGGTAGCAGACGCACAAAATAGCGTCGTTGCGCCCGACGTTGCGGGCGCGCAAAATGGCACCTCGCACATGGCTACGGCGGCCGCACCCGCTGCACAAGTGGGAGGGATGGCCCAAATGCAGGCCCTCATGGAGCAATTTATGGCGCAAATGCAGGCGTCCCTCAAACTGCGGGGTGAGCAAATGGGGGCAATGAGGGACGAAGCGAGGGCTGATAGTGAGCGATTGGGGGGCGAAATGTGGGGCAAAATGGGGGAAATGGGGGGCAAAATGGGGGAAATGGGGGGCAAAATGGGGGAAATGGGGGAACGGCTAGAAGCTAAATTTGAGGGGTTAGACAATAATCTTAAGGGATTAGACAAGAAATTTGAGGGGTTAGACAATAATCTTAAGGGATTAGACAAGAAATTTGAGGGGTTAGACAATGGGTTAGAGGGGGTGAAAAATGGGTTAATGGGGGTAGAAAACAGAATGGCCGCTCAAGAGAATCAAATGGAAGGGATGCAAAAGGGGTTAGAGGGGTTAGAAAACAGAATGGAAGGCAAATTGAGGGACATGAGGGACCAAGCGGAAAGGGAAGTTAAACAAATGGGGCAGCAGATAGAGGGGGTCAGAATGGGGGTAGAAACTAAACTGGATGCTCACAGGGAGGAAATGGAGCAGATGAGGGTGGCATCTGGGCAGGAGATGCAAGTGATGGGAGAAGAGATCAGAAGAGGTGTGAGTGAGGAGGTCGGAGGAGTGCGCGAGGAGGTGAGGCACTGTAAGGAGCACATGGAGAAGGAGGTGAGAAAGGGGACTGTAAAGTTACAAGGGGGCATAGAGGACCTGACGCAGGAAGTAGAACAACTGACAGAGGGACAAAAAGAACTAACGGACCAGGTAAAGAAGAACACAGCGGTAATAGGAGGGTTAAAAGCGACACAAAATGACCTAAAAAATGACTTGATAGCGACACAGAGGGAATGTCAGATGGTACGTAAGGGACTGACAACGAGGTTGGACGAGGTGATAGAGGTAATGGAGACGAAGGACCGGCAGGTGAGGACGCACATAGAAACGGTCAAGGTGGAGTTAGAGGGAGAACTTAAGGAGACGCACCTGGAAATAAAAGAGGTGAAGCAGAAATTAGAAGAATTGGAAGAAGGGGTAAGCGAAATTAAGAAGCGACGGAGAGAGGATAAGAAAGAAATAAAAGAGGAGGTAAAAGAATTGGTCCAAAGTCTGTGTTCGGATCGTGGTGATGTGCTCATTAACCGGATGAGGGATTCGCAGGTGATGGAGGAGAAGCGAAGAGGAAGAGGACCCGGTGTAGGTGGTGACCAATATGGTCGTGCGTATGATGCGCCAGGGGATTTAATAAGGTTGGGGGTCGAGATGGACCCGGGTGTTCGTGAGAGGCCGTTGGTGAAGTGTGCGACAGGTCTGGTGTGCGAAAAAGGAGGTGTGCGAGAAAGTTCGACTCTGGGGTGTGTGAGGAAAAAGTGCGTGCCAAGGAGTGAGGGTGTTGTTGAGAGTGAGTCGGTCGTAGCGCGTGTGCGAGGGAGCACATGGAAGCGCGTAGTGGTGAGTGTTACAGAGGATGTAACGGGAGAGGGTGTGCGAGAAAGATGTGTGACGGACAGGTGCATGGGGAAAGAGTGCGCTGTCAAAAGTAGGGAAGAGTGCACACCTGTGGTGAGTGTTACAGAGGGTGTGACGGGAGAGTGTGCGCAAGAGTGTGCGCGAGAAAGGTGTGTAACGGACGGGTGCATGAGGAAAGAGTGCGCTGTCGAGAGTAAGGGTGAGTGTGCTGTCAAGAGTGGAGGTGAGAGTAGTAAGAGCGACAAGGAGCGTGAGTTGGTTGTGACAGGTGAGAAAGGAAGCACACCTGGAATGGTAGAGCGTGTGTGGGAAAGCACGCTGGAATTGGTCGTGAGGCACGTGGTTGGGTGTGCGAGTGAGAGCACACCTGTGATTGTCACAGAGGAGGTGACCGAGGAAGGGGCACGAAGAGGTGTGTTGGTGAGGTGTGCGACCAACGAGTGTGTGCCAAAGTGTTCGGTGGTCAGGTGTGTGACCAAGGCTGTGAGGGGAATGAGTGTACCAGGGTGTGTAAGGAAAGGTACGAGGAGCATGGGAACAGCTGGATGTATGGGCACGAAAGGGGTAGCGTATGCTTGTAAGCATCCAGGTGAAGCATCGACGGTAACCGGGTTAGAGGTTAGAACGACTTATAGCCGAATCGGGCCCTCGGTGCGCGTCGGGCAGCCCGATAGGAAGGGTCGTCATGGCGACCACTTTTTGGTAAGACGTGCCGGCAGGTCGAGATCGGGACATTGGATGGCTCCACGCCGAGGTGGTGCGTGGGATCTCGGGCCGGGTAAGCCCCCGTCCCTGCCCCGAATGCGGGACGTATCCAGCCGCTGGCACCAAACAACCCGCATTCATTGCTCGGCTTTACGAAGCCGGGCTTTGGACGGGAATTGGCGCACCGAGAGGCATTAGTGAGTAGACGGGTGATGAGGATAGTGTTTTGGCCCCGAAATTAGAAAAAAGCAAAATTTGATGATTGGCAAAGGATTGGCAGTAATGATTGGCAGATGATGGGTAGGATTGGCAAATTTTTGATTTGTTGAAATTTGACGTGCAAAATTGGTAGTGGGAGATGCCCCATGTGGTGGGATGGCAACTCTGCCACCCTTCCCATGTGGGGCAAATGCGCAATAGTTTATGGGGTGTATGGCAGTGAAAACTAGCCCGGGTGGGTTAGGATATTGATAGGGACCTAGAAGATGACATTAGGTAACGTTAAGGTTAGTTAGTGACTGATACCTGTAGTGGGGACGCAGGTAGTTTAGTGTGTTTGATAATGACGTGGGAGCGCAATAGTTTAAAGGGACGACGGGAAAGCGCAAGTTTCAGAGGGGAGTAGTTAGATGAGATGATGCTGTGTGAGAACTGGACAGGTGTGTGGAGCCGTGTATGAGTAGTGAGTGTGTGGATCAGCGCGAATGCGCTTGGGGAGAGAAGGGTGCAGGCGGCACCAGGTGTGAGAGCACAGGTGTGCAAGGACAGGTGTGTGGAATAAATGGAGTAAGTGGTACGGAGTGGTGTGCATGGTGCGAAGGTGTGGATGGGGGAAGAGTGGACCCCCTTTCACGAGTACCCGGGGCGGGTAGTGTAAGTGTTAGGTAGAGGGTATAGGTAAATTGTGGTTGGATATTGGCATTTGTGGTGCGGATGCAGAATGGTATTGTGGATGGGTGCATTAGTGTTGTGGAAATGGCTGGGCGTGTAGCCTGTTAGTGTGTGTAGTTGGTTGGGCACTCCACCACTGTGAGGATGTCGGCCAGGTGAGGCCGCAGGTGGGCTCTGGGAGCCGGTAGAGTTGTGGATGGGGCCCGAGGATCCAGAGGACGGACCCGGGTAGCCCAGTGCCAGAGAGGGCACCGAGTGGGGAGAGCGCCAGAGGGCCTTCCCCAGGTAGTTAGGGTAGGGTAAGGAGCAGGTAAGCTCGGAGGCAACTGCAGTGGTGGAGGTGTGCAGGTGGGTAGACCTGCTGGGAGAGCTACACGTCGCGGCCCAGAAATTGTGCGAGGGCACCGGGAGTTGAATCGGGGGAGTGAGACCCCAAATTGATGGGCACCACAGTTTGGTCAATGGGAATTGGTTTTTAGAACCCATAGTGTAAGAGGGCCAATGGTTTGGCGGAGAAAGACCCCGGGTAATGTAAAGTTGTTAAAGTCATTTAGGAAATAGTTAGGATTGATGAACCTGTCGCACCATACGCAGCCACTTACCTGTGGTGATGATGACTCCACACCTGTGTTTTCTTTGTTGTGTTGCAGGAAATGAGAATTGCTGTTGGATTTGTGAGACGCATCACGACGTGGATGAGACATTGGGGTGATTCCATCTCTCCCTCCTTAGGAGGGACTGATGATGAATTGGTGATGGCAAATTTTGATGTTGAGTTGGAGATGGCAAATTGTGATGAGAGTTGGAGATGGCAAATTTGATTGGTTAGGAGGGAGAGAAGACGAATTTGGTTTATGGGAGGAACGGGGAAGACAGTAGGGACGTTGTTGATGTGTAAAGTAGATGTTTATGAGGAGTGTTGTGTTTTGTGGATACAGTAAGGGGTAAGGGAGGGGCCATGTAGGTTACCTGGTGGGGGAGGGGGGGGCGTACGGTAGGAACGTACCTGTCTCACCTGGTTCCCATGTGCCCCCAGTGTGCATTACCTTACATTGCGTGCACTTTTGCCCCCTTACCACCTTACTCAATTGTCTTCTTTTGTCTCCCACCTCCGAGGATCTGGCTTTGGGGCAGAGAGAGAGGAGAGAGAGGTGCTGGCTCCGCAGTTGTGGGCCTGCACTTTCGCTGCTTGCTGCTGGGATCGATACACCATATGGACCGCAATGTTTGTGGCCGCCCACCATGGACCGCAGTTCTTTTGCGGCCAAGCACCACCCATTGATGGACCTCTGGGTCAACGTGGCACCTATGCCAAGCAGGTGAACCACTAATAGTTGGCCCCCTGACGGCCACAATTTAGAAATGGACGCGGTTGGCGCCTTTCTTTACTTTTTAGAGAAGCAAGAAGGCCAAGTGCACCACAAGAAGAGCAAGAGACACCTGCAGGGTTAGGGGTTGTTGTTTTTATTTTAATAAACAATGGTGGTGCACCGGATGGTGCTGACTGTGCATGATGGGGTGGTGCTTATGGTGCTTGGAAGGGGTGCTCTGCACATTATTAAAGGCCGTAAGGCCACAGAGCACTCGTGGGTTGGTGTATCGATGCTGGCATGCGTGCTCTCTCAATGCATAACATCTGCATGTGTTCCTCCAAAAACAGGTCCTGGATCGTAGTGTAAATATCAGCGTAGTCTTGTAAATAATGCTCCCTACCGGCTGTATGTTTAGTTTGCGAATTCTTTCCGCCATTCGGTTATCCTGTGGGTGTGTTTCTGTGAGGAGAAGGGTGCAACGTCGCAGGGGGACATATTTACTCATTTGTGAATATCTGTAAAACTGTCGCACTCAGGGTAGAGTTAATAGTAGAGGGAACTACATCTGAGTGCCACACTAAAATAGGTAAGAATTTATCGGGTCGGGACGCCCCGAGGGTAGAGAAGGGTGCAATGTTGCGGATATGGAAATTGGCCTCAATATCCGCTTGTAAATATTCCCCTATTTCCCCAATACTCCCCAACTATCCCCAATCCCCCATTCCCTAGTCCCATTGTCTGTAAATGACACTCAGTAGAGCCGATCTCCCCCTTCTTCCCCCATTAAATGTCGTGCCCAGGTCCACCGCATCTCACGTAGACAACTTTCGGACCTCTTGCTAGTTATTCTTAGTCTATGTCAGTTAAGGACTCGTTTCCATTAATTCTGACTCTTCGTTGCACCAGAATGTGATTATATGGCACCTGTTAGGAAGTTTAGGACCTCCCCATACCTCCCCGCATCTCTTCCCCATGAAGAAACTACAACAACAACAACTACAACGGCAGAGGGGGGCGGCGCGGCGACGGCGCGGGGAGTGTGCGTCCTCACTCCGGCTCGGTTAGCCGCCATTGCCCATGTGCGCCGACGGGGTTACCACGAAGGGGCTGCCTGTCAGCTCCTCGTCAAGGGCGGAGCCCCGGTAACCCCCCTGCACCCAATAAGAAGCAACGGGCCGATTCCATCTGGGGCGGAGCTAACGAGCCGAGGGCGTGTCACTCCCCGCCGGATATATACGGAGCGACTTCCGGACGTGACGTGAGATGCGCCCGGAGCTTGAAGAAGAGACAAGTCGCGACCCACGAGCGCTGAGCGACCTCCCCGCATCTCTGGACCGGACCGGGTCGATTCTGCCCCTGAGCCAAGGTGCACCTTGAGCTGTCCATCAACTACCTGCCCTTCCTTGCCATCAATCCCTGTGTGAGTCAGCTTTGTCCTGTGTATCTGTGGTCTGTCTGGGGATAGATAAGACCGTGTCTAAGTGCCCATCTTGCTGTGCTTTACCTCTGTCCGTGTAATCTGAACCTTCCGCAATATTATAATTATAACCTCCTCCGGAGGTCTTGAGAACTGTACCCCTGGTGTCGTAGGTCATTTATCCCAGCCGTTGTGTCCTTTTCCTCAATTGATTTAGCGTAGCGCGATTAGTCAACGTTCGAGTGGAATCGGGTAACCTGTGCAGGCGCGGTCATACCAAACCGCTCGGTAAACTAACATCTAAGACCGCGTCTGTAACAGTTGCATGAAAGAGAATGGTTGCTCCAGTATTAAGGATGCGGTTGTGAACGTCGTCATCACAGTTCATTTCCAACTCTTCAGTTGAATCTGCTTCGTCAGAGTTGGTATACAGCCATTTAAGGAGCAGGTACAGGCTATCAGGGACACATGTTTCTGCGGCAGAAATGTTGATATCATCATAGGTACCAATGCCCTTTACATGATCGAGATCCGCTTTGATTTTGGAACACACATAGCTTAGTGCTTGAAAGAATAGTTGATCATGAGAAGGACCACAAGGCACATTTTCTGAAGCATCTGTCATGGACGTTGTGGTTTCTGATGTTGTTCTCAAAGCCTCAATTGCATCTCCAATGGACAGGGCTGGAAACACTAACAATGGCTTTGATTTGTCACGTTGCTGCTTGAAGAGGATCCTGGATCCATAGTGCTTCTGTAGTTTCTGCTTTAATTGGTGGGATCGATATGATGTTGATTGTATGCCTTCATGATCGAGGAGTATACAGTAATGTGTGAGAACATCACTCATTGAGTACACATTGCCTGCATCAAAGCCAGCGTCAAGCATATGCGTCAGTTTTTCAAAAGCTTTTGCAAACTTGTCTGATGTGGTAGAATCCTGTACCTGTGCTGTAGCCGAGCTCAAACGTTCAGCCTTTATTTTGCATCTCCTGTGATAATGAGCCTCGAATGCTATCAAGTCATTCTGACCAATCAGACACTTGAGTTTATGGTCAGATTTGGCGATGTCTTGGATACAGTCATTGACTGCATGGGACATCACTTGGTGAAGATCTTTGCGAGACCTACTCTGGCAGAAGATGCAAGACTTCCAATCAACACCAGGAGCTACAGTCCTTGTCAGTGCAACACTGTGCTGTTCTGCTACCGGTGTTTCTGACACGACTGCTTTGCCAGAAACTTGTTTCGATTGTCTGTCCTTCATACGCTTCAGGTTCAGTGAACTTGGGAAGGCGGTGCAACATGATTTGTGCCATTTACCACCCTTCTCAACTAGAATGTTAATATCAGGACTTAAACGCTCCAGTGCTATACTGTTGTCCCCAAGTGAAACACGTTCTGTGTGAGTAGCTTTTACCTTCTCGGCCCCAACAAATGATGCCTTCAAAATCGGAAGATGAGCATCCTGGCAGAAAATGCAAGCATCCCACTGAGTCTCAGAAATGCGCTGTTTCTTGGTAGGAACAGTTGCTATGGAGTGGAATGTTGTCACTCATCTTGTTCCAACTGTCTTATCGTGCTTGATGGCCTGAAAAAAAAAACCAGCGTTAGTAATATCCATGCATAACGACACATATAATGCTATATTTATTTCTTTGTCATATTTTAGTTATTCATCTTTAGTTATTTATTTTTTAAATTTCATTTATTTACTTTATTTATTTATTGTAAGGCCGAAAAAAATATATTGCTGGTCTCTGGTCAGACCAAAGTTCCAGAATTTATGCGCGATGCGGTTTTTTTTTTTCGGTTTTTTTTTTTTTGAAAAGCATGGAAAAGCATGGAAAGCCCTCACATATAAAGGTGTTTTTTGTGTCCTCATGCCTTGCGGTCCTCCTCATCTGCTGTGGCGCCATCCAGAGAGAAATTAAAGATGGGCAATGGGACTGGTAGTCCTTTTTGTAAATAACGAACACAAGCTTGTTATTTTAAAATGTATTTATTCTGAAAATCATTAAGTTCTTCAAGCATATTTATAGACTGCCATTTCGTTCTCGAGATCACCTCGCCGTTCTGTCAAACATTCCAATGCGTCGATCGCGTCAACACTGTGCATGTGCAAGTGGTCTATCAGGCGATTGCTGAAGCATTTGAATGCTGAAAAAACCACGCATGCGCAAATGACGACACCCCTGGACCAATCTTGGTGTATGGGATGACACTGCATGTGTATCAAAGCCGTGCATGCGCAGCTGGGCTAAACGGCGAACGTGGAGCGCTTGAATCCATGCCGATGATCTCCCACGATCTCTTCTCCCAGTCCACAAGATTATCACAGACACTGACATGACAAACGAGGTAGGATCCAGGCCTAACTAACGAGACCACCCGCATCTCTCTAGGCCTTCTGGTTGCTTCACACAAACCCGACAAAGAACGTCTTCGTTTCAATAAATGACAATATCCAGCCGATTGGATTCATGACGGCACGGCACACAAAACTACTCATATCTTTGGAACGGCTGGTTGGATTTGGACAAACTCCATGCGCGAACGCGCATGGAGAATAGGGGAGAACCGTGCGCGAACGTGGGTACCAATGGCGACCCTCACAGACCCGTATTCCCCGAGATAGCGCGCCGGCCCGGTAACAACAGGCGCGCGCTGTTGTTGGTACTGTTGGAAATTTGAAAAAAAAAACATTGTTGACGCGCAGGGTCAAAATCGATGCGCGCGCTGACCAGAGACCGGAAATATATTTTTGTCGGCCTAAACTTCATGCATTATATTAATATCAGATATATTTGTGTGGTATCGTTATTTTGCACAGTGTACTGGGAAACTTTTAAAGTACACATTAAAGCAATACCTTCCTTATTCTATGAGTTATGAATACATTTATGATGTATCAAAATGTAAAACAAAATATAAATTTCACCATTTTTACAGATTTCTTGACCCAGAGGTAACCGCAGATGTCACTGACAGCTGGGTTGTAGCTTACATATTGTATGGAAGTACTCTGATCATTTTGACACCTCACACCACCCTCTATGTCCATTATTGGCAGATTTATGTGTGATTTTAAGAATTCAAGAAAATGCGTTTGGACCCTGACACCAGCAGACATTAATCGCATTCTCGTTAACCCCCGCACACCGCGAGAACTTGACAACCCTCCTAATATGGTCCAAATCGGTCCACTTAATGAAATTATTGGGGTTGTCGGTTTACACAAGGTGGGTGCAGCCAGCTCAAAATCTAGAGGCCTTTTCCCCAAATGGCCGCCATACTAACACAGCCTTATCTGAAACACAGAATAAAGAAATAACGATGGAGACGTCCTATGATTTGCTACGTGGTGCGATGGACTAACTAGGGGACGACCTTTGATCTTACAACAACGAATGGAGGTATTTACACGAATCATTACATTACACAAAGGGGGTATATTTACAATAAACTACACAACGTGCATGGTTTCCCAAATCCGTTACACTGCCCCCCTTCCTCCTCCAGGCACGTCCCGGGCTGATAAAACTTTAACTTAATGTGGCACGCAGGTGTAATTCCCTCTACAATTAACCTGACCCTGAGTGCGACAGTTTTAAAACACAACTAAATATGTCCCTCCTATTGCATTGCACCCTGCCTAACAGATTCACACCCACAATTAACCGAATTGCGGAATGGTTTCCAAACTATACATGTACGGTGGGGAGCATTATTTACAAGTTACACCATTCCATTATTTACAAAACGCAACCCAGGACCTGTGATTTTTCCTTTAGGGAAACAAAAAGTAAATCCTGTGGGAGGGGGGGGGGGGGGGGGGGGAGACAGCATGCATTGCATCGACGCACCAACCCACGGGTGCTCCGAGGCACGCATTGATATGCAGCGCAACCTCAGAGCACCTATAAAAGCACCATAAGCACCAATAAAGAGCACCACCAGTCAAGCACCAATCCAGTGTGACATTGCACAATAATTAAACACAATAAAAAAAAAACACACTGATGATGGTCTTCCTCGTTCTGCTCCCTCTGCTGGCCGATGTTCTTCCGGTTGTTGTCGTGTTCTTTGCTTGCGGCCTATTTGGGGGAAATAAAACAAAAAGCACAACCGTGTCCACTGTTTTTATTTATGGCCAACAGGGGCCCAGCTATGGGTGGTTCACCTGTGGGCTTGGTGCCACCTCACCGAGGTCCGCAAGCAACTTCCTGGGCCATCGTGGCCGGTCCCAGCAGAGGGGCCAGGCCCCACATATGGGGTCCATAAGTGGTGCTCGGCCACAATAACGTGGTCCATTAGGTGGTGCATCGATGCAAGCAGCTGGCAGCGAGAATTCGGGTACACAGACGCGGCCCCCCGCACGCTCCCCCTCAGTGCCCAGAGAGCACAATCCTCGGGTCGGGGAAGGAAGACAGAAGACAGGTGAGTCATGGGTCAGGGTGCAAGGGTACACATCAAACAAGGCAATGCAGAATGAGGGGAGCATGGGAGCGAGCTGCGAAAGGTTCGTCCCCACGTACACCCCCCACAGGTGACCTACACTGCCCCCCTTGCCCCTCCCAGTATTTACAAAAACCTACACATTACACCAGAATTTACACATCCGTCGCTACCATCACATCTTCCCCATATCTCCCCCTAATCCAAATTCGTTACAATCCCAATGTCTAAATTTGCCATCACCAATTCATCATCAATCCTATCTTCCAATCCTATCGAGGAGATTCCAATCCCATCTACCCTCTAAATGACTTTAATACACTTTACACTACCTGGGGTCTTTCCCTGCCAAACCATTGGCCAACTTACTCTATGGGTTCTAAAAACCAATTCCCATTGACCAAACTGTGGTGCTTATCAATTTGGGGTCTCACTCCCCCGATTCAACTCCCTGTGCCTTTGCACAATTTCAGGACTGGGTCGTGTGGCTCTCCCAGCAGGTCTACCCACCTGCACACCTCCACCACTGTAGTTTCCTCCGAGCTTACCTGCTCCTTAACTTAACCTATCTAACTGGGGAAGGCCCTCCTTGGCGCTTACCCCACTCGGTGCCCTCTCTGGCACTGGGCTACCCGGGTCCGTCCTCCGGATCCTCGGGCCCCGTCCACAACTCTAACGGCTCCCAGAGCCCACCTGCGGCCTCACCTGGCCGACATCCTCACAGTGGTGGAGTGCCCATTCAACTACACACACTAACAGGCCACACGCCCAGCCATTTCCACGTCACTAATGCACCCATCCAAGCACCATTCTTCCACACGCACCACAGATGCCAATATCCAACCACTATTTACCTATTCCCTCTACCTAACGCTTAAACTAACCTCCCCGGGTATTCGTGATGGGGTCCATCCTCCCCATCCACTGCCTTCACACCATCCACTCCACTCCACAGTTTCCACCATACTCACTCCACACCATCCATTCCATACTCCATATATTCCAGACCATTTATTCCATACAACCATGCTCACCTGTATTTGTACACCTGTGCCATCACTCCTACACCTGGTGCTTCCTGCACCCTCCTTCCTCCAGGACCGTTTGCTCAACACAACACACAATCGCTCAACACAACACACAATCACCATTACTCAGTCATACACTGCTCCGTACACTTTCAATTCTCTAAACCATTGCCTCAGGCACCCAGATTTTCCCACGCTCACACACACATTCTTCCCGAGCATTGCCTAGCAATTCCTCATTTGTCCAACCGCAAGATTCTCACACATAATGCCTCATTCGTTAAACATCAAGATTCTCACACACACGGCATCATCTGATCTACCTGGTGCCCTTCTAAAACTCGCGCTTCCCAGTCGCCCCTTATATTATTGCGCTCCCTTGTCGTTATAATCCACCTAAACTCTCTACGTCCCTGACTACCTGTACAATGTCGCTACTTACCTCTACAGTTACCTATGGTCATTTTTCTAGATCCCTATACATTATCCAAACCCTCCCTCGGCGAGCTTACACTGCCATAACCCCATAACTAGTGCTCATGTGCCCGGGTGGATGTGAGGGATAGTGGATTTGCCATCCCTCCACCTCGGGTGTCTCCCATTATCAATTTTGCCCATCAAATTCCGATCCTGCCAATCCAAAATTTGCCAATCATCTGCCAATCAAATTTTGCTCATCAATTTTGCCAATCACAAATTCCCTATCCCTACTAAATGTCCATTAACTTGAGCCTCGGTACGTCGTTACCTCATTAAAACTCGGCTTCGCAAAGCCGAGCAATGACCGGGTGGTTTGGTCGCCTGCAGGTTGAGTCCGTCCGGCATTTACGATTCTGGGGAGGCGGCATGCTCGGCCCGAGATTCCACGCACCATCTCGGCACGGAACCTTGCGGTCTCCGGCCCGATGACCGAAGCTCGCCCGGTCGGAACCCCGTCCCCGCCAGGTGGCGAAGGTCCGACCTGGCCCCCTCCCCCGGAATCACGCCGATCGCCGCTCTGACGCGGCACCGACCATTCAGTGCGGGACCCGGCCCGAATCTTGCGCGACGCTCCGAAGAGTGACGCGCTTATGGTCCCGGCCGGTCCTCGCTGCAAACAAAGCGCACCGCGCACGGAGTGCTCGCGTCGGCTATCCGTCGCCCTGAACGCTGCCCCGGTCAACGTCGGTGCCTCCCGGACATGCTCACACCAGTCGTTCCGTTTGTTGCTCATACATCCCATGCACTTCGTCAAATCCACCAACGTACTCCCTGTTACACACCACACCTCTCGCGCACCTTCTTGCACACACTCGTCCAGTACATACTCCGTACCACTCATGGGGGTGCACTCTTGCATCCACCCACTCACGCGCTCTGATGTGCTCTCCCGCACCCGCGCCACAACCAACTCAGGGGTGCGTTCTCGCACACGCTGGACCATTCCAGGTGTGCATTCTCGCACCCGGTCCACTACCAACTCGCTCTCCGTGTCACACTCCATACACTCTGTTTCACACAGACCCTCCGACGTGCATTCGCTCTCGCACTCGGTATCACCCCCATACTCTGTCGTGCATTCATTCTCCGACGCACACTTTTTTTCCACAAGCACGCCATTTCCACTCACACCACTCACAGGGGACCCTTCACCAACGCCCGGATGCTTTCTCGATCCCAAGTGCGCGAAAATTCTTTCTGCGCCAAACATCCTCCTGCAAAATCTTCCCGCACAATATACAGCACGACTCACCTGGGCGCTTCTTCTTCTTCGCTCCAACACCTGCAAACTTTCATTGGTGTTATTAAGCACAGCATCGTGATGTGAGCAGGGACTTTGCACATTTTCCATCTTTCCCTGCCGCGAGTGCTTTTCTAAGTCCCCGGTCTCTCCAATTTCAATTTCCACTACTGCTTCGAATGATTCGGACTTAATTTCTTTTTTCTTTCCCTCGACCGCTGGCTTTATTAAAATTCCCTCTACTTCAGCGGTCGCTGGCTGCCCCACACCCCGGGTCGCGATCTCTATACCCGTCATTTTACCCGCGCTTTTCTCCGCCTCGCTCAACCAGTGCTTCTCGACCCGCTTTACCTCGTCGCGTACCCCTGGGACCTGCTCGCCCAACCTGCGGTCTCTGTCCCTCTCCGCTTCCCTTACTTAATATGCGGCCTGCCCCCTCGCCAACCCCTCGTTTATTTATTTGGCTTGGCCAATTATGCCCCCCAGTTTGTCCCCTAATCTGCTTCCGAATCCCTCAAATTTGCTTCCCAACTTGTTTCCTACTCCTCCCACTTTGCTGTTTAATCCCTCACATTTATTGTCTAAACCCTCAAATTTGGCTTCTAGCCCCCCGATTTGATTTCCTAATCGCTCCCCCATTCTGTTTTCCAATCCTACAATTTGGTTTCCCATGTCATTCCTCAATTCCCCAATTTGGGCACTAGTACCCCTTGCTTCGTCCCTCATTTTATCCATCTTTGCATCCATTTGGGTCAGGAATAACCTAAAATCAAACCCAATTGGCACAGCAGCCCCAACCGCCACCACGGGCTCCACCCCTGCGGCGCCGCCATTTTGTGCATCTGAAACCTCGTGCGCGAGGGCGCCATCTTGTGCACCTGATACCCCCGCAACCACATCTTCATTGCTCTCCTCCTCTCTCTCCCCCATATACATTTCCCTGGGGTCCTGGGTCGCTTCTACCCCTTCTAACTCTACCCCCACCGGCACCCGATCGCCTTGATTATCCATGGCACGATTTTAAATTTGGATGTTAAATAAAATTTTGACCACTCGTAATTTTGAGTGCGCTAAGCGCACTTCAGGTCCGAATCTCGCTCCTGACACCAATTGTTGCGGATCTCACCGTCGGCCCCTTTTCCCCTTACCAAGGGGGTATGAATCCCCTTGTCTGCGACTGACCGACGTGAGTCCTGAAGCTGCCCAGCTCCCTCCAGAGAGGCAGGTGAGCAACCTCATTCGAGACCGTGGACAATATGTTATTTGCCAAGCGGATTAGCAGCCGCGGCTCGAACCATTAACCAAAAACTAGACCCGATTCTTATTCGTTGGCCAAATCGTGCTACAGGTATTCAATGGGGAAATCACAAAGACGATCGGACGAGGAAGAAGAAGAAGACAAAAGTAGGAAATAACAGGGATTTATTACTAAAGTAAGTTATTACAAGACCAAAGAAACCAAGAAAGAAGGAAAAATACGAAAATATTCCTCTCTCTCCTCCTCTCTCTCCCCCATATTTGAAGGAGGGAGAGGTTTTGAGGGAGGTGCGCTGGACCAGAGGCAGATTCTGCGGAGTAGTAAAAGAGCGTCGGAGACGCAGGAGGCGGAGGACGCGTGAGACAGCTGCCGGTGTGAAACCGAATACGTGGAGCTGCCGGCTCCTCGCTGCCAGCCCGAAGTGGAGCTGTGTGCCGGGTTTCGCCTCAAACCCACAAGTGTGGACCAAAGCGCGAGCTTGGAGCCGAACCTCGACGCCACCATCTACCTGGACCCTCCTCTGCCGACCCGTACCATCCCTGCCTTTCCATCCTTTTGTGTACGTGAGTTTGTTTTGTGTGTCTTGTCCCTGGGTATAAGAAAGCTTGTATAAGTTAATAATTGCACTGTGTCTTTCTCCTTCTGTCAGAAGCTCGCGCTTTGGTCCACACTTGTGGGTTTGAGGCGAAACCCGGCACACAGCTCCGCTTCGGGCTGGCAGCGAGGAGCCGGCAGCTCCACGTATTCGGTTTCACACCGGCAGCTGTCTCACGCGTCCTCCGCCTCCTGCGTCTCCGACGCTCTTTTACTAATCCGCAGAATCTGCCTCTGGTCCAGCGCACCTCCCTCAAAACCCTCTCTCAGCTTCTCCTCAATTGGACTCTTACGCACTTCTCTCGAAAAGGCTTGCGCGGGCGCTTTTATATCGCGCTCTTAGATCAATCCGCGCCACGCTCGTGATGGTATCTCACCAACCCTGATTGTCTGGTGGGGGCTCGCTGGCTCCACCTTCTGATGACGAGGAGCGGGCAACGCCCTTGTTCGCGGGCTTGACCGCGTGCGTAATGGAGTTTGGGGCGATGGTGATGCCAATAACCCCACCCAAAGGGCAGCGAACGCTGCCGGCAATTGTGTTTTGTGGGTGGCAATTGACAGGGGATTCTATCTTATCTGATTCGGTGCAATGCAGTGTCAACTAGTGGGAAACAGAGACTTAAACTACATAGAATAAGAAATAACTATTTAGAAGGGTATATGGTTATCCCTGGTGTTGGGCTAGTGGCTAGGGTGCCGGCTTAGGATCCTAGGATCCTGGGTTCGAATCCCAGTCGATTGCTGAATTAACGCCAGGGGGGTTGACTCAGCCTGTCATCCTTCCGAGGTCGGCTAATTGAGTACCAGTTCACTGGTAATTCCCTGGTTGTCGTTAAAGGCGGCAAAAAGGGTTGGCGTCAGGAAGGGCATCCGGCCGTAAAACATTGCTTCAAAAAGGGGACCGAAAAACAACAACAACCACGGTTCCCGAAAAAGGCCAACACCCGCTTTGCGGGGAAAAATGGCCTCTAAAGGTGGTTTTTTTTTTTTTAAAATATGGTGGCCTACGTGCTTGTACATGGACTAGCTAAGGGGATGACCTTTGACCTTTACAATTAACGGAGGTATTTACAAGGATCACGAGAGGGGCATATTTACAAACAGGCTTCTCAAATCCGATCCGCAACAATATATATATTGTATGTATATATATATATATATATATATATATATATATATATATATATATATATATATATATATATATATATATATATATATATATATATATATACAGACTTGGCATTTAATATGGAATATTTTTTTTGTGGGGGTGAACTTACTTTTCAAGATGACTTAGAACCAAAAGTTCATTGGAATTATGTTGAAATTATTCTAGATTTTGTTAATGTGACCTTTAAAAGAAACAAAAACCACATTTGACATTTCGAAGCAAATAAATTGATCCTTGAAAGTGATGCAAACTGATATCGAACTCAATTCATGGACAGTACTGTGTTAAACTTCTGTGCGTTTTCCAGAAGTATCTCTTTATTTTGCACATTAGCCAAAAAAAAATTTCAACAAAACAAAAGTTAAATTACGACTGGGATTACGGACAGTAAAATTACAGTTCAGTACTTCGTGTAACCCCCACGAGCATTCAGGAGAGCACGTATACATTGAGGCATGCTGTTCATGAGATTTGCCAAGGTTTGGACAGGAATTGCTTGCCATGCAGTGACAATAGCCTGCTGCAGTTCACGCACAGAGGTCGGCTGCTGGTCCAAGTTGTCGATTTGACGCGTTAATTCTGCCCACAAGTTCTCTATCGGATTCATCTCCGGGGACATGGCAGGCCACTCCATAGGCTCTACACCACGGTCAGCAAGAAAGTGTTGGATCATGCGAGCACGATGAGGCCGTGCATTGTCATCTTGGAAGACAAGGTTTCCTCGAAAGGCTGCACGAAAAATGGAAGCAATGTTTCTTCCAGAATGGCCCTGTGCTTGAACTGGTTCAGGTTTCCATTCAGAACAACCAGGGCAGTTTTGCCCCCTGCATGAAAAGCAGCCCAAACGGTCACCTCAACACCTCCAGCTTGGACTCTTGGCACTATACAATCTTCGTTGTAGGCTTCATGCACTTGTCTGCGCACTCGGACGCGGCCATATTGATGATAGACCAGAAATCTAGACTTGTCACTGAAGATCACGTGATTCCAGTGTCCTGGCTGCCATTGACGGTGCTCTCTGGCCCACTGCAATCGGCGCTGGCGGTGTTGTCTGGTCAGATGTGGCTTTCTCAGGGGACGCCTGGCACGATAGCCTGCTTAACCAGTCGTTTGTTGACTAGCCTTCTGGATACAGGCACATTTGTCAGTTGCTGCCACTCAGCCCTAAGCCGATTAGCTGACTTGGTACGGCCATTGCGGACTAATCGGTGCAGCTGGCGATCATCCCTCTTTGTGGTGCTGCGGGGACGTCCTGACCTCGGTATTGGAGTAGGGACACCCCTCTGAGCATTTCGTTTCAGGATCTTTGACACCTGACCTTGAGTGATGCCATACTGCTGAGCAATAGCACGCTGTTTCATGCCGGAATTTCGTAAAGCCACCACTAAATGACAAACAGCATTGGCGGGGTGACGGACCATCTCCAGGGGAAGCGGCAATAACTTTTGTAGACGTGCAGCAGTTGTTTTCCACAAATACAGAACGCAACAACCCTTATATACCCGATTGTGAAGCCAATCGTCAAATGTACCTGTCCGTACATTTTGTCACGCCACCTGTGATATAATCCTGTTATTGACTTCTTGCTGAGACAGACAATCAGTGACATGGTTCTTTTAACAAAGAAATCACCGAAGCGTAAAAGAAACTCACCAGATTGACATATCGAGTTCAGAAAGTAACCCCAAGTCAAGGAAAAAAAAAAATTCCATATTAAATGCCAAGTCTGTACATATATACTGTACATATATATATACATATACTGTATGTATGTATATATATATATATATATATATATATATATATATACACAAAGAATTAAGTTAAGCACCCCCCCCCGTTTTTTTACAACCTCGCACATTACAAGTTTGTTGTCGTACAGTGTAATATACCCATGATATTGCTATATTTTCTGGAGAAGTGATATTATGGTCACATAAAAACATAACAATCATGCCGTTTTCAATATTTTATTCTGAATAATTTAAGGTGAATTTTTTTGGGAATTTTAGGCATATTTTCACCTCAATTTAAGTATGGAGCTATAGGTCCATCACGGACAGTGTGGATGATGTTTATGTTTTCTAACGTACAGTCATTGTTCTGAGAAGACCTCTAGCGATCTTTGCGTCAATAACGTGTGTAGGACCCACGTGATCGGATCACTGACTCAACCAATCACTTTTTTTCACTTTGATCACTCAATTTCATCAATGGATAATTGCTAATGTCATACCAATCATTATTTGATCTCACATACCTTAGAATATATGCCAATGTATACATATACACAAAGAATATATATTAGGGGGTGCTTACCTTAATTCGTTGTGTAGGGGTGCTTAACTTAATTCTTTGTGTATATATATATATATATATATATATACTAGCAGAAGTACCCGGCATTGCCGGGCGGGGGAGTAGGAGGGGAGGGGGAAGAGGAGGGGAGGGGAACGGGGGGGGAGGGGGGGAGGGGGAGGGGGAAGGGGGGGATGAGGAGGGAAGGGGGAAGAGGAGGGGAGGGGAACAGGGGGAAGGGGGGAGGGGGGAGGGGAAGGGGGGGAGGGGGAGGGTGTGGGGGGTGCCCGGGGGAAGAATGGCCCCTCCCCCCTCCCCCTTCCCCTCCTCCCTCCCCCTTCCCCTCCCCCCCCTCCCCCCTCCCACCCCTCCCCCCCCTCCCCCCTCCCCCCCCTCATTCACCTCCCCTCCTCTTCCCACTCCCCTCCTCCTCCCCCTTAACACCAGGGGGGTTGACTCAGCCTGTCATCCTACCGAGGTCGGCAAATTGAGTACCAGTTCACTGGTAATTCCCTGTGTGCCGCAAGAGGCGCCTAACAGGGTTGGTGGCATGAACCCGGAAGTCGGAACTCATTGTCGTCAAATAAATGTAGCATGTATGTTTCACTCTCTGTCACATGCCGTTGGTCCCATGTCAATCGGATTAAGTTGAAAAATTAACATTACGAAGTTTCTCTGGGACGTACTGATTCCGAATAATGAAGTTGAAAAATTAACGTTCCGAAATACGCTAATTACGCTAACAGAAGCGCTGGCGCTGCGAAGCGCTAGAGGGAGCGCTGCGCTCCCTCCCTTCGATTCCCACCCTCTTCTGCTAGCGCTTCTGCGCAAATACGCTAATTTTAAAACCCGAAGTTTTTTAAAATTTAAGGTGTGCTGTAGTTGCTCTGAGACGTACTGATTCCGAATATGCCTTTGGTTTTTCTCTGCGATGAGTAGTTCTCGAGTTCTAAGAGGACAAACAAACATACTTTACTGCTTTATATATATAGAGGTTGGTACGATTCGGCCAAGGAATC
Organism: Myxine glutinosa; assembly: GCF_964187855.1. Classification (NCBI taxonomy): domain Eukaryota; kingdom Metazoa; phylum Chordata; class Myxini; order Myxiniformes; family Myxinidae; genus Myxine; species Myxine glutinosa. Next base: position 368,914,613 of record NC_136261.1, on the reverse strand, counting down.
CCAGAGATAATTGCAATTAAGTGAGCCGTGACGTCACGGTACACGCCGCCGGTAATATATTATAATTTATGGTAATCTATGCAGCACGACATGGTCATCACGGAAAACAAGGCGCCTTTGCCGGCGCAAAATGGCTCTCCCAGGGTCAAACTCGGTATCGTTGTGAGCGCACGGTTCAGCCCTTCAGGAAAAAGTTTATTTTGTAAAAGTCGAACCACGCGTTAAAAAGATATGACTGGTTTTGTTTGCCGGCACGTCGGCGCTCGAATCGGCTCATGATAAAATCCAACACGACCTTTGTCGGGGTCGTCTGAACCAACCACGGGGCCTAGAAGGCTGGGACTGGTCTCAAAAGTTAGGTCTCGATCATATCTCGTAATGCTGGAAGCTGCACGTCTCTGTGATAATCTTGTGGACCATGACAAGAGATCGTGCTAGTCGCTCGCAACGTCTTCAAGCACTTCCGCATTCGACCATTTCATGAACGCCATACGCCCCGCCCATCAAAGCGCGTACGTATTAAACGAACATACAGTGGCCCATGTGTCGTCATTTGCGCATGCGCCAAAGCCTTTGCAGGAACATGAAGCATCGGAACAGCGCATTTGCGCATGCGCAAGAGTGAGAACCGCCTGTGCACCATTACGCTAACAGAAGCGCTGGCGCTGCGAAGCGCTAGAGGGAGCGCTGCGCTCCCTCCCTTCGATTCCCTCCCTCTTCTGCTAGCGCTTCTGCGCTAATACGCTAAGTTTTAAAACCCGAAGTTTTTTAAAATTTAAGGTGTGCTGTAGTTGCTCTGAAACGTACTGATTCCGAATATGCCTTTGATTTTTCTCTGCAATGAGTAGTTCTCGAGTTATAAGAGGACAAACAAACAAACATACTTTACTGCTTTATATATATAGATATATATATATATATATATATATATATATATATATATATATATATATATATATATATATATATATATATATATATATATATATGTATGTATATATATATATATATATTGTTACGGACACGACTTATTAAGATGTTATGCTGGGCCCGAGCGGAATGGCCGCCGTGTTCGCACAAGTTACCCGATTATACTCGAACGTTGACTAAGTCGCGCTATGCTAAATCAATGGAGGAAAAGGACACAACGGCTGGGATGAATGACACGACACCAAGGGTACAGTTCTCAAGACCTCCGGAGGAGGATATAATATTTGTAAGCAGAGCGTTGAGATTACAAGGACAAGAGGTACAGCATAGGAAGGTAGGCACTTAGACACACTTATCTTAGCCCCGACAGACCACAGATAAACGGGACAAGACTGACTCACACAGGGATCGATGGCAAGTAAGGGCACGTAGTCGCTGGACAGCACAAGGTGCACCTTGGCTCAGGGACAGGATAGCGCGGTCCAAAAGATGCAGGGAGGTATCGTCGCGCTGGAGGTGGCGTCTCGTTCTCTTCAAGCTGGGGGCGCATCTGACGTCACCTCCGGTAAGTGGCTGCGTATATCCAGCGGGGAGTGACACGCCCTCGGCTCGTTAGCTCCGCCCCAGATGGAACCGGTGCGCCGCTTCGATTGGGTGCGGGGGGGTTACCGGGGCTCCGCCCTTGACGAGGAGCTGACAGCCAGCCCCTTCGTGGTAACCCCGTAACCTGGAGGTAACCTGGAGCACATGGGCAATGGCGGCTAACTGAGCCGGAGTGAGGACGCCCACTCCCCGCACCGCCGCCGCGCCGCCCCCGCTGTGGTTGCAGTTGTTGTTGTTGTTATAGTTCCATGAGATGATGGGAGGATGCGGAGATGAGGTTGTGGGGAGGTATCGGGAGGTCCTAAACTCACTACTGGTGCCATACAATCACATTCTGGTGCAACGAAGAGTCAGAATTAATGGAAACGAGTCCTTAACTGACATAGACTAAGAATAACTAGCAAGATGTCCTATAGTTGTCTACGTGAGATGCGGTGGACCTGGGCACGACATTTAATGGGGGAAAAAGGGGAAGGTCGGCTCTACAGAGTGTTGTTTACAGACAATGGGACTAGGGAATGGGGGGATTGGGGATAGTTGGGGAGTATTGGGGAAATAGGGGAATATTTACAAGCGGATATGGATGGAGGCCAAATCCCATATCTGCAACAATATGTATGTATATATATATATATATATATATATATATATATATATATATTGTAACGGTTTTGAGAAGTGTAACGGGTTTTGAGAAGTGTAACGGGTTTTGAGGAGTGTAACAATTTTGGAGGAAGGGTAACGAATGTGAAGAGTATGGTTTTGTTATGGTAATGTAAACAATGGTCGCAGCCGTCCTCCTAATTAATTTCATAGAACATACACGCAGGTCACGATATATCTTTTAAATAGTGTATTTCCTTATTCCATGTAGGCTAAGTATGTGTTTTCCACTAGATTGACTTTGCATTGTATCAAACAAAATAAGCGTAGGCCCTATTCAATTTCCCCAGAACCCCCTTTCCAATTGCCTTCTGCATTTTGGTCGGTTGCCTTCAATCCGCCATTGGCCATGAAACAGGGTCGGAGAAGAAAGGCGTGTCTCCACCTCGTCATGAGAGGGAAGAAGTGAACAGGCCCTAACAGCCAACCAGCACCGCGGTGAGTGACCCGGTAGGCGTGCCCTCGGAGCCGGCGGCTTAATTCCGCCGGAGGTAATAAAAGCAAGTGCAAGGGACTGCTTGGGGAGTTGAGAGAAATGCGCTTTGACACCAAGGAGATGACCTGAGAGAGGAGCGCAATCCACCGCAAACACCACCTGCCTGCAATATCCCTGGTCGTTGGAGAGACGCGCTGAACGGTGGGAGACGGCTCCACCCCAAAGAAAAGGAGCAGGGGTACCGAGCCAGCGCGTGACGGCCGCAGCTACACGACGGAGGGTTTTCCCGCCAAAACCGGGAGGGATTGAAAACCACTGCCTCCGACTTTGCCTCCCTCTCCAGCAATCTACCTCAAGCCATTACCTGCCTGCAATATCCACCGTGTGAGTGTGAACGTCCTGTCCTACTCGTTTGTCTTGGGGATTAAGTAAATAAAATAGAATAAGTTAACAAAGCACTGTGTGACTGCTCTTTTCCATCTATTGCTGTAAATAATATTGGTCGCTCTAAAATATTGCTTGTGTGTGTATAATAAATCTGTTCTTCCTCCAAACTCTGTCTTTCTTCTCTCTTCTTCTCTTCCGGTCGCTTTAGAGGTTTCCCAATTGAATATCTGTAGCGCGATTAGTCAACGTTCGGGTGGAATCGGGTTCTAATTGGGGAGTAACTGTTCGGACGCGGTAATACCAAACCGCTCGGTAACCTAACACCTTTAAAACCGCGTCCGTAACAATTGGTGTCAGGAGTGGGATCGACCCGGAGCGCGCTGCACGCGCTCAAAATTATAAAGCGGACGAAATTGTGTTGTTTTATAAAACCCGAATTTTGAGATCGCGCCATGGACAATCAAGGCGATCGGATGTCGGTGGGGGAGATAGACGGGTTAGGGGTAACCCAGGAACCAGGGGAAAGGTATGTGGAAGAAAGGGAGGAGGAGAGCAATGAGGAGGCGGTTGAGGGGGTGTCAGACGCGCAAAATGGCGTCCTCGCGCACGTGGGTGTAGCGGCACCAAATTTTGCCACGCCCGCGACCGTGGTAGCGCCCCTGGTGGATTCAAACCTTTTGTTGCTACAAATCGGGGCCCTTATGGACAAAATGAGGGACGAAGCGAGGGCTAATAGTGAGCGATTAGAGGGCCAAATGGGGGCAATGGGGGGAAAAATGGGGGAAATGGGGGAACGGCTAGAAGCTAAATTTGAGGGGTTAGACAATAATCTTAAGGGATTAGACAAGAAATTTGAGGGGTTAGACAATGGGTTAGAGGGGGTGAAAAATGGGTTAATGGGGTTAGAAAATAGGATGGAGGACAAATTGCGGGAGATAGGGGAGCAATCCGCCCGAGAAATTAAACAAATGGGAGAGCAGATAGAGGAGGTAAAAATCGGGGTAGAAACCAAACTGGATGCTCAGAGGGATGAATTGGGACAGATGAGGGTGGCATCTACAAAAGAGACGGAGGAGATACGACGAGGTATAAGTGAGGAGGTTTCGGGGCTACGCGAGGAGGTAAAGCGAGGCGAAAAGCGTATGGAGAAAGAGGTGAGAAATAATACGGCAAAGTTACAGGGGGGAATAGAAGATCTGACGGAGGAGGTGGAACAGCTGACAGAGGGACAAACTAAGTTAACGGAGCAGGTTCAAAGGAACACTGCGGTACTAGGAGGGTTGAAGGCGACACAAAAAGAAATTAAAAATGAATTAATAGCGACGCAGAGGCAATGTCAGATGGTAAGGGAGGAACTGACAATGAGGGTGGACGAGGTGACAGAGGTAATGGAGACGAAGGACCGGGAGGTGAGGAGGCACGTAGAGACGGTCACGGTAGCCTTAGAGGACGAACTTGAAGAGACGCACCAAGAAATAAAAGAGGTTAAACAAAAACTAGAGGAAGTGGAAGAAGAGGTGAGTGAAATTAAGAAGGGACGGACAGAAACTAAGAGGGAGATAAAGGAGGAAGTCATGGAATATGTGCAAGGTCTGTGTTCAAATCATGATGCGGTGCTCACTGACCAAAAAAAAAGTTTGCAGGTGGCAAAGGAGGTGCGACGAGGTGCCAAGGTGAGTGGCAATGTATATGATGTGAGGAAAGCTTCAGTTGGCTTGGGGATTGGTTTGGATCCGGGGGTTCGTGGAAGGCCGTTGGTGAAGTGTGTGACAGGTCAGGTGTGCGAAAAAAGAGGTGTGCGAGAATGTCCGACCATGGGGTGTGTGAGGAAAAAGTGCACGCCAAGGAGTGAGTGTGCCGTCAAGAGTGAGTTGGTCGAAGCGCGTGTGCGAGGGGGTACATGGAAGCGCGGTGTGGTGAGTGTTACAGAGGATGTAACGAGGAAGTGTACGCCTGTGGTGAGTGTTACAGAGGATGTAACGAGGAAGTGTACGCCTGTGGTGAGTGTTACAGAGGATGTAACGAGGAAGTGTACGCCTGTGGTGAGTGTTACAGAGGATGTAACGGGAGGGTGTGCGCGAGAAAGGTGTGTAACGGACGGGTGCATGAGGAAAGAGTGTGCCGTCGAGAGTAAGGGTGAGTGCGCTGTCAAGAGTGGAGGTGAGAGTAGTGAGAGTGAAACGGAGCGTGAGTTGGTTGTGACAGGTGAGCAAGGATGCACACCTGGAATGGTAGAGCCTGTGTGGGAAGGCACATTTGAGTTGGTAGTGAGGCACGTGGTTGGGTGTGTGAATGAGAGCACACCTGTGATTGTCACAGAGGAGGTGACCGAGAAAGGGGCGCGAAGAGGTGTGTTGGTGAGGTGTGCGAGCGACGAATGTGTGCCAAGGTGTTCGGTGGTCAGGTGTGTGACCAAGTCGGTGAGCGGAATGAGGGTACCTGGGTGTGTAAGGAAAGGTACGAGGAGGATGGGAACGGCTGCATGTATGAGCAAGAAAGGGGTAGCGTATGCATGTAAGCCTGCAGGTGAAGCATCGATGGTAACCGGGTTAAAGGTTAGAACGACTTATAGCCGAATCGGGCCCTCGGTGCGCGTCGGGCAGCCCGATAGGAAGGGTCGTCATGGCGACCACTTTCTATTGGGACGTGCCGGCAGGTCGAGATCGGGACATTGGATGGCACCACGCCGGGGTGGTGCGTGGGATCTCGGCCCGGGTAAGCCTCCGTCCCTGCACCGAATGCGGGACGTATCCAGCCGCGGGCATAAAGGAACCCGCATTCATTGCTCGGCTGTACGAAGCCGGGCTGTAGATGTGAATTGGCGCACCGAGAGGATGTAATAAGTAGACGGACTGTGATAGTGATTTGGTACGAAATTTATAAAAGCGGGTAGAATTGGCAGTAAATAGAAAATTTTTGATGGTTGGAATCTGGACGAACAAAATTGATAGTGAAAGACCCCCGATGTGGTGGGATGGCAAATCCACCATCCCTCACAGATGGGGGGCAAAGGAGCACTAGTTATGGGGTTGATGGCAGTGAAAACTAGCCCGGGTGGGTTAGGATATATCATGATAGGGATCTAGAAGAGATTGACATTAGGTAACGTTAAGGTTAGTTAGTGACTGATACCTGTAGTGGGGACGCAGGTAGTTAGTGTGGTTGATAATGACGTGGGAGCGCAATAGTTTAAAGGGACGACTGGGAAGCGCAAGTTTCAGAGGGGAGGAGTTAGCTGAGATGATGCCGTGTGTGTGAGGATTGAACAGGTGTGATTGCACAGGTGTGCAACTGAACAGGTGGATGGAGCAGTGTATGAGTGAGTGATGGTGATTGTGTATTGTGATGACCAGATGGTCCAGGAAGAGGAGGAGGGTGCAGGTGGCACCAGGTGAGATTGCACAGGTGTGCAACGACAGGTGAATGGAGGACAGGTGTATGGAATAAATGGTATGGAGTATTGGGATGGATGGTCGTGGAGTGAGTATGGTGGAAATTGTGGAGTGGAGTGGATGGTGCGAAGGTGTGAATGGGGGAAGAGTGGACCCCCATCACGGATACCCGGGGCGGGTAGTGTAAGTGTTAGGTAGAGGATACAGGTAAATTGTGGATGGATATTGGCATCTGTGGTGCGTGTGACAGAATGGTATTTGGATGGGTGCATTAGTGTTGTGGAAATGGCTGGGCGTGTAGCCTGTTAGTGTGTGTAGTTGGTTTGGGCACTCCACCACTGTGAGGATGTCGGCCAGGTGAGGCCGCAGGTGGGCTCTGGGAGCCGGTAGTAGTTGTTGTGGATGGGGCCCGAGGATCCGGAGGACGGACCCGGGTAGCCCAGTGCCAGAGGGCACCATGGGGTGACAGGGCCAGGAGAGGGGCTGTCCCCAGTTAGTTAGGTTAGGGTGAGGAGCTAGGTAAGCTCGGGTGGCAACTACAGTGGTGGAGGTGTGCAGGTGGGTAGACCTGTTGGGAGAGCTACACGTCGCAGCCCAGAAATTGTGCGAGGGCACCGGGAGATGAATCGGGGGAGTGAGACCCCAAATTGAGAAGCACCACAGTTTGGTCAATGGGAATTGGTTTTTAAAACCACATAGAGTAAGATTGCCAATGGATTGGCAGGGAAAGACCCCGGGTAGTGTAAAGTGTGTTAAAATCATTTAGAGGATAGTTAGGGTGAAGGATCTCCTCACACCATCTGCATCCACTCACCTGAGGTGACAGGTAACTCCACACCATGCCATGTTTGATTATTTTTTATGATGCAAATGTTTGGATTGTGAGACGCATCATGACGTGGGTTTGACATTGTGCGTGATTCCATCTCTCCCTCCTTATGAGGATTGATGATGAATTGATGATGGCAAATTTTGGATAGTGGGATTGTGGTGACGAATTTGGTGTAAAGGAAATATGGGGAAGACGTGACAGTAGTGACGAATTTGTAAATGGATAGATTTTGTAAATATGGGGTAAGAGCAAGGGTAGTGTAGGTGACAGGGGGGTGACGTACGGTAGGGACGAGCTTTCTCACTTCGCCCTCCGTACGCATTTCGCCTTGCATTGCCTTTTTGATGTGTACCCTTGAGACCTTACCCCTCGCTCATCTGTCTTGTCCCCCCTTTTGTCTCCCACATGACCTGTGCGCCATTGGGTGCCGAGGGGAGCGTGCGTGAGGTGGCCATTGTGCGCCCGAGATTCCCAGAACCAGCACGCATTGCGTTGATGTACCACTTTATGGACCGCTGTTCTGCGGCCAAGTACCACTTGATGGACCCCAGGTTCTGGGGCAGGGCACCTCTGTTGGAGACCGGCCATAGTGGCCAGAGAATCTTGCTTGCGGACCTCGGTAAGGTGGCACCTATGCCAAACAGGTGGACCACCCTTAGTGGCCCCTGAGGCCCTAAATAATAATTTTAAAAAACGAACACCAGTTGTGCTTTTTATTATGTCCAAATAGGCCGCATGAAGCTAGAAGACGTCGGGAAGAACATCGGCCCAGCAGACAAAGAGAAGACCACCCCCAGTTGTTTTGTTGTGTTTATTATGAACCATGGTGGCTGTGCACCGAGTGGTGCTTTGTGGTGCTTTTGGGTGCTTTGGTGGTATTGGTACTGGTGCATCGATGCAATGCGTGCTGTCTCCTCCCTCCCAACAGGAATTTATTTCTCTTGTTCCCTAAAAAGAAAAAAAAACACACAGGTCCTGGGTTGCGTTGTAAATAAGAAATCACGTCATTGTAAATAATGCTCCCCACCGTAAATGTATAGTTTCAGAATAATTCCGTAATTCGGTTAGCTGTGGGCTTGAGTCTGTTAGACAGGATGCAATGCAATAGGGGGACATACTTATTTGTGTTTTAAAATTGTCACACTCAGGGTCAGGTTAATTGTAGAGGGAATTACACCTACGTGTCACACTCAGTTAAGTCTAGTAGGCCCGAGGACGTGCCTGAAGAAAGGAGGGTGCAGTGTAACGGTTTTGAGAAGTGTAACGGGTTTTGAGAAGTGTAACGGGTTTTGAGGAGTGTAACAATTTTGGAGGAAGGGTAACGAATGTGAAGAGTATGGTTTTGTTATGGTAATGTAAACAATGGTCGCAGCCGTCCTCCTAATTAATTTCATAGAACATACACGCAGGTCACGATATATCTTTTAAATAGTGTATTTCCTTATTCCATGTAGGCTAAGTATGTGTTTTCCACTAGATTGACTTTGCATTGTATCAAACAAAATAAGCGTAGGCCCTATTCAATTTCCCCAGAACCCCCTTTCCAATTGCCTTCTGCATTTTGGTCGGTTGCCTTCAATCCACCATTGGCCATGAAACAGGGTCGGAGAAGAAAGGCGTGTCTCCACCTCGTCATGAGAGGGAAGAAGTGAACAGGCCCTAACAGCCAACCAGCACCGCGGTGAGTGACCCGGTAGGCGTGCCCTCGGAGCCGGCGGCTTAATTCCGCCGGAGGTAATAAAAGCAAGTGCAAGGGACTGCTTGGGGAGTTGAGAGAAATGCGCTTTGACACCAAGGAGATGACCTGAGAGAGGAGCGCAATCCACCGCAAACACCACCTGCCTGCAATATCCCTGGTCGTTGGAGAGACGCGCTGAACGGTGGGAGACGGCTCCACCCCAAAGAAAAGGAGCAGGGGTACCGAGCCAGCGCGTGACGGCCGCAGCTACACGACGGAGGGTTTTCCCGCCAAAACCGGGAGGGATTGAAAACCACTGCCTCCGACTTTGCCTCCCTCTCCAGCAATCTACCTCAAGCCATTACCTGCCTGCAATATCCACCGTGTGAGTGTGAACGTCCTGTCCTACTCGTTTGTCTTGGGGATTAAGTAAATAAAATAGAATAAGTTAACAAAGCACTGTGTGACTGCTCTTTTCCATCTATTGCTGTAAATAATATTGGTCGCTCTAAAATATTGCTTGTGTGTGTATAATAAATCTGTTCTTCCTCCAAACTCTGTCTTTCTTCTCTCTTCTTCTCTTCCGGTCGCTTTAGAGGTTTCCCAATTGAATATCTGTAGCGCGATTAGTCAACGTTCGGGTGGAATCGGGTTCTAATTGGGGAGTAACTGTTCGGACGCGGTAATACCAAACCGCTCGGTAACCTAACACCTTTAAAACCGCGTCCGTAACAATTGGTGTCAGGAGTGGGATCGACCCGGAGCGCGCTGCACGCGCTCAAAATTATAAAGCGGACGAAATTGTGTTGTTTTATAAAACCCGAATTTTGAGATCGCGCCATGGACAATCAAGGCGATCGGATGTCGGTGGGGGAGATAGACGGGTTAGGGGTAACCCAGGAACCAGGGGAAAGGTATGTGGAAGAAAGGGAGGAGGAGAGCAATGAGGAGGCGGTTGAGGGGGTGTCAGACGCGCAAAATGGCGTCCTCGCGCACGTGGGTGTAGCGGCACCAAATTTTGCCACGCCCGCGACCGTGGTAGCGCCCCTGGTGGATTCAAACCTTTTGTTGCTACAAATCGGGGCCCTTATGGACAAAATGAGGGACGAAGCGAGGGCTAATAGTGAGCGATTAGAGGGCCAAATGGGGGCAATGGGGGGAAAAATGGGGGAAATGGGGGAACGGCTAGAAGCTAAATTTGAGGGGTTAGACAATAATCTTAAGGGATTAGACAAGAAATTTGAGGGGTTAGACAATGGGTTAGAGGGGGTGAAAAATGGGTTAATGGGGTTAGAAAATAGGATGGAGGACAAATTGCGGGAGATAGGGGAGCAATCCGCCCGAGAAATTAAACAAATGGGAGAGCAGATAGAGGAGGTAAAAATCGGGGTAGAAACCAAACTGGATGCTCAGAGGGATGAATTGGGACAGATGAGGGTGGCATCTACAAAAGAGACGGAGGAGATACGACGAGGTATAAGTGAGGAGGTTTCGGGGCTACGCGAGGAGGTAAAGCGAGGCGAAAAGCGTATGGAGAAAGAGGTGAGAAATAATACGGCAAAGTTACAGGGGGGAATAGAAGATCTGACGGAGGAGGTGGAACAGCTGACAGAGGGACAAACTAAGTTAACGGAGCAGGTTCAAAGGAACACTGCGGTACTAGGAGGGTTGAAGGCGACACAAAAAGAAATTAAAAATGAATTAATAGCGACGCAGAGGCAATGTCAGATGGTAAGGGAGGAACTGACAATGAGGGTGGACGAGGTGACAGAGGTAATGGAGACGAAGGACCGGGAGGTGAGGAGGCACGTAGAGACGGTCACGGTAGCCTTAGAGGACGAACTTGAAGAGACGCACCAAGAAATAAAAGAGGTTAAACAAAAACTAGAGGAAGTGGAAGAAGAGGTGAGTGAAATTAAGAAGGGACGGACAGAAACTAAGAGGGAGATAAAGGAGGAAGTCATGGAATATGTGCAAGGTCTGTGTTCAAATCATGATGCGGTGCTCACTGACCAAAAAAAAAGTTTGCAGGTGGCAAAGGAGGTGCGACGAGGTGCCAAGGTGAGTGGCAATGTATATGATGTGAGGAAAGCTTCAGTTGGCTTGGGGATTGGTTTGGATCCGGGGGTTCGTGGAAGGCCGTTGGTGAAGTGTGTGACAGGTCAGGTGTGCGAAAAAAGAGGTGTGCGAGAATGTCCGACCATGGGGTGTGTGAGGAAAAAGTGCACGCCAAGGAGTGAGTGTGCCGTCAAGAGTGAGTTGGTCGAAGCGCGTGTGCGAGGGGGTACATGGAAGCGCGGTGTGGTGAGTGTTACAGAGGATGTAACGAGGAAGTGTACGCCTGTGGTGAGTGTTACAGAGGATGTAACGAGGAAGTGTACGCCTGTGGTGAGTGTTACAGAGGATGTAACGAGGAAGTGTACGCCTGTGGTGAGTGTTACAGAGGATGTAACGGGAGGGTGTGCGCGAGAAAGGTGTGTAACGGACGGGTGCATGAGGAAAGAGTGTGCCGTCGAGAGTAAGGGTGAGTGCGCTGTCAAGAGTGGAGGTGAGAGTAGTGAGAGTGAAACGGAGCGTGAGTTGGTTGTGACAGGTGAGCAAGGATGCACACCTGGAATGGTAGAGCGTGTGTGGGAAGGCACATTTGAGTTGGTAGTGAGGCACGTGGTTGGGTGTGTGAATGAGAGCACACCTGTGATTGTCACAGAGGAGGTGACCGAGAAAGGGGCGCGAAGAGGTGTGTTGGTGAGGTGTGCGAGCGACGAATGTGTGCCAAGGTGTTCGGTGGTCAGGTGTGTGACCAAGTCGGTGAGCGGAATGAGGGTACCTGGGTGTGTAAGGAAAGGTACGAGGAGGATGGGAACGGCTGCATGTATGAGCAAGAAAGGGGTAGCGTATGCATGTAAGCCTGCAGGTGAAGCATCGATGGTAACCGGGTTAAAGGTTAGAACGACTTATAGCCGAATCGGGCCCTCGGTGCGCGTCGGGCAGCCCGATAGGAAGGGTCGTCATGGCGACCACTTTCTATTGGGACGTGCCGGCAGGTCGAGATCGGGACATTGGATGGCACCACGCCGGGGTGGTGCGTGGGATCTCGGCCCGGGTAAGCCTCCGTCCCTGCACCGAATGCGGGACGTATCCAGCCGCGGGCATAAAGGAACCCGCATTCATTGCTCGGCTGTACGAAGCCGGGCTGTAGATGTGAATTGGCGCACCGAGAGGATGTAATAAGTAGACGGACTGTGATAGTGATTTGGTACGAAATTTATAAAAGCGGGTAGAATTGGCAGTAAATAGAAAATTTTTGATGGTTGGAATCTGGACGAACAAAATTGATAGTGAAAGACCCCCGATGTGGTGGGATGGCAAATCCACCATCCCTCACAGATGGGGGGCAAAGGAGCACTAGTTATGGGGTTGATGGCAGTGAAAACTAGCCCGGGTGGGTTAGGATATATCATGATAGGGATCTAGAAGAGATTGACATTAGGTAACGTTAAGGTTAGTTAGTGACTGATACCTGTAGTGGGGACGCAGGTAGTTAGTGTGGTTGATAATGACGTGGGAGCGCAATAGTTTAAAGGGACGACTGGGAAGCGCAAGTTTCAGAGGGGAGGAGTTAGCTGAGATGATGCCGTGTGTGTGAGGATTGAACAGGTGTGATTGCACAGGTGTGCAACTGAACAGGTGGATGGAGCAGTGTATGAGTGAGTGATGGTGATTGTGTATTGTGATGACCAGATGGTCCAGGAAGAGGAGGAGGGTGCAGGTGGCACCAGGTGAGATTGCACAGGTGTGCAACGACAGGTGAATGGAGGACAGGTGTATGGAATAAATGGTATGGAGTATTGGGATGGATGGTCGTGGAGTGAGTATGGTGGAAATTGTGGAGTGGAGTGGATGGTGCGAAGGTGTGAATGGGGGAAGAGTGGACCCCCATCACGGATACCCGGGGCGGGTAGTGTAAGTGTTAGGTAGAGGGTACAGGTAAATTGTGGATGGATATTGGCATCTGTGGTGCGTGTGACAGAATGGTATTTGGATGGGTGCATTAGTGTTGTGGAAATGGCTGGGCGTGTAGCCTGTTAGTGTGTGTAGTTGGTTTGGGCACTCCACCACTGTGAGGATGTCGGCCAGGTGAGGCCGCAGGTGGGCTCTGGGAGCCGGTAGTAGTTGTTGTGGATGGGGCCCGAGGATCCGGAGGACGGACCCGGGTAGCCCAGTGCCAGAGGGCACCATGGGGTGACAGGGCCAGGAGAGGGGCTGTCCCCAGTTAGTTAGGTTAGGGTGAGGAGCTAGGTAAGCTCGGGTGGCAACTACAGTGGTGGAGGTGTGCAGGTGGGTAGACCTGTTGGGAGAGCTACACGTCGCAGCCCAGAAATTGTGCGAGGGCACCGGGAGATGAATCGGGGGAGTGAGACCCCAAATTGAGAAGCACCACAGTTTGGTCAATGGGAATTGGTTTTTAAAACCACATAGAGTAAGATTGCCAATGGATTGGCAGGGAAAGACCCCGGGTAGTGTAAAGTGTGTTAAAATCATTTAGAGGATAGTTAGGGTGAAGGATCTCCTCACACCATCTGCATCCACTCACCTGAGGTGACAGGTAACTCCACACCATGCCATGTTTGATTATTTTTTATGATGCAAATGTTTGGATTGTGAGACGCATCATGACGTGGGTGTGACATTGTGCGTGATTCCATCTCTCCCTCCTTATGAGGATTGATGATGAATTGATGATGGCAAATTTTGGATAGTGGGATTGTGGTGACGAATTTGGTGTAAAGGAAATATGGGGAAGACGTGACAGTAGTGACGAATTTGTAAATGGATAGATTTTGTAAATATGGGGTAAGAGCAAGGGTAGTGTAGGTGACAGGGGGGTGACGTACGGTAGGGACGAGCTTTCTCACTTCGCCCTCCGTACGCATTTCGCCTTGCATTGCCTTTTTGATGTGTACCCTTGAGACCTTACCCCTCGCTCATCTGTCTTGTCCCCCCTTTTGTCTCCCACATGACCTGTGCGCCATTGGGTGCCGAGGGGAGCGTGCGTGAGGTGGCCATTGTGCGCCCGAGATTCCCAGAACCAGCACGCATTGCGTTGATGTACCACTTTATGGACCGCTGTTCTGCGGCCAAGTACCACTTGATGGACCCCAGGTTCTGGGGCAGGGCACCTCTGTTGGAGACCGGCCATAGTGGCCAGAGAATCTTGCTTGCGGACCTCGGTAAGGTGGCACCTATGCCAAACAGGTGGACCACCCTTAGTGGCCCCTGAGGCCCTAAATAATAATTTTAAAAAACGAACACCAGTTGTGCTTTTTATTATGTCCAAATAGGCCGCATGAAGCTAGAAGACGTCGGGAAGAACATCGGCCCAGCAGACAAAGAGAAGACCACCCCCAGTTGTTTTGTTGTGTTTATTATGAACCATGGTGGCTGTGCACCGAGTGGTGCTTTGTGGTGCTTTTGGGTGCTTTGGTGGTATTGGTACTGGTGCATCGATGCAATGCGTGCTGTCTCCTCCCTCCCAACAGGAATTTCTTTCTCTTGTTCCCTAAAAAGAAAAAAAAACACACAGGTCCTGGGTTGCGTTGTAAATAAGAAATCACGTCATTGTAAATAATGCTCCCCACCGTAAATGTATAGTTTCAGAATAATTCCGTAATTCGGTTAGCTGTGGGCTTGAGTCTGTTAGACAGGATGCAATGCAATAGGGGGACATACTTATTTGTGTTTTAAAATTGTCACACTCAGGGTCAGGTTAATTGTAGAGGGAATTACACCTACGTGTCACACTCAGTTAAGTCTAGTAGGCCCGAGGACGTGCCTGAAGAAAGGAGGGTGCAGTGTAACGGTTTTGAGAAGTGTAACGGGTTTTGAGAAGTGTAACGGGTTTTGAGGAGTGTAACAATTTTGGAGGAAGGGTAACGAATGTGAAGAGTATGGTTTTGTTATGGTAATGTATACAATGGTCGCAGCCGTCCTCCTAATTAATTTCATAGAACATACACGCAGGTCACGATATATCTTTTAAATAGTGTATTTCCTTATTCCATGTAGGCTAAGTATGTGTTTTCCACTAGATTGACTTTGCATTGTATCAAACAAAATAAGCGTAGGCCCTATTCAATTTCCCCAGAACCCCCTTTCCAATTGCCTTCTGCATTTTGGTCGGTTGCCTTCAATCCGCCATTGGCCATGAAACAGGGTCGGAGAAGAAAGGCGTGTCTCCACCTCGTCATGAGAGGGAAGAAGTGAACAGGCCCTAACAGCCAACCAGCACCGCGGTGAGTGACCCGGTAGGCGTGCCCTCGGAGCCGGCGGCTTAATTCCGCCGGAGGTAATAAAAGCAAGTGCAAGGGACTGCTTGGGGAGTTGAGAGAAATGCGCTTTGACACCAAGGAGATGACCTGAGAGAGGAGCGCAATCCACCGCAAACACCACCTGCCTGCAATATCCCTGGTCGTTGGAGAGACGCGCTGAACGGTGGGAGACGGCTCCACCCCAAAGAAAACGGCCGCAGCTACACGACGGAGGGTTTTCCCGCCAAAACCGGGAGGGATTGAAAACCACTGCCTCCGACTTTGCCTCCCTCTCCAGCAATCTACCTCAAGCCATTACCTGCCTGCAATATCCACCGTGTGAGTGTGAACGTCCTGTCCTACTCGTTTGTCTTGGGGATTAAGTAAATAAAATAGAATAAGTTAACAAAGCACTGTGTGACTGCTCTTTTCCATCTATTGCTGTAAATAATATTGGTCGCTCTAAAATATTGCTTGTGTGTGTATAATAAATCTGTTCTTCCTCCAAACTCTGTCTTTCTTCTCTCTTCTTCTCTTCCGGTCGCTTTAGAGGTTTCCCAATTGAATATCTGTAGCGCGATTAGTCAACGTTCGGGTGGAATCGGGTTCTAATTGGGGAGTAACTGTTCGGACGCGGTAATACCAAACCGCTCGGTAACCTAACACCTTTAAAACCGCGTCCGTAACAATATATATATATATATATATATATATATATATATATATATTGTTACGAATTCCGGGTTTATGGGGGTTACAATTCAGGTCATTTCTTATTAATGTATATTCTATTAAAGGTTGTTGTGATTAAAGGGTCAGGAGCCCTTCTGGGAAAAACGAGACCGGAAACGGGATCGTGAAGAAGAGGAGGAGGAGAAGAAAGGGCGGCCATCTTGAGCTTCGAGAGCTCCGACGCGAGCGGAGGCGATCGTTACCTACTTTGGAACGGAGTTGGAAAAGCCCGTCTGGCGAGAGGAGTTACCTGCGCGGGGTGATTGATTGCCGGTTATGTGTCAAGGTGCCGTGTGGTCCTGGAAGGAACCAAGCGCCCGGCGCTGTTCGCCTTGATGCCTACGAGGGCGTATACGGGTCGCACCTTGGGCCTGGCGCGCGAAAGAGATTGGAAGGAGACGGTTGAGAGTTGAGACTGCAGCTCGAGACCGAGCCGCCGAACGTGAAGGACAAGGGAACCGTGCCTCGGTGAACCGAAGTCCGCACGTCAGGAGAGCGCCGGATTACTGCGGAACCTGCGAAGACGGGTAGCCTCGCTGAGGTTGTCGAGTATCCTCACTCCCAGCCCCGGATTGGAATCGGACCTAGATTCCCCGGTCGCTGGATCGACTCGACGTCACCTGGGAGGCGTGCAGGAATCGGACATTGCTTCCCCGATCGCTGGATCGACTCGACGTCACCTGGGAGGCGTGCAGGAATCGGACATTGCTTCCCCGATCGCTGGATCGACTCGACGTCACCTGGGAGGCGTGCAGAGACATTGGGGGCAAGGGCCGTGAGTGTTGCCAACACTGTTGTGGGTTAAGGTGGCGCCACCTATACTATAGATAAGGATTGGAGGGAAGTGCTGTAAACGCATTGTGATTCCTGTGCGGGATTTGGGAATATATTAGGGTTTGTTCGTAACCCTTGGTGTGGACTCGTTATTGATTGACTTATTTTCACCCAAGGACCATACATCTTTCTGCCGGGGCTCCCCTCGAGGTTGACCCCGTAACAGAATACACACATACACCTGAAAATCGTAGAAAAAAAAAAAACAATGCGAGCCCGATTCTCCACCAAATTTTGCAGACGTGTTATTAGTACCTCGTGTAAGGTCTGAGGCACAAGGCGAAACCCCCCCACCCACCCTCAATTACGGTAACACCTGTGCTCCACCAAATTTTGCAGATGTATTGGTAGTACCAAGGGTCAGGTTGTCGGCACAGGGAACCTCCCCCTCTCCCTGAATTATGATGTCACCTGATCTCCATCAAATCTGCAGATGCATTGTCAATACCCAGGGTAACCCCTGCTGTGGAGGAGGGGTGGGGGGGGAGTCGACTTTGCAATGCTCCCGAAGGAAGCGGGTGTTTTTAGTGTGGATGAATATGCACTACATGCTATTAGATGGATGTGTCTTTCCCTCTCTTCCATACTGTGTTTCTAAACCCCCTACAGATCATCGTGGTGCATGTTTCTTTCCTGAATCTGTCTCGCTTCTCATTCCTTCTTCCCTAGTGGGAACCGGCTCCAACCGGCTGCAATTCTGCATCTGGTCATGGCAAAGTATCGGATCACGAATGATACACGCCTTTAACAGCCAGAACCAATCGAGTGTGAGTGCAAATCAAGCCAGAATCCCGCCCACTTGATAATACCACGAATCAGGGGCATGTATCAATCAACCAATCAGGGCCGATACAAGCTGATCAGTGATCACAGATCGGAAATGGGCAGAGTTACACGTAAATGGGGAGGGATAAAAGGCCCCGTATTGCACATCCAAAAAAGAGCTCATTTTGTTCTTTCCATTGCCAACCTGGGTCCCCGTAATTGCTGCCTACACTCTTCTTCATCCCCATGGGTCCCATTGGTGGATCATTGTGTCTCTTGATGGTGGTGCACTGGTTTGTACTGAGTGGGACTCAGCAGGTTTGCCGCTCAAACCTGCGGCTCTACTGGGCGACAGTGTGGTGGAATAACTCAAACCTGTTGAATCATTTATTAAATACGTGCACATGGAGAGAGGTGCTAAAACGACACAGGGTAATCAGTGTCATGTGTCGTCCTCCCTCTCTGGTGAAAGGCTTCGAATGAGTTCCTTATATACAGTGGAATAAACAGGGATGTGGTAACATATGGGGAAATCATACTCATGCCTTGACATTACAGAACAAGCTGACACTAAGTATTTCTCAAAGGCATGGTTTTGTCTAAGGGATAAACAACAGATACCGGTACTGATCAGTAGATAAGCAAACAAGAGACTGAGAACTGCTATCTCCCATGAGTGGCTTTGATATTGCAACACATTGAAACACAGGCATGAAAACAAGTTATCACTTTCTTTTTGCCACACTTAGTATTAGCCCATGATGCTTTGCAGCAGTCACATGGTTAATAGAGCTCAGTACTCCCTTATATGGTCATAAATTCTATTTTCAGCAACAAACATAATTTGAACATTCTGAATTAATTATTTTACTTTTTACGCATTAACGTGACTCACTAATTCGGACTGGACTTATCCAGACTGACCACAGCCGCAACAATATGCTGAGTGGCCACAAAGTCCCTATGCACGCAGTTAGAATTTAGTTAGAATTTATCTGCTCCCCTCCATTCTCTGCACAAATTTGAATTTATTTTTCCCCATGGTCTTCTGGACATCTTCCATGTTGAGGGTTGGAGGTCATAAAAGCAGCCCCTGACAGCTGTTCTGAGGTCTTCAACTGTTGTTAGGCGCAGATGAGAAATTTCCTCTTTCACAATGCCCCAAAGCAAGTTGTCACATATTGTTAAGTCCGGACTTTGAGGAGGCCACACTATCTCAGATCCCCGTCCAATCCATCGTCCACTGAATTTGTCAAGATATTCTCTATCTGTGAGAACATAATGTGCTGGTGCACCATCTTGTTGCAGGATATCTGTTGCCTCAAGACCTCTCTCAAACAGTTGAGGAACAAACCACATCTGAAGCACATTCAAACAAGCAGTGTGATTGACACTTGTATCGAAAAAATATGGCCCTATCAAGTGATCTTCTGAAATTTCTGCTCACATCATGATATGAGGAGGATGCTGTTCAATTTCCTCTTAAAAATGAGGATTTTCTTTGCACCAAAAAGAAACATTCCTGGATCGATTGCTGAGGTAAAAAGGACACTCATCCGGAAAAAATACGTTTCGTCTTGATTTAATTGTGGGAGATTGCTGCAGAAGAGCCTTGCAAGTGACCTCACGAGTGGCCAAGTCTCTATCGGAAAGATTATTAACACATCCAGGCATCCTCCATCGTGTGAAGTCCTTCCTTGGCACACCTGAGCTCCTCACCACATACAAGGCTTTCATCCGCAGCTCAATGGAATACTGCTCTCCCCTCTGGGCTGGTGCTCCTGCCTCACACCTAGCTCGTCTTCACGCTGTTGAAACCAAAGCATTCAGAATCATTGGAATCTCCCGCGATGAAGCTAACTCCAAGGGCCTCTCACTCACTCACCGCAGGCAGGTTGGTGGTCTTTCCGTCTTCTACCGACTCCTCTCTGGCCTTGCCCCCCCCAGCTCTCTCTGGGCTCTGTCCCGCAAATATTCCTACAGGTCACACAAGATTTGCCTGCAACCCTCTTATGGTCAAACTGCCAAAATCAAGACTCTCTGCTCACCTTCACTCCTTCATTCCTCTTTTCTCCTGCCTCTGGAACAAACTCCCTCACTCTCTTCAATCCCACTCCACCCTCCAGGTCTTTAAAACAGCTGTTCACCACCATCTCTTATCTTCCCCCATCCAAAACCTTGATCTTTTCTACCCCCGCTAATTTCACCCCAAATCCGCTTTTTTGAAATACCAACTTCTGTCCTGGAAGTCCTTGGTGTCCTTGTGTTTTATACTTCTCCCTCTCCCCCCCCCTCCTTCCCTCGCATCCTCCCCACAAGCCCCCCAAGCCCTCTCCCTTCCACACATCTCCCTGCTCTCAAATGTTGTGTTTGTGTGCTTCCCCTTCTCTCCCCATCTTGTTTTCCGCTCCCTCTTTTTATATATTTTGTTTGTCTGGTTGATTTGTTTGTGAAGTAAATGTTAGCTCTTTCACGAGCCTCGATTCAGTATACAAAAAAAACAAACAAACAAAAAAAACAAAACAGAGGACACACACACTATTATGCAGAGGGACTTTGTGGCCACATTGTGGATATTGTGGATATTTGCATTGAGGGCATTAACTTAAGGGATGTAAACGTGTTGATTACTGTTACGGATTCGTCACTTCTGTTGTTGTGGTTCTCATCCACTGTAAACATTTTTGGTTCCATGTACTATTATTGTTATCGTTTAAGTGAATTGGAGATAACTGTTTTCAAAAGGTAAAAAAAATTAATGTTTTAAAAAGAAAGCGGAAACCGGATTGGGATCCGGACGAAGAAGAAGAGGAAGAAGAGGAGGAAAAAGGAGGCGGAGCGAGTAAGGTGGAAGAAGCCGAGCTGCTTCGAGGTCTTGAGCAAACGCTGGCGAACGGGGGTCACGAGTGAACTTTGGGTTTCCTGGGAAAGGGATTCCTGCGACAGAATTGTTATCGCTGTGACAGATAAACCTGCATGACAGGTTTTGCGGTTGATTCCGAAGAGAATCATTGGAGTGCCGTTACGTCTCGAGTATGGGCCGTTGGCCGTTTTGCCTCGCGCCGGATTTCGCATCGCTCTAGGCTCTTCGCCTCGCTTCAACCATTTCACCGCATCCAGACGTTAACCTGGTGTGTGTGTCACGTGGATTTTGAAGTGGGAATTAGCGGTTCGTCGGTTGTGAGCCGTTGAACATCCACACCCGAAGGTGTGATTTCCCAGTCGCCTCTTGAGGGTACCTTTGCCCATCTTTGCCAGTGTGACTGTCAACCGAACGGGATTCTGGTCTCGATACAACATCGTTCTGACGATCACTGGAGTGTGGATAGACTTTGGTTTGAAGCTGGGATAGAGACATTGGGAATGTTATTTTCGCTCACTTAGAGCACAGTGAGTTATATTGTATGAAACTGATGGCACCATCATAGGAATGATATATTGGTTGTACAATTGATTACTATTGTTTTTGTGCTGTTATTCTTGTGTGACCTTAATACAATACTTGTTTGTTGGTAACAATTGGTGTGGTTTCACCATTGATCTTTGACACACAGAATAACACATCTTTCTGCCGTGACTCCTCTCGAGGCTCGGAGGTACACCGTGACCGGGGTTTGGGGAGGAGCACGTAACAATTACCATCATCTTGTACCATGTTTTGATGTCCCGATGATTTATGAAGCATTGCCCTATAATGTGTACAAATAAGGGAGCTATTTATAAAAGTAATGGAAGTGTGAACACTATGTGTCTATGCAGGAGGACAACAATGAACACCACAATTTTGGGGCGGACACCGTGTACGGTAATTTTGTGGAAGTTCTCTCTGGATGAAGGAAGGATCATTTTGTTGTGGATTTTTACTTCCTTTGCATTCCTTTCACTCCTCCTCAACGCAGGTATTATAACATCCTGTGCATCCCACAGGTTCCACAAACCCATGCTGCTCTACATCAGCATTTCATCATTAGCCGATGCGTGCTGGGGAATCGTTGGGATATCCTGTGTTCTTAACAATACACTAGCACATCGCATAGAGATCACGTTCATCGAATGTCTGTGGCAAATGTTTTGTTTGCAGTTCACGCTTATTCATCAGTTCCTCAGCACCTGGATCATGTACGTCGACCGACATTTTGCGGTGTTTTGGCCGTACACATATGTCGCTCTAATGGCAAATAGGCGAGGTGCCCTGAAGCTCGTCTTATTGATGGAGATATTCGGGATCTTTCTCAGCATCAGTTACCCTGTGGTCACGTTGTACCTCGAGTTTTGTAACGACTCGGTGATCGTGCAAGACAGCGTGTGCCTGTTCTCAACTGTGGCTCGCTCCTCTTGTGAGAACTCCTATTTTGCATCTGCCTCCATTGTCATCGGTTTCTCGTTTGTGTTCGGATTAACCGGATTTACCG